>NC_059370.1:9773967-10373967 GCF_019703515.2 Myxocyprinus asiaticus | reverse complement strand
AAACCTGAATGAGTGGTTGCATACCAGCTCCTTTTATACCCATATGTCCGGGGGAGTGGCATGCAAATACCACTCGCCAATTTTCATTGGCCTTTTATCAAAGACCAGAGGTGTCTCAGGCTTCCAAGAGTGACCCCTAGTGTCACAACATCAACACAACGTCTCGTTCCCTCCATCAGGGAACGGAGGTTACACAAGTAACCATGACGTTTTATGTATGCTAAATACACAAAATTAAATAATATTGTAGCCAAGTTGAAACATTTCATGTAATTTAACTCTATTCATAAATTGGACATGGTCCCTTTGAGAACCGGAGTTTTGCGACACTGGAGTTTTGCGACACCTGCTTTCTGGCACCCATGTTGGAGATGTTAGAGCATGTGTTGAGCTCCCGGTTTTGTTCATCTGTTTATAATTCTTTGGGATGCAAATGGATTGCATATGTGGAGTCTGATAATGTTTTCTGCACATGTGAGAACTGGCCTCTACCGTATTTTCTTTGAACCATATTTCCAAAATTTCAATTTTTGTGTTTAATTGCCGTTTTTTTTTTTTTTTTTTTTTTATATACAATGCATCGACTGCAGTTTTTTTCTTTTTTTTCTCTTTTTTCAAACCTGGAACTGACACTGTTTTTTTTTTTTTTTTAGTTATTTATTTTACTGCGTTGAACTGAGATAATTTGAACACTTCAAAATGTCACAGTCTGATGATGATAGTCCAGTATCAGATGGGAGAATGTGAGAGTTTATTGAAGAAGTAGACAGGGTGTTACATGCTCGAACTCAGAACACAGAGGACCAGTTAGACCTCATACTCTCCCTCTTAAAGGGTGCAGCCTTAGAGGAGGTCATATTAGGGGATGGGAAATGAACCAAATTGCCCACAAGCTTATTTCAGGTACACAAAGAGGTCAACTCTTTGTGTACCTGAAAGAAGCTTGTCGAGAAAAGTGCAGTGGTCTCAGTTATTGCAAACATTCTATAGCCGTAAACAAATGGAAGGCGAAGATGTTCGTACTTACTCTCATGCTTGTCTCAAATTCTGAGTTCTGTCCTGAAGCAATCATCAAATGCAATATCAAATGTGATTTTGGCAATCTGAGATCAATTCATTGAGGGGATTAGGGACACAGGCCTTAGAAGGGAGCTTCGTAAGCTTGTGAGAGACAAGCCACAGTCAACACTAATTGAAGTGCGAGATGAAGCCCTTATGTGGTCTCTAGAAGATCCTAAATCTCATGTCACAAAATTAGTCAGCAACAGAAGTGTTGTGTCTGAGATAGCAGAAGCTCAGTGCACTGGCGTTGGTGTACCTGAGAAAAAACCCACCACCACTTGATGAAGTTTTAAAAACTGTAGCAGAACAAGGAAAAGTTACAGGGGAGCTTACACAAGCTGTCGAGAAACTCTCTTTGCAGTGCAGTAAATCAGAACCTTTGGCTCATTGTAAACCAAGATGCCGCCAAGGTTTACAGATGATGGCCAGCCAATGTGCTTCTGGTGTAATGATGTAAGACACATAGCTAAGAGTGTGTGAAGAAAAACAAACAGACTGTCACAGAGAATGCTAAATCATCAGTGCGAGGGCAGTCCATAGGCTCAGCCAGTATCGATACTTGCTGTGACAGACTACTCCAGCATGCTGTGGAAAAGTGTCCTGTCGCTAATCTAAAGATTTGTGAAGTAATGGACTCTTGTTTACTTGATACAGGAAGCCAAATCAGTACTATTTATGAGTTACTTCAGAGAACACCTGCCTGGGGAGGATGAAGGTATGCTGTCCACTAGGGGTATGCAGTGAAGCCATTATCTGTATTTGTATCTATATCTGTTCATATGATAAATTATCTGTTTCTGTCTCTGTATTCAGAGAGAACCAGGT
Organism: Myxocyprinus asiaticus; assembly: GCF_019703515.2. Lineage (NCBI taxonomy): Eukaryota > Metazoa > Chordata > Actinopteri > Cypriniformes > Catostomidae > Myxocyprinus > Myxocyprinus asiaticus. The sequence goes on along the minus strand of NC_059370.1, from coordinate 10,372,080 downwards.
GTGGGCAGGGCTTAAACCGGAAGTGTGTCAAAACGAAATGAAATGCCCATTTTTAAGTTTTATGCTTACATTTATAGTTTCTATTAATAAAATATGCCCTGTATATGCCTTTTCATAATAATAGCCTAATAATAATAATAATAATAATTATTATTATTATTATTATTATTATTATTATTATTATTATTATTATTATTATTATTTTAAAAATATTATTTTATTCTTTTTTTTCATTTGTCTTACCAGATGAATTTGAATTTGTAGGCTACATGAACTTTGCAATATGTTGAGGTTTCTCCTGGTATTCAGATATTAATATATGCATGAAACAGAATTTTAGTTTGTATGTGCATGTATAACAACATTATTCTGGTGGCAAGAGGTGTCGAGCACACATTTTGCAGTGAATAATAAATTCAAATTCAAACATTAAAAGAAATTAAAATAAAATCAGTATAGCCTACAAATAGGTGAAGTCCATCAGGTCTATCAGGAATTTTTAAGATAGGACACCATTATTTAGTTAAATAATAATAATAATAATAATAATAATAATAATAATAATAATAATAATGTTACATTTATATAGCACCTCACCAGAATTCAAGAACACCAAACATTTTCAAATTTAGCACAGTCTAAAGAAGAAGAAGAAAAAGACAGAGCATGTTTCAGTTTTTCGTTTTACATAAGGAGGACATCTATCTATTCCTAATAGATGAATACTGTATGGAGCATTTAAACCTTTATGGAGCATTTTATCTTTTTTATTTTTTATTTTTTATTTTTGAATAAAGTCTTAACCAGTTAATTACTTTAATCACTTTAGTAGATATAAATGTGGTCAACTTTAAAAAATGGAAAGACAAGCTCTGATGTTAAAAGACTTCAGGTCAGGAATTTAACATTGCACTCAGATTTAGGCTATAAATAAATACATGGGGATCACGTGTGAATCATGTGATACATTAACATAGACATTTCAAGAAGTGGAAAGTGTACATGATGTCATATGTTAGTTAATATTACACTTGACAAGCTCCAGAGGCAAACAATTTACAGAGACCGCAAACGGAGTTGAGAACGCAGCCATCCGATCTGATATTACAATGTGTACTTTTTCATTAATAAGGTTTACACTTTAGAAATATTGGCTGCACAGATTCTTAAATTTGTTGTAATTTTGGATATGTTTATTTAAAATGACGCCTTATCCTTGTGGTTTTTGGATATTCAGTAATTTATATTATTCTGATGAAGTCATTATTCATGCCTTTCCGAATAAGCTTCTGCCCACAGCAGGCTGGCTGAAGATTACAGATGTCAACGGTTTAGACATACTTTACCTGCAGTAGGTTATCTTGAGTTGGAGGTTGAAACCATTGGTTTTACTCTACCAGAGTGTAGTTTTCTAGTAGTCAGAGACTCACAAAACTCTTCTGCTGTACCAACCCTCATTGACATGAACATCATTAGCAGATATAGACAACTGGTTCATTCAGAGTTTGATACTACCCTAGGTGGAGAGTTGCAGTCTGATTGGAGGGAGGCATTTTAACAGATGCAGAGTAACAGCAGTCTAGAGAAGAGAAGCGTAGTCCGAGTAGCTGGAAAAGACATGGAACACATACCTGCCACATCAATTACAATGGTAATGGTCAAGGTAGCAAAGAGTATGTTAAATGATGGTTCAAGGGACTTCCTGTTAGAACCAGCGAACACACCCTTACCTGGTGGACTGATTGTTGTTCCCTCATTTGTGTCTTCAGAAAAACTGTTGTTTACTGTACAGGTTGTGAACCTCTCCCCAGAAGATATCTGGTCACAGGCCAGAACCAGACATGGTACCCTGTCTTGTGTCAAGAGTGTGAAGTCCAGTGAGATGTGTGAGGTGAGATTTCATAGAATTTCTGCTGATATTGAGGAGATCAGTGTAAACACAAAAGACGGTCAGTAATTGGAGGACAGTTTCAAAGAGTTTCTCAACAAGCTACACATTGGTGGTACTCCTGAAGAGCAGGCAGAGCTGAGTGATTTGTTGATGAAGTACAATGATGTTTTTGCTCTCGAGGATGAAGACCTCGGTTTTACTGGCAAAGTGCAACATGAGATTAATGTGGTGGATAATGTACAGGTGGCCCAACCTTATAGGCGTATCCCACACACTCAGTAAAGGGAAGTCAGAGAACATATCACCAAGCTCCTTAAGAAAGGAGTGATCCAAGAAGGCACTAGTGCTTATGCTTCACCTATCATGCTAGATAGGAAAACTGATGGCAGTCTCAGGTTTTTTGTCGATTACATTTAGATGAACTCAAAGACCATGTGAGACACGTTTCCTCTGCCTAGGACAGATGAAAGCTTTGATGCACTACAAGGAGCAAAGTTCTTTTCTTCCACTGATTTAGCTAGTGGATATATTCAGGTTGCTGTCCAAGATCGAGACAGGCATAAGACTGGATTTACGACTCCATTTGGGATCTTTGAGTATTCTCGGATGCCCTTTAGGGTTTGCAATTGACTTTTGACATTTCAAAGTCTTATGCAGGCTTCCATGGGTGATCTCATTTTTCAGATCATGCTAGTGTAACTTGATGACATACTAGTGTAATCGCCCACTTTCACTGAGCACTTGCAGAGACTGGAAGTAGTCTTTTAACATACTAAAAGAAACAGGTCTCAAATTTAAACCTGAAAAGTTTCATTTCTTGCAGCAAGAAGTTACTTTCTTTGGTCATAAGATCTCAGCTCGAGGTATTGGTACTAATCCAGGTAAAGTTGAGTGGTCAAACAATGGAAAATTCCCAGTACAGTTATGGAATTACGCTCATTATTAGGGTTCTGTAGTTACTACAGAAAGTTCATTGAGGGTTTTTCTAGAATTGCCAGCCCCCTCCATGATTTAGTGAACCTGTGTATCAAGCAGTTAGTTACCACAAAGAGACAGTTTAGTGCTTCATGGTCATCAGAGTGCCAATCAACGTTTGAGCTGCTGAAGGAGAAGCTTACTTCTGCTCCTGTGTTAGTGTATGCCGATGTAAATTTTCCTTTCACATTGGAGGCCTGTCTGATACCAGCAGCAGGGTAACAACCATCAGATAACAACCCTCTGTGCCATATAAAAACAGCCAAGCTTGGTGCAATTGAAAATAGTTGGATAGCTCAATTTGCCATCTTTGATTTTGAGGTGAAATACTGCCCAGTAAGGTATAATGCAGCTGCTTATGCCCTCTCTGGGCAGCCATAAGCAGGGGAGCCTGCCACTCCTGATGATGCAGAATATGATGACTATATTGCCATCTGCAATATAATAAACAAATGTTGGGCCTCATGTATTCAGATAGAAGACAAAGGCAGACCTAACAGTCATAAAGCCTGACTGAGGCTCACACACAAAGTCATAAATCTTACTGTTAAAAACCGCGCCAAAATCCAAAACAGACAACAAATCCCATGAAGACTTGCTCACTAAAGGATCGAACTCTTAACTCCTATTGGATGAGGCACACAACAGACATGATGTCATCAGGAGTAGAAATACCTCTGAGATCCATCTGGGCATTGCTTCCAGCAACTTTGCTTGCCATGTGTAGACGCAGCTCATCGCTGCTCCCAGGTGTAGCCTCGTGGCACAAGGAAGTAACGTCTGACTTGAAACTGTGGCCATACAATCTCCATCTTGCTGGATGAGTTGAGATTACTCTGTGTTCCACCGAACACTCTAACGGATCCGAAGGAGACTGCCGAGCAATCCGCATCTTCATCCGTTTGCCTGCACAAGTGAAGAAAGAAGATTTCTCTTCCCTCTTCAACCAATCGACATAGCTGATTTCTCCACCAGCCCACCGAGAATCAGCAGCCGTACCGCCCGCCGACAGAGCGAGGAAACGGCCTCCCGTCATCACCCGAGCCTCGAGGAAAGGAGTTGGAGTCAAACGACGGATGAATACACATTCTACCTGCGTCCTCATGCGATTCAAGTAAGAGGTTTACATTTGGGCAGAGATAGAATATTATAGTGTGTTATTCTTGTGTTTCAAGGTTATTGCTTGGACAGGTTACGGACCACCGAGTCCGCTCATTGCTGCTAATAATACATAAGGTATTACTGTAACATACTGTTATCATGAATGAGATATTTGCTGTGTTGTAGTCCAATCACGTTGGACCATTGTGTATTTCCGCCATTGCGGGTGAGACCGGCATGCTGAGTTTATCAATTAAAGAATCAAAGACCGCGGGACAGTTTACAAGCTGTTCACCACATCTCTGAGTGATAAACTAACAGCTGCTTTCTCTCCCACGATCGCGAAACTGGCTTTGGTGCCGCCACTTTATTCTCTCTCTCTTGTACTAACCACACACACACCCGACTCCTCACAAACATTCACGCACACACTTTTGGCTAGTAGATAACTTAGTGATAAAGCTCAGCTTTGTTCCTAAATTATCGTACAAGCGGGACACGCAGTAAACTGGAAGACACCATTAACCACATTCTCGGCCATATTCTCTGGCCGGAAATGAAAGTCACGTCCGCCATTTTGTGCGCATCACTCCTTACACACACACACCCATTCACACAAACACACACACACATACACATACACATATCTTCCTCTCATGTGTTATAGGCTTATTTTGGTTACCATATCTAATCATGTCACTGTTTAGTTTGTAGTTGTAAGTCGTAAGTTTATTGACTGCTTTGTATTGATTATTAATTGATATTACTGCATCAATAAACTTTGTTATTTTTCAAAGAGAAGCGTTTTGGTTTGTTTTGCATACACCTGTGTCAAAGGCTGGCAGGGCATGTCAGTGCTCATATTCAAGCCTTTATTGTTTCCTTTTGAATGTCGATTTTCCTAAGAGAACAGTCTAATATTGAGACTGTTATACTGTCTGGTTATTAGTCCCTGATTCCAGGGTGGTGCCCCGGTGATATTAATCCTTATTAATATTCTATTGATTTTGATAATTGATAATTATCTTAAATGATTGTTAAATTTGAAGGATCAATAAGCTAGTGTTAATTCTAATCAATGTTCCATTGATTTTAATAATTAATGATTATCTTTGATAATAATTAATATTCTATTGAATTTGATGGTTATTTTTGATTGTTGATGTGAAGGATTAAAAGAGCTAACTTTGATTCAAATCAATGTTCTATTGATTTTAATAATTGATAATTATCTTTGATAATTATTAATTATTGCTAATAACCAAACCCGCTCCTTAACGTAGCACACTACATTTACAGGTGTGAGGCTTTAATGAGTTAGATTCTATTATTTAATTTAAATATTAATTAATAATTAATAAGGAATAATTCTTTCCGATAGTAAAACTGATCTAAACAACCAGTAGCACCTACACAAAGGAACATCCTTAGAGTCTGACTTAGTGATGGCTGGTGAAATGTGTTGTAGGGTTAGACAGACTTGTGCTTTAGAGTGTGGAGTAGAGGAAGGAAGTAACCCTCACGGAAGTATGCCTAATCTGCTGGGTTATACAACTGCTGAACTGAAGGATTTTCAAATAAAAGATCCCACTCTCAGTTCTTTCAGAACCTTTTGAGAATGTAAACAAAAGTCCACCACTCATGAGAGATCTGGCCTATCAAAGTCTGTATTGTCACTGATAAAGCAGTGGAAGTGTGTTAGAGAGTTGGATGGCTTGCTTTATCGCATTGTGAATGACCAACATCGTGGTGAATTTCGACAGCTGCTCTTACCCTCATGTCTTAAAGAACAGGTCCTTGAAAGTGTTCATGACAGTTTGGGACATCAGGGCTTTGAGCGCACACTAAATCTGTTGAGATAGCGATGCTTCTAGGTTGGCATGTATAATGATGTGTATTGATGGATCAAAAAGTGTCAAAGGTGCATCTTAATCAAGATGCAACAGCCAAGAATACATCCTCCTATGAAGCCATTTCTGGCTTCAAGGCCTCTTGAAGTAGTGGCAGTAGATTTTACTGTGCATCAACCTGCCTCTGATGGCCATGAGTATGTGTTAATTGTGACTGATGTTTTCACAAAGCTCACACAGGTGTTTCCAACCAAGGATCAGAGGGCTGATACCACTGCCAAGATCCTTCTAAAAGAGTGGTTTATGAAATATGGTGTGCTTGAATGATTGCATTCTGCACAGGGCAGAAATTTTGAAAGTGATGTGATTGCTGAGCTGTGTAAAATGTATGGTGTAAATAAAACCCACACAACATCCTATAAATTTAACAGAACACTCCATGATCTATTACATACCCTTCCTCCTGAAAAGAAAAAGTGTTGGTCAGAACACCTTCCTGAGTTGGTTTGTGCTTATAATGTAACACCACATGCAACCACTGGATACTCACCACATTACTTGCTGTTTGGAGTCATCCCGCATCTTCCAGTAGATGCACTGCTAGGTCAAGAGAAAACTGTGGACAAAAAACATGATTGTTTATTTATTCACAAAAACAGATTAAAAAAAGCTCTTGTAAAACCAGGGAATATGCCAAACACAAGGCTGCTGAGAGACTTGTCCCTTTAAACGACAAGGTCTATTGCCCTGTGATTGATGTTGGTCAGCAGGTATACAAAATGGGGCATTGAATGCAAATAATCGGGTGAGGTGTGTGCATGGGGATATTTACGATTATCCTGCAGTGATTGTCACGATTCTATTTTGGGGTCAAAAGAATAACATTGAGGCTGTGGTTAGTTCTCACCTCACCCATCCACTAATTTTGGGTACTAATTGACCGGCTTTTCCCGAATTGTTAAAGGGGTTGTGTGTGAATGGGTCCTGTAATACAGTGGTACGGTTTGGGGTGTGCAATGCGCTGACGGGGGAGGTGGAGCCAGGGCCGTCTATGTCAGCTCCGCGTCAGGATGAGTAAGGCAGGGGGAAGCCTCGGCTTCCTCAGCCCTTAGGGGAATTTCCACTGGGGATTTCCCTCTGGACAGACGCGTGACAAGATTCTTAAGCACGTGTTTGACCAAGTGAAAGTAATTGATGGTCAACCCCTTCAGCCGCGCGTTGTACTCACATATCCGTATTTCTCAATTATAAACGATTGGTTGTATTGAGTGAAACAAGACGCTTAGACAAAAGAAGATACAACCCAGTTGTTAGTACCAAGGAGCCGTCGAGAAATGTTGTTCCAGGCGGCTCATCATAGTCCGATGGCAGGTCGCTTGGGACAGGGGAAAACACTAAGCCGTCTCATGGCCCATGTCAGCTGGTGAATCCGCTGGCCACTGCAAAAGTGGCCAGGCATTGCTTTGTGTTGGTTCTGGTGGACTATGCAACGTGATATCCGGAAACAGTGCCCCTGCACAATATCTCAGCACATAGTGTTGCAGAGGCACTCTTCATTATCTCCTGAGTGGGAATTCCGAAAGAAATCCTCACTGACCAGGGCACTATTTTCATGTCACGTACACTACGCAATCTGTGTGAATTATTGGGTATTAAATCTATTCAAATAAGCGTGTACCATTCACAAATGGACGGCTTGGTCGAACAATTAAATAAGACCTTAAAAAATATGATTCGTAAGTTTGTGCACAAAGATGCTCAGAATTGGGATAAGTGGCTTGAACACCTGTTATTTGCAGTGCGAGAGGTCCCGCAAGCCTCCACAGGTTTTATCAGTTCAAATTGTTATATGAGCGTAAGCCCCGTGGTGTCTTAGACGTCATGAAGGAAAATTGGGAGGAGGGACCTTTACAAAGCAAAAATGAAATTCAATACCCGGCTGTATAACAAGGGAGCTCGGCTATGGGAATTTGCACCAGGAAATAAATGTAGGGCTTTACTGGTTGTTTAGATCAGTGTTACTATCAGAAATAATTAATAATTATTTCTTTAGTTATTAATTAATATTTAAATTAATTAATTGAATCTAACTCATTAAAACCTCATATGGGGCTCCAGTAAATGTAGTGTGCTATGTTTAGGAGCAAGTTTGGTTATTAGCAATAATTCATAATTATCAAATATAATTATTAATTATTAAAATCAATAGAACATTGATGAGAATCAATGTTAGCTTTTTTTTAATCCTTTAAATCAACAATTATCAAAGATAATCGTTAATTGTTAACATCGATGAAACATTAATTAAAATTAACACTAGCTTATTGATCATTCAAATTCAACAATCATCAAAGATAATTATCAATTATCAAAAATCAGTAGAATATTAATAAGGATTAACATTGACGGGGCACCACCCTGGAATCAGGGACTAATAACCAGATAGTAAAACAGTCTCAATATTAGATTGTTTTCTTAGGAAAATCGACATCCGAAGAATATCGATTTTCGGGAAAAAAACAATGAATGAAGGTTTGAATCCGAGCACTGACATCCCGTCAGCATGACACAGGCGTATGCAAAACAAACTTCTCTTTGTAATATAAACAAAGTTTTTTTATGCAGTAATATCAATTAATAATGAATACAATGCAGTCGATAAACTTCCGACTTACAACTACAAACTAAACAGTGATATGATTAGATATGGAAATAAAAATAATCGTATAACACATAAGGTGTGTGTGTGTGTGTGTGTGTGTGTGTGTGTGTGTGTGTGTGTATGGTTAGTACGAGAGAGAGAGAGAGAGAGAATTAAGTGACGGCCCTAAAGCCGATTTCGCGATAGTGGGAGAGAAAGCAGCTGTTAGTTTATCACTCAGAGACGCGGTGGACGGCTCGTAAAAGTCCCGCGTTCTTTGACTCTTTAATGGATAACTCAGTTTGCCGGTTTCACCCGCGATGGCGAAAATGCACAACAGTCCAATTTGGTTAGACCACACTACAACAAAACAAATTTGTGATAATTAATACCCTGAGTATTAATAATGGCGGTCCGTAAGCTGTACAAGCAAAAACCTTGAAACACAAGAATAACACACTATAATATTCTATCTCTGCCCAAACGTAAACCTCTTACTTGAATCGCATGAGGACACAGGTAGAATGTGTTTTCCTCTGTCCTTTAACTCCGACCCGGTTCCTTGAGGCACGGGTGATGACGGGAGGCTGTTTCCTCGCTCTGTCCGCGGGCACTGCTGTTGATTCTCGGCGGGCTGGCGGAGAACTCAGAAATGTTGACTTGATTGAAGATGGAAGAGAAATCTTTAATCTCTTCACTTCTGCAGGCAAACGGATGAAGATGTGGATTGCTCAGCGGTCTCCTTCGGATCCGTTAGAGTGTTCGGTTGAACACAGAGTAATCTCAACTTGTCCAGCGAGATGGAGATTGTATGGCCACAGTTTCAAGTCGGACGTTACTTCCTTGTGCCACGAGGTTGCACCTGAGAGCAGCGATGAGCTGTGTCTACACACTGCATACAAAGTTGCTGGAAGCAAATCCTGGAAGCATTTCAGAGGTATTTCAACTCCTGATGATGTCATGTTTGAGGGATGTTCTGTTGTGTGCCTCATCCAATAGGAGTTGAGAGTTCGATCCTTTAGTGAGCAAGGTTTCATGGGATTTGTAGTCTGTTTTGGACTCTCTTTGTTTGATTTTGGTGCGATTTTTATCAGTATAATTTACGACTTGGAATGTGGGGGCATGAGTTAGGTTTTTACGACTGTGTTAGGCCTGCCTTTGTCTTCTATCTGAATACATGAGGCCCAACATAAAGTACTTGTATTACTGCCCACATCGAGCTCAAAATTACTCACAAATTGGCAAGGGACCTTTGTGGTCACACGGCGAGTTGGGGAAGTCGATTATGAGGTAGTGTGTTCGGATAGAGGTGGGGCTCATCAAATTTACCACCTCAACCTACTAAACCCATGGAGAGAGGCGGTCCCTGTATCCTTTGCAATGGTAGTTCCGGAGAGGGAGGAGCTTGGCCTGGAGGTGAGACACTGGATTTGACAAAGGGATATTGGCAGATCCCCTTAACGCCGATGTCCCGTGAGAAAACGGCCTACTCCACACTGTTTGGATTACACCAATTCGTGACCCCTCCATTTGGTTTGTTTGGGGCCCCGGCTACATTTCAGCATCTTTTGGACCGAGTCCTCAGACCACACTCTGTGTATGCCGCTGCTTATTTGGATGATATCATTATTTACAGTAATTATTGGCAATGGCATATGCAGCATCTGAGGGCGGTTCTAAGGTCGCTGCGATGAGCAGGGCTCACAGCAAACCCGAAGAAGTGTGCAATTGGGCTTGTGGAGGTACGGTATCTGGGGTTCCACTTGGGTCACAGTCAGGTGTGACCCCAGCTTGATAAAACCACAGTGATCATGACCTGCCCAAGACCAAAAAGGAGATGAGACAGTTTCTGGGGCTTGCCAGCTACTATCAAACGTTTGTGCCTAATTTTTCCGACATCACCAGCCCACTGACTGATCTCACTAAAAAGGGAGCCCCAGACCCAGTCCCAGTCCCAGTCCAGTCCAGTCCAGTCCAGTAGACAGAGCCATGCCAACAAGCTTTCACGCAGGTAAAAGCCACACTTTGTGGTGGGCCGCTTCTGCATTCCCCTGATTTGAATGAATGTTACATTTATATAGCGCTTTTCTGACACTACACTCAAAGTGCTTTACACAGTGAACTCTCCTCAACCACCACCAGTGTGCAGCATCCACCTGGATGATGCAACAGCAGCCATAGTGCACCAGTACACACAAGCTATTGGTGGAGAGGAGAGAGATAGAGCCAATTAATGGATGGGGATTATTAGGAAGCCATCATTGATAAGGGCCAATGGGGGGAATTTGGCCAGGACACTGGGGGTACACCCCTACTCTTTTCAAGACATGTCCTGGGACTTTTATTGACCACAGAGAGTCAGAATCTCAGTTTAACATCTCATCTGAAGTACTGTGCTTTTTTCAGTATAGTGTCCCCATCACTATACTGGGGCATTAGGACCTACACAGTCTGCAGGGTGAGCACCCCCTGCTGGACTCTCTGATACCTCTTCCAACAGCAACCTTAGTTTTCCCAGGAGGTCTCCCATCCAGGTACTGACCAGGCTCAGCCCTGCTTAGCTTCAGTAGGCAACCAGTCTTGAGCTACAGGGTGATATGGCTGCTGATTTTTCTCTCCCTTTTGTTTTACAGACGGATGCATCGGACAGGGGGTTGGGTGCTGTTCTGTCCCAAGTGGTGGAGGGGGAGGAGCACCATAGAGAAGGAGAGTCTGGCCATCAAGTGGGCAGTCCTCACTCTCCGCTACTATTTGTTGGGACGAGCATTCACCCTCTGTTCGGACCACACCCGCTCCAATGGCTCCACCGCATGAAGGATGTCAATGCCCAGATCACCCGTTGGTATCTGGCACTCCAGCCATTTAATTTCGAAGTGGTCCACAGACTGGGGGCACAGATGGCTGTCACGGAAGTCCTCTCCAGAAAAGGGGTGGAGAGGGCAGTCTGGAAGGTTCTCCTGGCTTGATTCGGGCGGTAGGGGTATGTGGAGGTGAGGGCGTGGTCAAGCGCCCGTCTGGGGAGAGGGAGAGTGTTAAGACATCCACCTCAGATGAATTGTGACTAATGAGAGTTGGGGGAGATAAAAGACAGCCCAGTCCACCAAAAGGAGACAGCCCGGCTGAGAAGCTGTTTGTGTGTATGAATTGAAGCTTCACCATTGCGCTTTAAGCGAACGTGTTTATTTTCTGTTAATAAAAAGTGACATTCCTGAGTTGGAATCCCTGTGTCCCATTTCCTCCTTTTGACCCAAATACAAACTTCTGCTACAATAATGTAATTACATTACCAGTTGTCTTTAGCATAGATGTCTCGTGTTGGAGACGAGAGAGCATGCATTGTGTAGGAGAGCTCCCGGTTTTGTTAATCAGTTGATAATTCTTTGGGGTGCATTTGGATTGCATGTGTGGAGTTTTCTGCACATATGAGAAATTACCTTTACCATATTTCGTTGAACCATATTTCATTTTTGTATTTCATGTTTGGTTGTTTTTTTGTTGTTGTTTTATTTTTAAATACAATACATCGACTGCTGTTTTTTTTTTTTGAAACAGCCATCAGAATAAAACCCCAAAAATATATTTTTGTATCCTGTGTGTTTATTTACAACCCATCGGCTACAATATTTTCACACGTTTTGCATAATTAGTCAAATTTCAGCTTGAATGGAAATGATGCCCAATAAAAATATTCTGCTCACAAGAGACATTTAGCCTGACTTTTTTTATTTTGTTTTGTTTTCTTTTGTTTTCATCAAACATCACTTATCTCATATTTAATCTCAAGCATGTTTTTTATTTATTTATTTATTTATTTATTTATTTATTTATTTATTTATTTATTGGTTACACTAACTTTTGAAAAAAGTTTATCAGGGCAAAATTGTTTGGTGTGGTGGAAATTTCTCCACAACAGTGGGACAATCCTAATTTTTGAAAAAATGATAGAAATAATTTTGTTTTACCCAATTAACATTGAAATGGTTTATGCTTATTTCACTCTTTGTTTTAATTATCATAGTTTTAAAAATGTTAGAATTTATATTTTTACGATGGATTTTCTTAGTTCAATATTGAAATTCTGAGTCTGGGATAAGGCTAAAACAGTAAAATGTGTACATGAAAGGCATTTTTTTAAGTAATCAGTGATGAATACATTGTAAAATGTTTCCAAGTCAGAATGAATGTTACCTTCATATAGCAAAAAGACAAAACTTAAAATCTGTAAGTTTTAATAAAAATGAACACATAGGACATGAAAGTGCCCAAAGTTGAAGAAACACCCTAAAACAATGTAGACTTCTTTTTCTCCATAACGTACTGTAGGTTAACATGAAAAACACACACACTCAAACAAAGGAAGTTACATCTTCTCAGGGGAGCCACAGGCCCTCACACAGGAAGTCCTAGGACAAGATCGCTCATGTAAGAGGAAATTATGTCACTATTATCAGTGAACACAACTCCTGGCAGAAGAAGAAAGAGTGATAAGGACTGGAATATCAAACAGACAACATTAAAGAACAGGCATAGATTACTTTCCTTTTCTGAAACACTGTAAATGTGTAAAAATTAAATTGTCTCTGCACATCTCATCTTGTAAAAGGGCCAAAAACACTTATCTATAACATCAAGTCTATATGTATACATATATATATATATATATATATATATATATATATATATATATATATATATGTATATGTATATATATAGTGGCCCCAAAAAGCATTTGGACACTTTAGCTGAACTTAAAAATGCATGAATTCCTTTGCATTTGAGAACAAATCATCAAATCAATTTGCATTTATTGGAAAGAAAGATAACATAAGCACACTTTTCAAGCAAAACAATTAACAAAAAGAAGCATGTTATATTTAAAATTATTAAACAACAGATAAATGGTTTAAAATTAAGAAAAAATACTGTATATATTTTTGGACACTTGATAATGGCTTCACTGCAGATTAAAAGTTCAGGTGTTTTAGTGTTTAGTTTGCTATCCTTTAATTCGCAGAACTTTTTGACAATGTCTGGGCTTAGAATCAACATGTTTCTGTAAAAGCTGTTGTGAAAGTTTCCTTCAGGTTTCAGCCACCAAAACATCCAGTTCATCCACACTAGAACATCAATGATCTGAAATCTCCATTGCATCCCACAGGTGCTCTATAGGGTTTAGGTAAGGGCTCTAGGAGGGCCAGAATTTCTCTGTACACTTCAGAGTTCAGGATTCCACCAATGAACACAAACTCACTGACAGCACTGTAAGAGAAACAGCCCCAGACACTGATGTTTCCACCTCTGTGCTTTACAGTACACTTAGTGCAGTGTGGCTGGAATTCTTCTCTCACCTTCTGACGGTCACGATCACTGTCTTTTGTGTCTGGGCACTGCTCACGCGGAGACAGCGTTCGTGGATGGGTCATGTACTCATTGCGAGAACATGTCCATGGCAACGATGCGGTCACGGCTTACCTTCATGAGAAAGCAAGCCACCCCAGAGGCTACCCGCCTCGGTCCTTCTACCCACGGGTATGAGGCCAGCGCGGCTAGCACTGGGGGTGATTTGGGGACCCCACTGGGACCGCCTCCGCCGGGTATCCCCCCGCGGAACCTCCCATTCCCCAGCACGCTCGTCTGCCCCGATCGGGCTTCCAGATGAGTCAGCTGGCTCGTCTCATGGCGAGTTCGACCTCTTATTCGGAGCCCGCGAAAGTGATGTGCTCTCGAGCGCAGCATTGGAGAGCGGGCTCGTCCAGTCAGACGTGGAAGCCTCAGCTGGGCTCCTCCCTTTGGGTGCAGTCAGTCAGTTACAAGCTGACACGGAGATAACAACATGCTTTCCTGGGCAGCCGTGAGCGTCGGGCTAAAGTCGAACCCTCCACTCTCCCCTGAACCCTTGCGGATCGATGATTGGTTCCTGGGCTCGCGGCGCTGCTCAAAGCCACGCCCCACCCCCATTCCTTTCTTCCCGGAAGTGTATGAAGAGCTGACAAGGTCGTGGGAGGCACTTTTTACTGCCCGGTCCCGATCTTTCAGCTTACCCACCCTCACTACCCTCGATGGTGGGTCGGCCAAGGGCTATTCGGCAATCCACCCAGTGGATAAAGGCGCTCGCAGTGCACCTATGCCCGCAGAGTGCCACCACCTGGCACGGGCGCCCAAAGTTCTGTCCAAGGCCTGTAGGTTTACGTCGTCTCTGACGGCCAAGCCCTACGGTGCCACTGGACAAGCCGCCTCCACCCTGCACGCCATGGCTCTCCTGCAAGTCCGCCAAGGTGCTAAAGGAACTGCACGAGGGCAGTTCCGCCCCGGAATTGATGCAGGAGCTGCGCTCGGTGACCGACCTCGCTCTCCGGGTGACGAAGGTCACGGCGCGGTCTCTCGGGTGGGCAATGTCCACCTTGGTGGTCCAGGAGCGCCACCTTTGGCTCAACCTGGTCGAGATGGGAGAGGTCGACAAGGCACAGTTCCTTGCTGCCACCATTTCCCAAGTTGGCCAGTCCGGTGACACCGAGGACTTTGCCCAGCAGTTCTCAGTGGTGAAGCAGCAGATGGAGGTTATCCGGCACATCCTGACCCGGTGTGGCTCAAGATCCCGCACCCCGTCTGCTCGTCGCTAAGGGCTGTGGCCCGGTCCCTGCATGGAGCCCACCGCAGGAAGCAGACGCCACCTGTCTCCCGGCCTCCAAGAACCCGCGATAGGCTTCGAAGCACCCCTGAGACGGGCGACCCATGGACGAAGAAACCCTCTGCGCTGGAGCTGGTAAGCAGACCACTCCATCCCCTGGTCAAGGGCCGGGAGGAGAATCTTTAGTTACCTTTGCATTTAATTGTGCTGCATGCCCAAGTGGCTGCAGTATCCAAGAGTTCAGCAAGAGCAGTTTCCTTGTTCCCTGGGTCACGTATCCGGTGTGCATGGCCGTCATCACGACCACTGTCCACCACACTATTTGGCAGGTTTGGCGCTCCAGCGGTGGTCTCCCCACCCCTGAGCACCCAGCTGTGGCACAAATCCACCCCCAATGTGACAGTCTCCACGGGTCACGAGGACAGGCCTCTTCCTCCCCTGTCCCAGGCTGTTCCGGGGGTGGTCACAAGGAGCCAGGTAAGTACTTCAATCTCCCTGAACTCAACACGGCCACGACATGGTGTGGCACCTCGAGCTCCGCCCCGCCGCGAGGCCCCACCTGCCGGTACATCCGACGACGTTGTCCCTTTGGTCCCCCTCGCGCGGAACTTGGATGCGTGGCTTGCACTTTCCAGTCCATCGCGATGGCTGGTCCGGAACGTCCGACTCGGCTATGCAATTCAGTTCGCCAGGCGTCCGTCCAGGTTCAGCGGTATCCACTTCACCTTGGTGAAGGACGAAAACTCTGCTACCTTGCGCGCGGAGATCGCCACCCTCCTATGGAAGGGTGCGATAGAACCTGTCCCTCCGGCCGAGATGAAGAAGGGGTTTTACAGCCCCTACTTCATTGTACCGAATAAAGGCGGTGGGTTGCGGCCAATCTTGGACCTGCAAGTACTGAGCCGGGCTTTACACAGACTCCTTTTCAAGATGCTGATGCAAAAACGCATTTTGGTGAGTGTCCGGCATCAAGATTGGTTTGCGGCGGTAGACCTGAAGGATGTGTACTTTCATGTCTCCATTCTAGCTCGACACAGACCCTTCCTGCAGTTTGCATTCGAGGGTCAGGCGTATCAGTACAAGGTCCTCCCTTTCGGCCTGTCCTTGTCCCCTCGCATCTTCACGAAGGTCGCAGAGGCAGCTCTTGCCCCGTTAAGGGAAGTGGGCATTCGCATTCTCAACTATCTCGACGATTGTTGTGTGCACACAGGGACTTGGTGCTCTTGCACCTCAGCCGATTAGGGCTTCGGGTCAACTGGGAAAAGAGCATCTCTTTTTTCGGTTTGGAGTTGGACTCAGTCTCATTGACAGCGTGCCTCATGAACGAGTGTGCACAGTCGATGCTGACCTGTTTGAAGGCGTTCAAACAGAAAACAGTGGTTCCACTGAAACTCTTTCAGAGGCTCCTGGGGCATATGGCATCCTCATCGGTGGCCACCCCACTCGGGTTGATGCATATGAGACCATTCAGCACTGCCTTCAAACTCGAGTCCCGAGATGGGCATGGCGCCACAGGACACATCGCGTGGCCATCACGCCAGTCTGTTACCGTCTCTTCAGCCCTTGGACCGACCTCTCATTTCTATGGGCAGGTGTTCCCCTAAAGCAGGTCTCCAGGCACGTCGTGGTCATGACAGATGCCTCCAAAACGGTCTGGGGCGCTGTTTGCAACAGGCACGCAGCCGCCGGCTTACAGACGGGCCCGCAGCTGCGTTGGCACATCAACTGCCTCGAGTTGTTGGCAATTCTGCTCGCCCTGCGGAGGTTCTGGCCATTGATTCAGGGCAATCACGTGTTAGTTCGGACAGACAACACGGCAATGGTAGCATATGTCATCCGCCAAGGCGGTCTGCGCTCTCATTGTCACGGCAGGTTACCCTCAGGGGAGAGTGGAAACTCCACCCTCAGGTGGTCCAGCTGATTTGGAGTCGATTCGGACAGGCACAGGTAGACCTGTTAGCCTCCCAAGAATCCTCCCATTTCCCGCTCAGGTACGCCCTGACCGAGGCACCTCTTGGCATAGACGCACTGGCGCACAGCTGGCCCCCTTGCCTGTACAAATATGCATTTCCCCCAGTGAGCCTACTTGCACAGACTCTGTGCAAATTCAGGGAGGATGAGGAGCATGTCATCCTGGTAGCACCCTTCTGGCCCACCCAGACGTGATTCTCGGACCTCACGCTCCTCGCGACAGCCCCCCGGCACCATCTGGCACCCGCGACCAGACCTCTGGAATCTCCATGTCTGGCCCCTGGACAGGACGCGGAAGACCTAAGCGGTCTACCACCTGTGGTGGTAGACAGGATCACTCAGGCTAGGGCCCCCTCTACGGGGTGCCTGTATGCCTTTAAGTGGCATCTGTTTGCTAAGTGGTGTTCTTCCCGACGGGAAGACCCCCAGAGATGCACAGTCAGATCAGTGGTTTCCTTCCTGCTGGAGAGGTTGGAAGGGTGGCTGTCCCCTTCCACCTTGAAGGTGTACGTTGCTGCTATAGCAGCACACCACGACACAGTGGACGGTAAGTCCTTAGGGAAGCACGACCTGATCATCAGGTTCCTGAGAGGCGCCAGGAGGCTGAACCCCTCCAGACCGTGCCTCATTCCCTCATGGGACCTCTCTGTAGTTCTTCAGGGTCTACAGAAGCCCCCTTTGAGCCTTTTCAGTCAGCTGAGCTTAAGGCACTCTCCTCGAAGACTGCCCTCCTGACTGCGCTCACTTCCATCAAGAGGGTAGGAGACCTGCAAGCATTCTCTGTCAGCGAAACGTGCCTGGAGTTCGGTCCGGGCTACTCTCACATGATCTTGAGACATCAACTGCCTCGGGCTATCTGCCCAAGGTTCCCACAACCCCTTTTAAGGACCAGGTGGTGAAACTGCGAGCGCTGCCCCAGGAGGAGGCAGATCCAGTCCTGTCATTGCTGTACGCATCTATTTGGATCGCACGCAGAGCCTTAGGATCTCTGAGAAGCTCTTTGTCTGCTTTGGTGCACAGCGGAAAGGAAGTGCTGTCTCCAAGCAGAGGATCGCCCACTGGCTCATTGACACCATAGCTATGGCATATCACACCCAGGACGTGCCGCCCCCGGTAGGGCTACGAGCCCATTCTACCAGGGGTGTAGCGGTCTCCTGGGCCCTGGCCAGGGGTGCCTCTCTAACAGACATTTGCAAAGCAGCGGGCTGGGCAACACCCAACACCTTTGCAAGGTTCTACAACCTCTGGGTGGAACCTGTTTCATCCCAGGTAGTGGCACGCAATACAAGCGGATAAGCCCGGGATAGCCAGCCGGGTGTATTGCTTGCACATAACGCCTTTCACCTCCTCTGAGCTGAAGACATGCACCATTAATTCCCAGTATTGTTCACAAACTATGTTCCCTGGTTGACATCCTCTGAGTCCTGCGGCAGTCGAGTTTTCAGAGAGACTCGCTGCCGGCCCAGCACACGTGCTAACTGAAAGCCCTGTTCTGGGGTAGGTGCTCCGCATGTGGCAGTTCCCTGTAAGGTAACCCTATGCGATGTATATCTTCCGCTAATTCGTTTCCCTGTTGGCAAACTGCATCTTCCTTGGGCAGAGCCCCCTCTGCCACAGTCTCCATGTTTGTAGTAACTCCTCCCCCGTTGGGTAGGATCTACCATGAGACTTCTCCACATGGTCGGCAAGACCATGTGACATATTTTCCACTTAAATATCCCCCCCTCTCTTTGGGCGACGCAGTCGGATAATCCCCCTTGTTTTTTAGGGAGTGGAAAAAAAGAAGGAGAAAAGAGGCCACGACTGGGTTAGCCTATTTCTATCTTTTGGGTAGTCAACTTGTCCCCAAAGGGCTGTTCGACACTCATAACTATGTTGGGGGAGGTCACGTGTCAGCCTGGTGCGCTGGCTATGAGGCACACATTTGTCTGCCCGTCACACACCGCCAGTTCACATAACACAGTTCAGCCAGTTGCGGCGTTTTGTATAGGGACCCCTAGTGTCACTACATCGACACAACGTTGAGTGAGTGACAGATAGGGAACGTCATGGTTACTTGCATAACCTCTGTTCCCTGATGGAGGGAAGGAGACGTTGTGTCCCTCCTGCTGCAACGCTGAACTACCCGCTGAAATGGCCGGACCTTGTCTCAGCTCCTCAGCATAAAACCTGAATTAGTGGTTGCATACTAGCTCCTTTTATACCCGGATATCTGGGGGAGTGGCATGCAAATACCACTCGCCAATTTTCATTGGCCTTTTATCAAAGACCAGAGGTGTCTCGGGCTCCCAAGAGTGACCCCTAGTGTCACTACATCGACAAAACATCTCGTTCCCTCCATCAGGGAATGGAGGTTATGCAAGTAACCATGACGTTTTATAATTTAAAATGTAACAAGCTTCTTTTTGTTAAATGTTCTGCTTGAAAAGTGTGCATATGTTATCTTTCTTTACAATAAATGCAAATTGGTTTGGTGTTTTGTTCTCAAATGCAAAGGAGTGCAAGCATTTT
Source organism: Myxocyprinus asiaticus (assembly GCF_019703515.2). Classification (NCBI taxonomy): domain Eukaryota; kingdom Metazoa; phylum Chordata; class Actinopteri; order Cypriniformes; family Catostomidae; genus Myxocyprinus; species Myxocyprinus asiaticus. The sequence continues at coordinate 10,352,512 of NC_059370.1, read as the reverse complement.
TAAGTTTAGCTTAAGCATCCAAATACTTTTTAGGGCCACTGTATATAAGGCCACGTCCTACTCAGTCTTTATCGCGCACACGCTAGGTATCTCTTTTGCGGTCTCACTTTGACACTGGCTCAGACGACAGTAGTTGCACATTTACAGGTGATGCGAATAGATATGGAAGCTTGCAAGTAACTCTCGCACCCCTGGATCATGACATACGAGTGAGGTCTTCTTTCTCCATACAGTAAATCTGCTCCAATGTTTATATGCCCGGGGCATGCGTTGCGCTTAATGAAGCATGCAGTGCTCCACACAATCAGTTTCAGTGCGAGGATTCACAGTTGAGTCAAGCGTGTACCTCCTGAAAATTTACATATACCAATTTAAGCAACAGAAAGTGGGGTAAAAGGATTAGTGAAGTTTTGCCTATTGTACAAAGGTGCCTGGATTTGTTCCTGGCAGGCATCAGATGCCCTAACCCCTCCCCCACCTTAACTGGAGCCTATAAGCCTGAGTCACCTGCCAAGAACAACTCGGCACACCTTCTTCTATTGCATGAAGTTTCAAGAAGTAAAAAAAAAAAAAAACGACACTGCATTAATTGCGTACATTTCTTTTTATGTGTTAAACCAAAACTATTAATCGCAGAAATTAACTTCATTTAATAATTAGACTTAAATTATCTTCCCATCTTCCTCTTTATATAAGGAATTGTGCTTTCTGTGGATATTTAATAGTATTTTGAGAAAAGCATTTAGAAACCTAGAACACAGCTCAGACACACACACACACACACACACACACACACACACACACACACACACACATTAAAATAGCTACTGGCATTCTCTCACAAGAACAAAGAATGTTATTTGATAAACAGAGTCAACTGAACGAGTTTGCTGGTGATATTGCCGATGTTAAAACCTAATTGCTGAGCTTACTCAAGTGGTTTCTGGGCGATTACTGCCATAAGTAATTTAACTTTCCTAATTCCATTTTCTTGTGTGTCTCCTGCTGTGTTCTGTTACAAGAGAAAGGTGCATGAAAAAAATCACATAAACTCAGTTCATCATTTCCCATAAATCAACAGTAAAACATCAACTGGTCAAGTTTCATAGAGATGCTGAAAATGCCAAAGCCCAATGCCAGAAATTTCACTGAACATTAAGTGGAAAATGCTTCAGTAATGGACAGCATTGGATATTTACTGAAATCTTCCCTAGGCAAAAAAATTTAAAAGTGATTCTAGACAGCATTATTTATCTTATGAGTCAATCAGAGTAGAGAGAATGGAAAGTTCTGTGCTGCAAGGTTGTTGAAATATTTTGTAGCACTCTCTATGTAAGCCTGTATACATTATGCATTATGAAGGTATTCTTGAAAAGATAAAGTTCATCACAAAAACTGAATATTCTGTCATCATTTACTCACCCTCATTTCGTTAAAACCAGTATGACTTTCTTTCTGACATGGATAATTATTAAATTCAAATTATTATTAGTGGTGCTTGCATTAGCAAAGCATCACTATTATTATCTCACATACTTAATATTATTCTTCCGGACAAAACGTTGGCGCCTAACTCGCACTGTTCGTTGTACAACCTTCAGTAAGTGTCAAATCGACCGGCTTATTGAGGAGAGGTGTGCTATGACTTTTCTAAACGATCGTATGATGTATCCCTGGGGGTGCAAAAAATTGCCCCCCAAAATCCCTTTGACTTAACATTGGCAAGAAATTTGTCAGATCACATCTCCGGATCAGAAAGTCATAGAGACTTCAGGGTTGGCTTGTTTTACTTGGGTTAGCAAGCAGTCTTTGAGTATCCCCTTGGAAACTACTTAGCCATTAGAGCACCCTAGCAACCCAACCCCATTGACTTCCATTCAAAAATATTTAGAGGGATATCTCCGGATCTGAATGTCATAGACTTCATTGTTGGCTCATATGACTCTGGCCAGCAAGCAGCCTTGTTAGTATCACCCTAGTAACTTCCTAGCAAGCAAATGAACTCACCCTAGCAAATGAGCTCACCCTAGCAACCACACCTTAGCAACCAAGTAGGAAAAAAACATATGTCTGCACTAGAACATCGTAGAGACTTCCGGATTGGCTCATTTGACTCAAGCTAGCAAGTAGACTTTTGAGTGTCACCCTGGTAACTGCCTAGCAACCAAATGAGCTCACCCTAGCAACCGAGTAGTAAAACACATATATCTGCACAAGAACATCATAGAGACACATGGGTTGGCTCGTTTGACTCAGCCTAGCAAGGAGCCTTGTTAGAATCACTTTGACAACTGCCTAGCAACCAGATGGGGTCACCCTAGCAACTAACTAGCAAAACACATCTCTGCACCAGAACAGCACAAAGACTTGGGATTGAGCTCATTTTACTCGGGATAGAAAGCAACCTTTTTTATTATTACATTGGCAACTGCTTAGCAACCAGATGGAACACCCTAGCAACCATAGAACAACACCCATATCTCTGCACCTGAACATCCTACAGTCATGGGGGTGGCCTCTTTCAACTTGGGGCAGTTGGTGGGACATTGTGGTGATGAATTTTGCCACGGCAAGCTCACATTTTCTTCAGGAAATGTACCGATCTAGTTAATTATTACACTGCTCCATCTCTTCAGTGCATTGGCAGTTGATAGTGACTAACTTAAAAGCTTAAAAGACCCAAGAGTATTAGAAAAATAGTCTGTGCAGCTCGTGCATCATATGCCAAGTCTCCTGAAACCATACGACAGGTTTTGGTGAGAAACAACCTCAAATATAAGTCATGCTTCATTGAAAATTTTGATGTACGTTACATGAGTGCATGGGAAAAGTTTGTTAACAGTGGCTTGCAGGTTCACATGAGAACTTGCATTGTGTTTAGCGCTAAAGTTCTTGTGTAAACAAGCAAGCCATTATAAACTCTATAAACAGATGCCAAGATTTTCACTGAAACTTGAATTACATTTTGAGTTGTTTCTCACCAAAATATATGCCTTCAAAGGACTTGGAAAATGATGCATGAGCCACATGGACTTCTTTTGTGATAAGCTTGGGTCCTTTTTTAAATAACTATCCACTGTCATGGAACTGAAAAGATGGACTGGGATATTCATTATTTATTTTTGCTTTACTGTTCTGCATAAGAAAGAAAGCCATACAGTTTTGGAATGACATAGAATTGAGTAAATAATGAGTCATTGCTTGGTATGATATACTCTCAGCTGGTCATAACTGCAACATAAACCCTGACAGGGAGATCAGGAGCCCAACATAAAGTAGATGCTGCCAATAGTGCAACTACTTAGAAAATAAATGAAAAATGAAAATATTACTTTAAATTGGAATTGTTTTATTATGAGTGACCAACTAGTCAGTTGTCTATGAAAGTTATCATGGCATTGTTTTGTGCAACATTAAATTTAAAAAAAAAAAAATGTATACGATTTCGAGAATAAAGTCGTAATGTGTTGAGAATAATCTCAAAATAGGCCTTTTACAAGAATAAATTCGTATAATTTTAAGAATAAAGTCGGAACATTATGAGATTAAAGTGGTGTATTTAATATTGCGAATTGAACAGAATCGTAAGATGAGTCAATTTTTATACATTCAGTAATGATGAAATATACTTTATTGAACATGAAAATAATAGGCAGAATCATACAATATAACAATTACAATAATTAACATTTACAGTTGGAACTAAAGTTATAATAGAGATATGGTTACAGGCTAAACAAATTAATATACATTACTGTGCTGTGAAATTGGTACATTATAAATTTGACATGAACATACATTCACGGGGATCTACCTTGTACCTATAGTAGCTTTAGATCTGTTTAAACAGGCTATCTGCTAAAAGGAAAAAAATGGTAAGTCCACATACTAATTTACTGCTCCAAAAATACTTTATTGCCTCACACTTGCTTACAACGTTTAGACCATTGAGTCTTCGTCAGGCAAAAAAAATAAATAAAATAAAATAAATTATATATATATATACACACACTACCGGTCAAAAGTTTTGAAACACTTACTCATTCTTTATTATAATTTTTTTTTCTTCACATTTTAGAATAATAGTAAAGTCATTAAAACTATGGAATAACATAAATGGAACTATGGGAATTACAGTGCATCTGGAAAGTATTCACAGCACTTCACTTTTTCCACATTTTGTTATGTTACGGCCTTATTCCAAAATGGATTAAATTCATTATTTTCCTCAAAATTCTACAAACCCCATAATAACAACGTGAAAGAAGTTTGTTTAAAATCTTTGCAAATTTATTACAAATAAAAAACGGAAAAAAATCACATGTACATAAGTATTCACAGCCTTTGCCATGACACTCTAAATTGAGCTCAGGTACATCCTGTTTCCACTGATCATCCTTGAGATGTTTCTACAACTTGATTGGGGTCCACCTGTGGTAAATTCAGTTGATTGGACATGATTTGGAAAGGCACACACCTGTCTATATAAGGTCCCACAGGTAACAGTGCATGTCAGAGCACAAACCAAGCCATGAAGTCCAAGGAATTGTCTGTAGACCTCCAAGACAGGATTGTATCGAGGCACAGATCTGGGGAAGGGTACAGAAACATTTCTGCAGCATTGAAAGTCCCAATGAGCACAGTGGCCTCCATCATCCTTAAATGGAAGAAGTTTGGAACCACCAGGACTCTTCCTAGAGTTGGCCACCCAGCCAAACTGAGCGATCGGGGGAGAAGGGCCTTAGTCAGGGAGGTGACCAAGAACCCGATGGTCAATCTGACAGAGCTCCAGCATTTCTCTGTGGAGAGAGGAGAACCTTCCAGAAGAACAACTATCTCTGCAGCACTCCACCAATCAGGCCTGTATGGTAGAGTGGCCAGACGGAAGCCACTCCTCAGTAAAAGGCACATGACAGCCCGCCTGTAGTTTGCCAAAGGCACCTGAAGGACTCTCAGACCATGAGAAACAAAATTCTCTGGTCTGATGAAACAAAGATTGAACTCTTTGGCCTGAATGGCAAGCATCATGTCTGGAGGAAACCAGGCACTGCTCATCACCTGGCCAATACCATCCCTACAGTGAAGCATGGTGGTGGCAGCATCATGCTGTGGGGATGTTTTTCAGCGGCAGGAACTGGGAGACTAGTCAGGATCGAGAGAAAGATGAATGCAGCAATGTACAGAGACATCCTTGATGAAAACCTGCTCCAGAGCGCTCTGGACCTCAGACTGGGGTGAAGGTTCATCTTCCAACAGGACAACGACCCTAAGCACACAGCCAAGATAACAAAGGAGTGGCTCACGGGACAATTCTGTGAATGTCCTTGAGTGGCCCAGCCAGAGACCAGACTTGAACCCGATTGAACATCTCTGGAGAGATCTGAAAATGGCTGTGCACCGATGCTCCCCATCCAACCTGATGGAGCTTGAGAGGTCCTGCAAAGAAGAATGGGAGAAACTGCCCAAAAATAGGTGTGCCAAGCTTGTAGCATCATACTCAAATAGACTTGAGGCTGTAATTGGTGCCAAAGGTGCTTCAACAAAGTATTGAGTAAAGGCTGTGAATACTTATATACATGTGATTTTTTTTTTTCGTTTATTTTATTTTTAATACATTTGCAAAGACTTCAAACAGACTTCTTTTACGTTGTCATTATGGGGTATTGTTTGTAGAATTGAGGAAAATAATGAATTTAATCCATTTTGGAATTAGGCTGTAACATAACAAAATGTGGAAAAAGTGAAGCGCTCTGAATACTTTCCGGATGCACTGTATGTTGTGACTTAACAAAATCCAAAATAAATCAAAACTGTGTTATATTTTAGCATCTTCAAAGTAGTCACCCTTTGCCTAGAATTTTCAGAAATGTACTCTTGACATTTTCTCAACCAACTTCTTGAAGTATCACCCTGGGATGCTTTTTAAACAGTATTGAAGGAGTTCCCATCTATATGTTGGGCACTTATTGGCTGCTTTTATTTTTATTTTTTGGTCCAAGTCATCAATTTCAAAAACTTTTAAGTAAATTTTTTATTTATAATGAAATTAATATGGTGGCACAATTATATTTTTGTCTACAAAACTAATTTCAAACATGTAAGCATAAGCCTTCAGATCAAAAGATATTTAAGATCATGGGAAACATTTCGGTCAAGTGTTTCAAAACTTTTGACCGGTAGTGTATATATATATATATATATATATATATATACAGTACTGTGCAAAAGTCGTAGGCACATAAGATGTTTCACAAAAGCATTTGTCTTAAGATGGTTATTTATATCTTCAGCTTTAGTGTGTCAATAGGAAATATAAATGTTAGATTCCCAAACATTACTTTTGCAAACAGAAAAGATTAGAATAGAAGAACAAGGAGCCCTGCAACAGATGTCATGGCCCCCACAAAGCCCCCCACTGAACATCGTGTCAGTCTGAGATTACATAAAGAGACAGAAGTAATTGAGACAGCCTAAATAGATAGAAGGACTGTGGCGAATTCTCCAAGAAGCTTGGAACATCCTATCTGCCAACAACCAAGAAAAACTGTGTCCAGGTGTACCTAGGAGAATTGGTGCTGTTTTAAAGGCAAAGGTGGTAGCACCGAATATTGATTTAGTTTTTTTATGTTTACTGGACTTTGTATGACATTAAGTGATCAATGAAAACTATTTATGTCATTATTTTTGAAGACTTTTGCACAGTACTATATATATATATAGATAGATAGATAGATAGATAGATAGATAGATAGATAAAATTGTTCTGCTAGGACAATGGAAAGTAACATCTTGTGCATTTCTGTTAAATCTCAAAACTGCTTCAATTTCATAAAAGTCATGTATATTAGTAAACACGTTACAGTAACTTCACCTCACCAGAAAAAAACTAAACTTATAAACACCTCACGATCAGTAAACACTTGAGTAATGTTTGATTCATTACAGCATGACAAGCAATATAAGCTTCAGTGACCCTACTGTACCAGAAAACGTATCCAAGCTTTAATGATTATTGCAGGTAAACAACTTCAACAAACAGTTAAAAACCTTTAGGAGAACGTTTCACGGAGCTGCTTAACAGCCGGACCCTCTTTCCGAGCTTACGGTCATGGCTTAAACACACAAGGACAAATGACGTGTGCTTGCGATTTTGCGCAAAATCTGTCCCGACATCTCTAAATATTTTTTTTTTCTTTTTTTTTTGTAGGCTTATCGTAGTAAATTGGGGTAAGACAAGGACAGCATTTTGAACATGGATTTTTCATCTACTCACTCAATAATGAACTTTTGTTAATTGTAACCGAAGAAATCTTACATAGTGCAGCTCTCTCAAATACATTTTATTAAAATACAGGAAATATATATTTTTTAATTTGATTAACTGATTAATCAAAACAATAATCAAAGATAAGCGAAATAATCAGTAGTTGCTCCCCTTTATAATTCTAATGTTTTGAGAATAAAGTCATAATTTTCAGAGAATGAAGTCATAGCATTACGAAATCAAAGTCATAATAAGATGAGAATACAGTTGTAAGGAAAGTAACAACAAAGTGATGTGGTAGAGAACAGCAAAGTGGACCATTGACTGCTATTTCAGTTTTCACAAAAGAGGCAATGTCCTAAATGTCTGTCTGGTTGTTTCCCTTGAATAAATGCGGTTTTCTACATAACTGCTGCAGTGAATGAATACTAATGATAACTTGGTGCTGAGGCACCAAAACACAAGGATTTTTTTGTTGAGACCAATACCCTTAAAGGGTTGGCTCACCCAAAAAGGAAAATTCTCACATCATTTACTCACTTTCATGCCATCCCAGATGTGTGTCTCTCCAATGTGCATCCATAAGAGGAATCAGTTCACTGCCTCTCACATGACGTTAGCGCGCTGGCATGTTCTTGTGAGAACTGACGCGATACAACCAGAGGTGCAGCTTGATTTGTTTACAAGTACACTGTTACTGAGTACACAGTTCACAAGCTTCATTGCTTTTGCTTTCGTCTGAACATGCCAGCGCGCTTATGTCACGCGAGAGGCTGCATGAACTGATTCGCATCATGTATGCGCATTTTAGAGCGTATATGGAAATAAACAATTATAGTGAAATGGACTTAAATATTGATCTGTTTCTCACACAAAGTGATTGTGCTGCTTTAGAAGACATTCATTTAACCACTGGAGTCATATGAATTACTTTTACTCTGACTGTCTGCTTTTAGGAGCTTTAAATCACCAGTGATCACCATCCACTTGCATTGTATGGACCTACAGAGCTGAGATATTCTTCTAAAAATCTTTGTTTGTGTTCAGCAGAAGAAAGAAAGTCGTACACATCTGGGATGGCATGAGGGTGAGTAAATGATGAGAGAATTTTTTGGGGGGTGAACAATCCCTTTAAGTATGATTTAACTAAATAATTAAGCTGCTGCCTCAGTGGCTTCTTCCATTTGTTATAATGAAGCCTTTTCTCATAGGATTGTGAATATTGTGAATTTTATTCAGGCAATATTACACCTTTAGTCTCTTTAATTTATTTCTTTATTATTATAATATTAGGACTTTTATCATACTTTTTACATTATTCTCAAAATATTACTACTTTAATCACGTAATGTTACAACTTTATTCTCAAAACTTCATAACTTTATTCTCATTTAAAGCCTGTTATGATATTATTCTCAAAACATTGTGACTTCATTCCTGCAATGTTAAGAATTAATTCTCTAAATCTTAGAATTTTATTTATTTATTTTTTAACATGTCATTTAATGCTGTAGGGGTCTTTATTAAAAAAACGAATGAACCCCATGACTGACCAATCAGAAACATGTATTACACAGAGCCATGTGTTAATATATTATAATACATTAATATGCATAATACAATTCTATAAGGCACATTGAATGCATTATAGCATACATTATTATTCACATAACATTCATAACACATGTCCAACTTATTATATCACATGCAATAGTGTTTTAAAGTGGTCATGACATGAGGGATCAAATTTTCCTTGATATTTTAACATATAAGAAATCATTGTGCTATAAAAACACACTGTAAGTTTCAGAACTCAAAACTTCCTCCTCGTTCTAAAAAGAGCATTTGTTGAAGCCAAGCTGCTAAAACAACTCGTTCTTTACTTCCTCCACATTGTGATGCCACACAGTGGTAAACATTTGAATCTGACCACCTTCACAACAAGACATCAACGCCTACATTATCTTATCACTTCTGTAGCCCTGCCCAGTAGCCGTGAGCAGTGAGATGGCAATAAGTGAGCAGGTCAGTCAAGAGCAGAGACCTATCACATCAGTGGGCGTTTACTGTAAATTGTAAAGGAGAAGCAGCAACTGTTAACAAACTGTTAATTAAATAACTGTCAAATAAAACACAAGCACACATTAAAAATGGACAGTGTGGTTAAACACAACTTCCTGTGTAAACACACATAGAAGAAACAAACACATTTGTGTTTTTCTCTGTATTTCACTCATTTGATCTCTTTCTCACTCTATCTACTGCATTGCAAACACACACAAAACAGTATCATTTTCTGACAATTTGTCAGCAGTATACTGAATCATATTGAAAATCTGGTGTCGCTGTATCCACTCCCCTCTGTTTTTGTATCCCTGCATATGACAGTGTAAATGATTAGATCATAGTAAATTATGACAGAATTAAAATTTTTGGATGAATTATCTCTTGAATTAAAATGAGCTAAACACAGTTCTTAAAGATTTGGTCACAACTTGATTTAATTGTGTGCAATCAATTTAGAATTGTTAAATAGATTTATCCATGTGCCTTGGGACTACATGAATAACTTTCGTTGGCCATAACTTGCAGAAATCCAGATCCAGACCATGTTATACCGGTAAGTATGACCTGAATTTAAATCCCGTAGTCCTTAAAGTTTATACAAGAAGACTTCTTGGTTCTACAACTTGCTTGAAACGAATTATTTTTTTGTTGAAAACACTTAATTTAAATGCATGAAAAAGATTCCCTCAATTTAATAGAGCATTTTTATTTTTAGAGTAAAGGAAAGAGGAAAACAGAGGAAAAATGAGGGAAACAGAGAAAAAAGGGGACTACAGTAAAGAGCATGGGTGGGATATTTCCTCATGTAATGCTGGAATTCTGAGGCTCAATAAAGAAGTACATCCTAATGCGTTCCAGATGTAAGGAGCCTGTTCCCAGGTCTGGATGCTCAGTGCTGTCCTTTCCCCCTAGCTCTCGCTGTTGGAATATCGTAGGAATGGTTCTTGGCAGAGGAGGGAGGTTACATTACCCCTCTGGCTTTATTCCCTCATTACTCAAGTCCTGTCAAAACACATCCAGTCAAATCAAATCTGCTCAGATCAGACAGCATTATCTTTTTATGGACATGTAATATGTTTTTTTTGTTAATTTGTGTAACTGAATTTACCATCCAAAACATTTTATGTTGAATGTCTTGGAGAGGAGCTGACAGATCCTTGATTCTTCTTTTGCTGTGCATTTCCAAAACAAATATATTCTTCATATTGATTGATTATGTATACAAAACTCTGATTCTTCATTCATAGAGAGCCCACCCTGTCTTTATCAAAACAAATAAAGCAATTTTTTTAGACTCAGTGTGTTGACATACAGATCAGGATGGGATTTTTTTTTTTTTTTTTTTTTTTTTTTTTTTTGTCAGTGTGTAGAGCTGCCTTAATAAATTTCCTCATACAGCAAAAAAAAAAAAAAAAAAACAAATCACATAAAACCCAAATATGTGAATAAAATGTGAGAGCTATGGCAGAGAGGAAAAATTTCAGCAAATAACAGCTTTAACATAAAATAACAATGTCCATCATACAAAGCTATAATAAGACATCAAAAAACTTGGAATAAAGTGCACAAGTTGCATACATTTCAATGGTGCTATCAGTTTCAGTCAGTTTGGAGCTCTACAGCCTCCATCCCCCATTGTATGAAAAAGACCAGTCACAACATTCTGCAAAATAACTACTTCTGTGTTCCACAGAACAAAGGTCATTTATGTTTAAAATGGCTTGATAGGGAGTAAAATATGAAACATGTTTCATTTTTGGATGAACTATTCCTTTAACATCTGATTTGCTTTTTTAAGCAAAAGCCTAAAACAAATTGCTAAATTTTATGAACCCCTTTATGAACCTTTAACTTTAAAAATGCAAAGTGTTACCATCACTGGAGTACCAAACAGTTTTAAGATTCTGTATAATGAGTTTAAGTGTTCACACTTAATTAAAAACTCCACTGTTAAACCTCATATCCCTTGCCAAACAATGCTGTGTCAAAATCAATTGAGCAAAGCTTTACAAAGAGCTCCTGCCCACTCATCAAACACTTTGAGTGTTAGGGACTGTTCACAAAGAAATATATTTGCATGAAAAAAGTTTGTGAGTGCAACAAATTTAACAAAATTCAGGTGCTTTGACATGCATTTTTATAAAATGAAGTTCTTGTAGCTGACACGCCATCTTAAAAATGCTGTCTTCATGACAGGAGATGCATTGCAACTGTCAAAGACGTCTGTCTAGCGTGTGCGTATGTATCCATAGAAAAAAAAAACAATTCCAAAACATTGCAGATGTATGCAAAAACAGGTCCTGTGTGAATAGGAAGTTTTCCAGTGGCTAGCCTTTGGGAGTTTTGTTGTACATCAGTCACATTAAGTTGACAAAGCCACTGCCATGGCCTACAGTGAGGTAAGTGAACACTGTTTCCTTCCTAAGTCTAGGAATGGAATTCTTAATTAGCGTTAACACAGATACTGTACACACAAACTGACTGTTCTCAGATCTAATGATGGTTTGTTTGGCCCCTGGCCTATTTCTGTACTGTTCTCTCACTCTCTCTGCTTACCAGTGTCATTTTAAATTGCAATCGCTCTGAAATGAATGTGTAAAATTGCAATTCCAGATCACCTCCCAAAAAGGTAAGCAGAAAAAAATAAAATAGACTCTGTTCTTGGAACTTAGCGATTGAGTTTCACTGGACGCCTGCACACCAAGGACTGTCGCTGGCCCCTGTGTATAAGTTTGGAAGTCAAAGCCCATGGCCGAACAATAAGGAAAAGCCCAGTCCATTAATTTCCTTTTTTTTTTTTTTTCAATAAGTAAACTTTAAGTATTCGTGAAATGAGTACTAAAGCCTCTTTAATGGTGTTTTCACAGCTGGCTGGAGCCCTCCTCCTGCTCGGCAATAAAGGTACTTTCTGAATGAACATTAACATGGGAAGTCAGTAAGATCATACTTGGCTAGCGTACCTCCCCACTAAACACCTTGTGAACCTGGAACTTATACTGCACAGCCAAAGCAGAAATCTGCAAGCCATTCATGATTCAGGCCTGTGTTCGCACTAGTAGCCTTCAGTGTTCAAATGGTGACATATGGAGAGTTAATCACATTCCTTGCTTCCTTTTTTCATGTTTTCTCTGTTTCTGCTCTTTAAAACATCAATGTTTCCTTCTCGTTGCAGTGTCACTATTACTAACATAGAATCTTACACTTCTTCATTTGTTAACCATTTCTTTCTCCCTCTCTCACTCTGAAATGGTGAGATGTGGGACATGTACATTTGGATGTGTTATCAGCTTCTAGATTGATAGTTTGGACTGCTAACAGGCATGTTAAACATGGTTGGGGCTCACAGCACCTCAGGCAGGCTATTCATGTTCTCCACCACACAATTCTCTGTGTATCTCTCTCTCTCTCTCTCTCTCTCACTCACTCACTCACTCACTCACTCACACACACACACACACACACACACACACACACACACACACACACACACACACACACACACACACTTACTCAAACATATAAGAGTAGCTGAAGTGCACATGGACAACAAGACTTTTTCCAACATCAATATTTCTTTATTTCTTTGAGGGAAAATGTATGCATTTAGTCCCTGGCCAGCAATTGTTTTTTTTTTTTTTTTTTTTTTTTTAAGACTACTAAAGGAATCAAATCTTGTCAAATACTCTCAAGTGCCCATTCATTGTGCCATCTGCAGCAAAAGCCATTCACACATCTGTCTAAAGTAAGATATGCCTCTATCATCATTGTTTAATCTTTGTTCTGCACATTAACAATTCTATACACTCTTCTTTGCAATGGTATCAGGTTCATCATAAATTACAATAACAGAGTGTAACCAGTGCATATTATGGCCGTGTGAAGCATGTTAGTGTATTAGCATCATGAATTCATAATGTAAAAAAGACAAATTTAACATTTTCTACTGCATAAATATTACTTTATATTATCATTGACTGGTTAAAACAGCTTCATTTACAGACCTCATCTGAATTCTACTCATAGAATGAGGCATAAAGTCATTGATAACACATTTTTAAGGTTTCACATGTAGCGTCCTCATATTTAAATGTACTTCTAAATGCCTCCCACATCGGTGTGGCGGGTGACGGAATGTTCGGAAACAGTGTACCATTGCTCGGCTGTTTAGAAATTCTTTTTACTCCTGAACGAAGAAGAACTTCTACGGAAGTATATCGAGGCCTTTAGCATTAGAGGGAGATTAGCAATAAGAAATGCCTGACAGACTGCGCAAATTAGAAACCACTATAACCAAAATGTTTTGTCTAAGGAAAACTAAAAAGAAAGCAGAGAATGATCCCCAGTACCCCCCAAAATATCACTCATGGAATGATATCATAATAAACAAAATGACTGAGCTTGAGGGCTAAACTTAAATTTTTCTTCACAGAATGAAAATCTGTTTGACAAATGAAGTTTGAAGTGTATTATGGAAAAAAATTAGAAATTTAACTTTTTAAATATGTACTGTGTTTTCAATTCTTTTGATGCGAGGAACAGAACAAAATTTAATTCGCTTTTCACACAAATATTTTGATGGAGATTTGATGTGTTTATTCAATGCAAGTCAAAGGAGTCCAAAATTCCGAACCCCCAAAAAGACATAAAGGCAGCATACAGGTTATCCATATGACTCGAGTGGTTTAATCCATGCCTTCCGAGGCGAATAATTAACTGTTTTGGGTGGACTAACCCTTTAAAGGTGAAGTGTATAATCTCTGCGCAACTATGGCTACAAATGGAGTTGAAATCTGTTTGCTTGATTGCTCCGACAGGGGAAATGTTGGCTTATCCAATACTGTGACTTTGGGGTGGGACCATATCAGCCAGGGGAATTGTTGAAACTTTTTAAAAATTATATTTGGTGCCACTAGCACAGATTTAGCTGTTTTGGTTTGTTCCATGACTTGGAATATAGCTCACAGGTTGTATGAGCAACTTTTATGGTGTTTATTTGTATTTATGTAGCTTGACAGCCTAAGGTCTCTGTATGCCTACATTATAATCTAACAACACTAAAGCAGAAATGATTTTCTAATTTGAGAGCATACAAAATTAAAACATTATGATTAGCCTGACTGTCATCACACACAGCTGTTGGTGGTCGTGGAAACTTTTGTGAGAAAAACCTACCTGACAGGTGGGAACTATCCAGGAGTGGGCAGGATATCAATATGACCACATAAATTGGGTGTCATTGAAATGCTGGCTATGATGTAAATCTCTTGATGTGGTATTACTGGGGTTGTAAATCAAGCCACTGGTGGAAACATTTGTGAACCCAGAGCTAGGGAGCCCCTTTGGTGCTCCTTAAAACGTCTCAGTTACTGTCGTAACCTCCGTTCCCTGATGGAGGGAACGAGACGTTGTGTTGATGAAGTGACACTAGGGGTCGCTCCTGGGAGCCCCAGACATCTCTGATCTTTGAGAGAAAGCCAATGAGAATTGGCAAGTGGAATTTGCATGCCACTCCCCCAGACATACGGGTATAAAAGAAGCTGGAATGCAACCACTCATTCAGGTTTTGCACTGAGGAGCCAAGACAAGGTCCCGGCCCATTCAGCGGGTAGTTCAGTGTTGTGGCAGGAGGGACACAACGTCTCGTTCCCTCCATCAGGGAACGGAGGTTACGACAGTAACCGAGATGTTCCCCTTCTGTCACTCACTCGACATTGTGACGATGAAGTGACACTAGGGGTCCCTACACAAAACGCTATGACTACTGAACTGTGTTACGTGGACTAGTGGGGTGAGATGGGCAGACCTCTGTGTGCCTCGTAGCCAGTGCACCCGGCCCTCACGTAACCTCCCCCAACACTCTTGTGAGCATCAAACGGTCCCCTGCACCTCAGGGACAAGTCGACTGCACAAAAAATGAGGACTGGCCGGCCCAGCCACGGACTTTTCTCTTTTTTTTCTCCCCAGAAGGAACTAAATCATTCAGCTGGGGGCCATATAAGGTCCATGGGGGGGGGTGTCCCTCCAAAGAGGAGGACACCACGGAGACCACACCCCACCTGAGGGGGGGGGGCTTTCAAGTGGAAATACGTCACATGGTCTTTCCGAGTCAGGTCGGAAGCACATCATGTGGAAGTGTCCCATGGTAGGTCCTACCCGAGGGGGGAGGAGTTTCTACAGACACGGTGACCTGGGGCAGAGGGGCGTCTGCCCAAGGAGGACGCGGTTTACAAACGGGGAAACCACTTTGTGGAAAATACATCACATGGAGTTACCAATGGGGTAACCAGCACATGTCGAGCACCTACCCCAGTACAGGGCTTAATTAGCACATATACTGGGCCGGCGGCGAGATTCTCTGAAAACTCGCCAGTCACAGGGCTAAGGAGGAAGGACATCCATGGTCCACAATTTTGTGAACACAACTGGGAGAAAGAGCGCATGTCTTCACCTCAAGGGAGGGGAAAGGCGCTATGCACAAGTGGTACACACGGCCAGCTGTCCCGAGACTTACCTGTTTGAACCTGACAACACACAGGACGAAACTGGCTCAACCCGGAGGTTGTAGAACCTCGCAAAGGTGTTAGGTGTTGCCCAGCCCGCTGCTCTACAAATGTCTGCTAGAGATACGCCATTGGTCAGAGCCCAGGAGGCCGCTACACACCTGGTAGAGTGGGTGCGCAGCCCCACGGGGTGGGGGGGACATCCTGGGCGTGATATGCCATAGTGATGGCGTCAATGACCCAGTGGGCGATCCTCTGCTTGGAGACAGCGCTTCCTTTCCGCTGTCCCCCAAAGCAGACAAAGAGTTGCTCGGAGCTTCTAAAGCTCTGCATGCGATCCAAGTAGATGCGCAAAGCATGCACCAGACACAGCAACGCCAAGGCTGGGTCTGCCTCCTCCTGGGGCAGTGCTTGCAGGTTCACCACCTGATCCCTGAACGGGGTCGTGGGAACCTTGGGCACATAGCCTGGTCGGGGTCTCAGGATCACGTGAGAGTCACCCGGGCCGAACTCCAGGCAGAGTTCAATGACAGAGAATGCCTGCAGTTCCCCTACCCTCTTGATGGAAGTGAGCACCGTCAGGAGGGTAGTCTTCAAAGAGAGCACCTTTAACTCTACTGACTCTAGGGGCTCAAATAGAGCTCCCCATAGACCCTGAAGGACCACGGAGAGGTCCCATGAGGGAACGAGGCACAGTCTGGGGGGGTTTAACCTCCTCGCGCCTCTCAGGAACCTGACGATCAAGTCGTGCTTCCCCAAATACTTACCGTCAACTTCATCATTCTAGGTGGAGGGGGACAGCTGCCCCTCCAGCCTCTCCTGCAGAAAGGAAAGCACTGATCCGACTGCGCATCTCTGGGGGTCTTCGCGTCGGGAAGAACACCACTTACCGAACAGATGCCACTTCAGGTCATACAGACGCCTCGTCGAGGGAGACCTGGCCTGAGTGATCATGTCTACCACTGCCGGTGGTAGGCCACTTAAGTCTTCCACGTCCCGTCCAAGGGCCAGACATGGAGATTCCAGAGGTCTGGTCATGAGTGCCAGATGGTGCCCCGTCCCTGAGAAAGAAGGTCCTTCCTCAGGGGAATTAGCCAGGGGGGGCTGTTGCGAGGAGTGTGAGGTCTGAGAAACAAGTCCGGGTGGGCCAATAAGGTGACACTAGGATGACCTGCTCCTCGTCCTCCCTGACCTTGCACAATGTCTGTGCAAGTAGGCTCACTGGGGGAAACGCATACTTGCGCAGCCCCAGGGGCCAGCTGGTTGCCAACGCGTCTGTGCCGAGGGGAGCCTCGGTCAGAGAATACCAGAACGGGCAGTGGGAGGATTCCCGGGAAGCAAACAGGTCCACCTGCACTTGACCGAATCGACTCCAGATCAGCTGGACCACCTGAGCGTGAAGTCCACACTCTCCCCCGAGCGTGACCTGCCGTGACAGCGCATCCACTGTGCTGTTGAGGTTGCCCGGGATATAAGTGGCTCACAGCGACTTGAGGAGACAGCGGGCGAGTTGTGACATTCGACGAGAGTGTAGACTGCCTTGGCGGTTGATGTACGCAACTGTCACCGTGTTGTCCATCCGGACCAACACGTGCTTGCCCCTGATCAACGGTAATAGCCTCCGCAGGACGAGCAATACTGCCAGCAACTCGAGGCAGTTGATGTGCCAACACAGTCGCGGACCAGTCCAAGGGCCGGCGGCTGTGTGCCTGTTGCACACGGCGCCTCAGCCATGCTTGGAGGCGTCCGTCATAACCACAACGTGCCTGAAGTGCCAGTGCTGGTCGAACCAATCAGATTCCATGCTACAAGACTGTTTTGATCACACGGACTGGGGATGTTCCGGTCTGCCTCTGATGACGACATCGAGTTTTACGCTGATAGCGTAATGTGTTACATCAAAAAGTGAGTGGAGGACGTGGTTCCAACCAGAACAATACGGATCTATCCGAATCAGAAACCATGGATTAATAACGATGTTCACGCGGCACTTAATGTGCGGACCTCCGCTTTTAATTCCGGGAACGCGGAGGAGCATAAACAAGCCAGTTATGCCCTCCGAAAAACTATCAGAACTGCAAAAGGCCAGTACAGAAGCAAGATTGAAGGACAGTTTAACACCACCAACTCCAGAAGCATGTGGCAGGGAATTAACATCATCACGGACTTTAAAGGGAATAAAAACTCCGCCATGAACACTGCTGCCTCTCTCCCGGATGAGCTAAATACTTTTTATGCTCGTTTTGAGGGAAATAACACCGACCTCGCGGAGAGAGCTCTTGCAGCTGAAGCTACAGAGGTTAGTTCACTCTCCGTCTCTGTAGCGGATGTAACCCGATCCTTCTGACGGGTGAATATCCGCAAAGCCGTGGGCCCAGAAGGCATTCCGGGCCGTGTCATCAGAGCATGCGCGAACCAGCTGGCTGGTGTTTTTACGGACATTTTCAACCTTTCCCTCTCTTTGTCTGTAGTCCCCACATGCTTTAAAACATCCACCATTGTGCCTGTTCCAAAGCAATCAAAAATAACTTGCTTAAATGACTGGCGTCCTGTTGCTCTGACCCCCATCATCAGCAAATGTTTTGAGAGACTAATCAGAGATTACATCTGCTCTGTGCTGCCTCTCTCTCTTGACCCGTTGCAGTTTGCTTACCGCAACAACCGCTCCACTGATGATGCCATTGCATCTACAATACACACTGCTCTCTCCCACCTGGAAAAAAAGAACACTTATGTGAGAATGCTGTTTGTAGACTACAGCTCAGCATTCAACACCATAGTGCCCTCCAAGCTAGATGAGAAACTCTCAATTATGGTGGCACAATTATATTTTTGTCTACAAAACTAATTTCAAACATTTAAGCATACGCCTTCAGATCAAAAGATTTTTAAGATCATGAGAAACATTACAGTCGTGTTCAAAACTTTTGACCGGTAGTGTATATATACACTATATTGCCAAAAGTATTCGCTCACCCATCCAAATAATTGAATTCAGGTGTTCCAATCACTTCCATGGCCACAGGTGTATAAAATGAAGCACCTAGGCATGCAGACTGCTTCTACAAACATTTGTGAAAGAATGGGCCGCTCTCAGGAGCTCAGTGAATTCCAGCATGGTACTGTGATAGGATGCCACCTGTGCAACAAGTCCATTCGTGAAATTTCCTCGCTACTAAATATTCCACAGTCAACTGTCAGTGGTATTATAACAAAGTGGAAGCGACTGGGAATGACAGCAACTCAGCCATGAAGTGGTAGGCCACGTAAAATGACAGAGCGGGGTCAGCGGATGCTGAGGCGCATAGTGCGCAGAGGTCGCCAACTTTCTGCAGAGTCAATCGCTACAGACCTCCAAAGTTCATGTGGCCTTCAGATTAGCTCAAGAACAGTGCGTAGAGAGCTGCATGGAATGGGTTTCCATGGCCGAGCAGCTGCATCCAAGCCATACATCACCAAGTGCAATGCAAAGCGTCGGATGCAGTGGTGTAAAGCACGCCGCCACTGGACTCTAGAGCAGTGGAGACGTGTTCTCTGGAGTGACGAATCACGCTTCTCCATCTGGCAATCTGATGGACGAGTCTGGGTTTGGCGGTTGCCAGGAGAATGGTACTTGTCTGACTGCATTGTGCCAACTGTGAAGTTTGGTGGAGGGGGGATTATGGTGTGGGGTTGTTTTTCAGGAGGTGGGCTTGGCCCCTTAGTTCCAGTGAAAGGAACTCTGAATGCTTCAGCATACCAAGAGATTTTGAACAATTCCATGCTCCCAACTTTGTGGGAACAGTTTGGGGATGGCCCCTTCCTGTTCCAACATGACTGCGCACCAGTGCACAAAGCAAGGTCCATAAAGACATGGATGAGCGAGTTTGGTGTGGAAGAACTTGACTGGCCTGCACAGAGTCCTGACCTCAACCCGATAGAGCACCTTTGGGATGAATTAGAGCGAAGACTGCGAGCCAGGCCTTCTCGTCCAACATCAGTGTCTGACCTCACAAATGCGCTTCTGGAAGAATGGTCAAAAATTCCCATAAACACACTCCTAAACCTTGTGGAAAGCCTTCCCAGAAGAGTTGAAGCTGTTATAGCTGCAAAGGGTGGGCCGACGTCATATTAAACCCTATGGATTAAGAATGGGATGTCACTTAAGTTCATATGCGTCTAAAGGCAGATGATCGAATATTTTTGGCAATATAGTGATGTATATATATATATATATATATATATATATATATATATATATATATATATATATATATATATATATATATGCGTATATTTTGTGTTTATGATGCATGTCTGTCAAATGCTTACAGTAATGACATACTGAAGTCTCGCTTGGTTGGTTTTTAACTGCAGCTACAGATAAAAAATGAGAGGCAGCTTAAAAAGACATCATTTATGTGGACTGTTTTTAAAAGACAATATGACAGGAGTTTTTTAATATTCCTGTTGTAGTAATATTTTATTGTGTGCAATTAATTAGACTGAAGTTTAAGGCTCAGTCCAGTGCTCAGTCTTAAGTCTTTAAAGTAAATTTTCCTGCATTTATCTTTAATTGCTGTAAATAATACCATTCTCTCACTAAGTAATGAAACATCTAAGAGCAGTGCAATGTCGCTGTAATTTTTTATTTTTAATACATTTTGGATGTGTCTTCAGACTAAGAACTACAAGAATTTTCTTTTCTTTTTTTTTTCTTTTTTTTTTTTTTACTCTCTGTCTGGCCAGAACTTTAGCCATTGGGCATGAATCAAGGTGTGACCCATTTTCTATTTCCAAACCAAATCTCTTTATCTGTTCCTGGACTCCAAATGCACATGCAGTTCTCTGCTTGTTAGCACGTCTGTTAACTTTGGATTGCCATTATTCACAATTTTTTTAAGCCATCAGTATAAAAAAGCATTTCATGCAAAGTCATGTGCTTTAAAATCTACTTTAAAATACACAGAAAAAGGCTGATGAGAGTGGGAAGTCATTCCTCAAGTTTAAAAATCATTAGATTATGTAACTATTGTACTTTTTTCTTTCTAACTGCATGTTAAAGTTCAAATTCTTAAAAATCTTGTCTAATCAAACAGAATTTGTCAGCATAAATAATACATGAAAAAGTGTCTTATATAAAAATGTCATTAATCACCTTTTAGAAAAACAACAAATTATCGTCCAGATTAAGAATGTGCAGGTGTAGGATTCAAATTCTGAAAAACTAAAACTACATCTATGTGCTTTAGAGTGTGTTTATGTGCATATATTTTATGCATGCTTTAGCATCTGCTCGCAATAAATACTGGATGAAAAATAAGTTGCACCATGATCCTAGTGTTGATTTGGTTTGTTTTATGTACACAATCACGGCATTCATCAGGCAAGTTTCCAAAACTCCTTAATCAAGCTAGAATGCTGCTAATTCTGTGTGTTGACAACAGGAAAACTGAACCTCTGTAACTGTGTAATCTTTTAAAATCCCAGATTTCTGAGGACATTTGTTTACATTCTGTCAGTAAGTTCATTTGGCAGCATATGCGCTAGTCATAGTTTGAGAGGATTATGTTCTTGGTAATAGATTTTAGCTTGATCTCTGCCATATCTTGGACTGCTGTATATAATACACTTTAAAAATGAAAACAAAAACCATTCAAATTAAAAGTTAAAATCTAATAAAACACTTTCATAGGCATATAGAAGTGTGGCAGGGCGGAGGGCGGGGCCAGGTCGTGATTCCACACACTCGGCCCCTAATAAGGCTGATTAAGCCTGAGAGGGATAAGGCAGACCGGAAACAGCAGTGCGACAGAGAGAGAGTTATGGACAGCTGTCCGACACCTGTGTGTGTTTGTCTTTTTGGTTCAGTTTATTATTAAAATATTATTTATATTGTTAAGCCGGTTCTTACCTCCTCTATTCCATTGAAGTGTTACAAGAAGTCTTAGACATTTTCCATTATTTAAGTATCCAAAATGATCAAGGATACATCCTTATCTTTAGAAACATACTCTACACAGGATACTGATATGTTGTTTCCGAAAGTTCATGTACACTGAAATCAACCCTGTTAGGCTGAATTACTGTCAAGTGCCATCCTCCATCAGACATTTTTGCATCAATTCAAGCAGGAACACATTTCCCTCTAACGCTGCTGATAGTATGTTGTGGAAAGCAACCTCAGAGATACCGGAAGTAACTGTGTTCACATAAACAATGGTGAGCACTATTTGGAGGTTGCATTTTGCATTTTTACTCCACTGACGGTTATGTATAGGGTTGGGGTTTGGGTTAGGGCATAGAGTTAAGAAAATATGCATTCCTGTTGACTATATTACATCATTTACAAAAAATTAAAAAATACAAAATAAAAATAAATATTGTTCAACAACACTTTCAGCTTCAGCCACTGGGGGGCTATTTCGAATTTCAGTGAGCACAGACAAATTTTAGCATCAAAATTGTTGACATATTGTTGCCAAATTCCCAGTTAGATCAGTCTGACAAACACAATGGTGGGAACAAACCTCAGTACTCAACAGGGCGATAGAGTTACCTTCAAATGTCTGTGTTAATAAACTGAATGCCACGACTGTAGTAGTAAAAAAACTACTAGAAAATGTAGAAGAAGACACTTTACGCATTCTATGCTAATGCCTGCTGTAACGCCCCTGGCTAAACAATTAAGAATGCAAGAAGTACTTGCATTGCATTATAAATTGCATTCTGAAATTTTGGAAAGCAATGATGCAAGAATTTCAGTTTGCTTAGTTAGAAGCATTTGCGTTCACATACTTGCATTTTGGCCATTTAGAGTTTTTTAGAAGTTACGAAGATCTTAAAACTAAAATGAATAAAATGCATTTTTCTGGTTCTGAGCTCCACTTTCATATAGAACTAAAAAATGTAACATTTTGAATGCTAATTAAATGAACCCCAAGTTCCTGTACATCTACAAGAATACCTGGTCACAAATAAACAGGGTTGGGAGGGTTACTTTTGAAATGTATTCCACTACAGATTACAGAATACATGCTGTAAAATGTAATTTGTAACATATTCCGTTAGATTATTCAAGGTCAGTAATGTATTCTAAATACTTTGGATTACTTCTTCAGCACTGGTAGATTTTTTCACTTGTTTTAACTATAAAAACTCTGCCAGTACAGTAAGACAAAATACATGTTAAAAATACATTCTCTGTAAAAAATAAATATCTTATTTCTAAAACAAGTTAAATCACATCATTTATATGAATATATTTTTTTTCCATCTGAAAGGACTAAATATTAAATGAAACAAATAACAATAAAATGCAAAGTAATCTCTTCAGTAATCAAAATACTTTTTGAATATAACTGTATTCTGATTACCAATGATTTAAATTGTAACTGTAGTGTAATACAGTTACTTATATTTTGTATTTTATATACGTATTCCCGTTACTTGTATTTCGTTACTCCCCAACCCTGCAAATAAACACCCTTAATTAACAACTAGATTTATGCCTTAATACATGTCTTGCTCCTGCTGTAAAAACAAAACATCAGCAAGGTGTTGATAAAAATGTTAAATGTTTTCGTAATAATAATTTCAATGTCAATTCATTTGACAGAGGCATTCATTATACATAGGGCTCTCTCTGCAAGTTTCTAACCGACCTAGGAATTGTAATTCAAACAAGGCTTCCCTGTGCATTTCTCAGGTTGAAATGAAGACATGTTTTTTTTCTATGGTTAGTGAACTCAGCCCCAAAATCTCTCTCCACTCTGAATGGGAAAGGACGTATGAGCTGCTGTTTTTAACTGGGGGGAACCAGGTTACTGCCGAGCTTTTATGTGTCAGCAATCACAGGGCCGACAATGTTATTGTGCTGGAGGGAGGTTGACAATGCGTTACCGTAGAAATGGGCCTGGATGGATGCCCAGCCACACAAAACTTTAAACACATTAGGAAATCTGTACTTTTCACTTTCCTTTTGTTGAGAACTGAATTTCATGCTCAGTGTACAAACTTGGAATATCTATTCACCGCTGGGGGTTAAAATTAAACATGTTGTCTGTCAGTTGCTCTCTCTGAGGGTAAGGAAAGGGGTGGAGCCATGCTACCTCTTAGCCAATAGATTTTGATGACCAAAAGCATAAACAAGAACAAGACAAATTGGGAGCTTGTGGCTTGTTTTCAGGATACAGCACAGCAACCCATCCAGATCATACAATTTTAATCAATGGAGAAGGCAGAAAACATTGCCGACTATGTCAAAACATCAATTTCTATTCATTTACACTCTCTCACTATTTCTCCAGATTTGTTATTTATCAGTCTCAGCCTTCCAATGTTTCACCGAAAGACAGCAAGGTGAATAAAAAATAAATAATAAAAAAATACACCTCTAATCCCATTGTCAATCTTCCAGTTGACGCTTATGGGATTTCTCCCCAGGAATGTCTTACTCCTTTTCAGGGAAAGAACCATTGGACACACTAATTTGTTTCCAGCTCTCCTGATTCAGACCACGTTCAGAGATTTACTCCTCCTAGTTCATTATTGGCATATTGCCAATCAAACAGAATGACATCAAAGACTCACTCAGGCAGGTTCACTCAAAATAAATTAGTAACTGTTACCTTGGGACGACTGTGTGCTGTGGGAACCCTGATGTCTGTATCTGCTCTGTTATCGAAAAGATGCTCTTTTCAATGCAGCTGGCCAGCATGGGTCATCTGAAGAAGTTACGCGAAGTTGCCTTTTTTTTTCCCCTGGTTGTTTTGTTTATTTATTTATTTTCTCTCCAGTGTTTTAGAGCTCAGGAAAGGTGATTAGGTGGTAAGTTTCTTACAGCAGGATATAATGCTACTCATTTACATATCTAATGGATTGGTCATTAGCACGTTATTAGAGTATCCTGTATGAAAAGTGATGGAGTAATATTTTTTTGTCCTTAATGTCACATATTCTATGGGAACATTGTCTGTTCAAAGTTCAAATATCTAATCATTCCTCTCATATCCTGACCAGTTAAAAAAGTAAACCCAGTTACTTTAATTGGTATCCCAGCCTGAACTCATTACTACACATAGCTGTTCCTATGTGACATTTTTGTTACAATATACTAATTTACATATTTTGAGCTGCTAGTCCCACCTCTAAACCCAACACTAAACATTTCTTAACTGTATAAAAATGTAAGAGGGAGATGAATTTAATAGGGATGGAAAAAAAAAAAAAAAAACGTTACATACCACAATTCTTGAGACAAACGATTTTAAAAGTGTCTCCCTGATTAAATAAATAAATAAATTACATGTTTAAAATGTACACATTTAGTGTAATGTGCTAATACAAATATAGAAAGATATAAGGATGCTATATCTGTAACGAATTGCAAATGAACAGGTTTTGTCCCAAGAATTTTCATCTCTTTAATAATGTTTAGTCCTTTAATGCACCACACCTTCAGCTATCAAAGCACTGCTTGTTCACTGTCAGACATCAAATCCTCTGCTTTAGGTAATATTCCTGTTATCATACATGTTAACATTATAGCGCATGAATAACAATGATTACTTCTATGATTGTTTTATTGTGCTTTTGTGGTTTATAATTTTTATTGAATTGAATTGAATTTTTATTTTATTTTATTTTATTTATTTTTTTGAGCCACAGCATATTCTGAAATGTCTGTGTCCCATGGCAAACAAAATAAAAATTAAAAGCTTAATGAATGATTAACAATTACATTTTTATTTGTTTTAACATTTTCATGTTTAGTTTTGCTTAAAGTGATATAATCATTTGAAATTAATTCAATATGTTACCAGAACAGAATGAATCAGAATCAGATCAGAATCAGAATCAGCTTTATTGCCAAGTATGCTTACACATACAAGAAATTTGTCTTGGTGACAGGAGCTTCCAGTGCACAACAATACAAAACAGCAATAAGACATACAGTAGATAATAATAATAAATAAATAAATAAATAAAAATTGAATAGAAAATAAAGTATATATAAAGTATATATATATATATACACACATATATACACACACATATACATACACACATACACATACATAAACATATATGCATATATATATACACACATACACACACACATACATACACACACAGACACACACATACATACATACACACATACACAAACGTAGTGCAAATCTAAATACAAATCGGTTATACACAGTGCAAGGGAATGTAATGGCAGAAGAGGTTGGATGTGTTGGATAATATAAAAAGACTAAGCTGTATATTGCACATTAATTATAGCTTAGAGGGAAAAAAAACTGTTCCTGTGCCTGACGGTTCTGATGCTCAGAGCTCTGACGTGTCGGCCAGAAGGCAACAGTTCAAAAAGGTAGTGGGCAGGGTGAGTGGGGTCCAGAGTGATATTTCCAGCCTTTTTCCTCACTCTGGAAGTGTATAGTTCTTGAAGGGAGCGCAGGGGGCAACCAATAATCCTCTCAGCAGTCCGAACTGTCCTTTGTAGTCTTCTGATACCTGATTTTGTAGCTGAACCAAACCAGACAGACACTGAAGAGCAGAGGACAGACTCAATGACTGCTGAGTTGAACTGTATCAGCAGCACCTGTGGCAGGTTGTACTTCCTCAACTGGCGAAGGAAGTACAACCTCTGCTGGGCCTTTTTCACAATGGAGTCAATGTGGGTCTCCCACTTCAGGTCCTGTGAGATGGTAGTGCCCAGGAACCTGAATGACTCCACTGCTGCCACAGTACTGTTTAGAATGGTGAGGGGGTCAGTGTTGGGGTGTTCCTCCTAAAATCCACAGTCATATACACTGTTTTGAGTATGTTCAGCTCAAGGTTGTTTTGACTGCACCAGACAGCCAGCTGTTTAACCTCCCTTTTGTATGCAGACTCATCTTCATCTCGGATGAGGCTGATGACAGTGGTGTCGTCTGCAAACTTCAGGAGATTGACAGAGTGGTCCTTGGCGATGCAGTCATTGGTGTAGAGGGAAAAGGGTAGTGGGGAGAGCACACATCCCTGGGGGGCACCAGTGCTGATTGTACAGGTGCTGGAAGTGAGTTTCCCCTGTCTCACAAGCTGCTGCCTGTCCGTCAGAAAGCTGGTAATCCACTGACAGATAGACATGGGAACAGAGAGCTAGTGTAGTTTAGTCTGGAGTATAGCTGGGATGATGGTGTTGAAAGCCGAACTGAAGTCCACAAAAACTTATAATTTTAAATGAGGTAAATGCATTAATGTGTTTACGTTCAATTTATCTTATTTATTTTAAATACAATAAAATTGACCAATTAATTCCATTAATTCAATATTCATGGAATCCATAAGGATAGGTAACCATTTGTACATCTCCAGGGTTGGGAGGGTTACTTTTGAAATGTATTCCACTACAGATTACAGATTACATGCTGTAAAATGTAATTTGTAACGTATTCCGTTAGATTACTCGAGGTCAGTAAAGTATTCTAAATACTTTGGATTACTTCTTCAGCACTGGTAGATTTTTTCACTTGTTTTGACTATAAAAACTCTGCCAGTACAGTAAGACAAAATACACGTTAAAAATACATTCTCTGTAAAAAATAAATATCTTGTTTCTAAAACAAGTTAAATCAAACTGATCTTGTTTTAAGGATTTTTAGATATTTTTACAGGAAAACAATACAAAAATTATTATCAATAATATGATTTTTGTCCTAATATTAAAGGTCTTACTAGAAAAGAAGAAATTATGATCTAACGTGAATTTTCTTGATAAATATGATCATTCCTGGTAACATGTGCATGTAAAATGACTAGAAATAGCATTTAAGCTCAGCATAAAACTGACAGTTTACACAAGGTTTATTTCTATTTCTTGTTCTCCAAACTTACTTCAAACTTACTTCTCTGTCTGCTCGTATGAATGTAACACATCGTAAGAAAGTGTTTCACCGCTGTTCAAATGCACTTTGGATCACATCATTTATATGTATAAATGTTTTCCATCTGAAAGGACTAAATATTAAATGAAACAAATAACAATAAAATGCAAAGTAATCTCTTCAATAATCAAAATACTTTTTGAATGTAACTGTATTCTAATTACCAATGATTTAAATTGTAACTGTAGTGGAATACAGTTACTTATATTTTGTATTTTAAATACATAATCCTGTTACATGTATTCCGTTACTCCCCAACACTGTACATCTCTAACGTTGTTAATTTGTAAAATTATAATGTTTTAGATGCTGTCAATACGTAAATATTGTATGTTTTGGTATCTAAGCAAACATAAGCAAATGTACGCTTGCTAGAACCAGATTTTATGTAAGAATACATAAACATTTTCATGAGATCACAGATTGTAACTACCTGTAGAGTAGTTCTGCAAACTCCTTCCACTGTACAAAATGTAATCTGAATTTCCTACTCCTAGAAAAGTAATCCCACCTTGAAAGGACAATTTAGACAACTTTACAGCTGAAATAGCAACATCTTTTGTACTGAAGAATTCCGAAGATTCCGAGGAAGATCTAATTGTTTAATTTATCTTCAAATGGCATCACCAAAAGCAATTGCAAAACATTTTAACAGGTTTCTCAAATCTCTTTACCCAGCAATTTACCAAACATGATCACACAGGATTTTTGGCAAGCACAGACAGATTTCAGCAGCAGAACTTTTGAATTTCTGTCGCTGAATGCCAACATGCAAAAATGCAATTAAAATAAATACGAGATCTGCACACATTAAAATATACAATATAGATCTTCCATTGGATGAACAAACAGACAGTCTGCCACAAACTCAAGCCATTGGTGTTGCCGATTTTGATATGCCGAGGTGGTCAGGATACTCAAACAGAGCAATGATTAGTGCAGCAGAGCCACAGTGTTTACACCCTCCAAAGGGATCAACCTACAAATTATTTACTATAGTTGTCTCTGCATATGAAGCTGGGTTACAAAGAAAGTATTTAAACATCCAAAAAAATTACACACAGCACTTTTGAAATCACAATATGCTTGGTAAAGAAAATAACAAAGGACCCATTCAATATGATGAGCCACTGTGCCTGATTGTACAGTCTCAAGACCATCGTGCTTACTTGAACCATTTCAATACAGTTCAGCAGTTTCAGTGTACAGTTTTAAAGGCCTGCAGTGAGAGATGAAACTTTATGGAAGTTACAGGCCTGGACAGAGACAAACCCAGAGGCAAAGTGGCCTGCAATGAGAGGACTGCTGGGGGCCGTTCAGGGCAGTGGGGCTTCTTCCAACTGCCCCAAAGATGTAAATGAGGCAGAATTTGGAGTTAGAATGAAAGTGTCTCTCCTCTACTCCGTCCACTATTGGAGCATACCAAGGGAGAGAGATGGATGCAATGTCAGCTGTTTGTGGACTCACCCTCATGATCAGAGTGAATGCTTTGAGCCCAAGGGTCTGCACTGAGAGAGCGTTAGTGTGATATACGAGTGTTGTAAGATGTCCACAGCCAACCCCCGATCACCACTGTGGGTGTATAGAGTGTTGATGGGTGATTGTTTAAGATTTCTTGGCTTACTACATTATTCCACAAAACACATCTCCTGCGAGTTCACTCTCTCGCCAGCTTGATTTTGCTGTTCTCTTGGCTACAGTAGGAACTTTGTATCAGATGCCACTGTTCAGATTGACAGCAACTTGATGGACCTGTGCTGAAATATGGAAATAAAAGCTCTTTTGTCCTTGTGAGCTTCCTTGCTACCTACTGCCTACTTAGGTAGTTGCCGGAAACATACCCTATGCAAGTATGAGGACAAAGCTACTTCTAGCTAAGCTAGTTTGATTTCATACCTTATTTCATTACGAATTGTGTTACAGTGCAATTCCTAAAGCAACGCAAGTACGCTTTGAGTTCTCAGCATTGCCTTAAGCATAATTTATACTATCGAAAAAGTAAAGTCAAAATTTATTTATAGAGCACATTTAAAAACAACAGGAGTTGAACCAAATTGCTGTACAGTAAGAAACATAGTAATAACCCTGAGAAAAAAAACAATAAAAAGAGGGAAATAAAACAAAATAATGATAATACATTATTACATAGATTAATACAATCAAAAAATGCATGATCAGTTGATTTTCAGTTGAAATTTAGGTGAAATAATCTGGCATTTATACTACATGCGGCATCCTTTTAAAGTTTATTTGTTGAGGGTGACTGTGATTCCTAGTTCTCTTGTGGAAGGAGGAAGCAGGAGCTAGATAAACAATTTAACGGAAGTCTTTATTATAGCACTTTTCACTGTAAATACACACTAATGGCTTTTCAGCCCTCTGATCACACACACATTCAGGTTTGTTTGTCGCTTTCTCTCTCCCCTCCAGCGGTCTGGACTGGCCTCTTATCCCTCTCCAGCTCTCGCTGTAACACAGAACAGATGTTAGAGATAATTTACCACAGATGTCAATCCTTACTGTTCTTCCTCTCCCGGCCTTGCTCTCCACAGACGTCACTCGGCCACACCTACATCACCACAGTGACGTCACTGTGTTTAACGTACTGTTCCAGACAGAAGTAATGCCAATAATGCATATATTTCTCTTCTGTGGATCGCCGCTTTCAGCGCTGCATGCCTTATT
Source organism: Myxocyprinus asiaticus (assembly GCF_019703515.2). Taxonomy (NCBI): domain Eukaryota; kingdom Metazoa; phylum Chordata; class Actinopteri; order Cypriniformes; family Catostomidae; genus Myxocyprinus; species Myxocyprinus asiaticus. The sequence goes on along the minus strand of NC_059370.1, from coordinate 10,322,084 downwards.
AAACTTGTCACGGTGCCCCTTCTACTTTTGTCAAATTATCTGTCCTGACTTCATAAAAACTGCAATCTCTGTTCACACATTTGTCATGGCCAAGCTGTCTTTGTCCAAACCACACCCATGATTAGTTTTAACCAATCATCAACGTTCTTCAACTAGTCGAGTTTTCCTAGGTCAAGAATTTCAGGGATGTACACGGACAGGAGAAATATGACCAAATGTACACCTTGGCAGAACAAAAACATCACTGCATTTCGCCATCATTCTAGGCGAACTAAAAGAAGCTTGTTTGCCCAGTAAATTAGCCTTTAAGGGGTGCAATAGTGGCCATTAGTGTAAAGTCTCCCTTTATTTATTTTACTTATTTTTCTATTTCAGGCCATTATTTTCAAGATGGAACAACAGTTTGAAGAGAATATTTCTGAGCAAGTTATATTTTATACAGATAGTATGTTTATAGCTAGCTGCCTGAATAATAACACATTCAGGTTTAATGGCACAGACATTTGAAGGTAGCTCACAAATACATAGCAATTCTCCAGTTAAACACACAAGAGACTTGATTCCAATTATATTTCAGATGAGTTTCATCAAAGTCCCTTTTAGGCAAGTCAGGTCACTCGGCGGCCATGTTTGTAATGCCTTCATGTGGTCTATTTTCTATTGATACAAGGACAGCTCCTATCTACTTGAGTGAGGTGAGACCAAAATCTCCAAAATGGTCGGTCAAGATTATGAGCAAATAATGTATTTCAAATCAGCAGTAAAATCTGGCAACAATAATTTAGTACATTTTGCTTCTTTCATTGAGATCATGCAAAAAAGCGCTAATTTTCATGCTGGTCCAGTCTGTGGTCATGTGCATTCTCGATGAAAACTGACAGGTGATGTCTCTATCAAAAAGGTGATAGGCTCTTTTAACTTTAAGGCAGGACTTTCATTCCAACAGCTGCCAAATTCAGCATAACCGTTTCGCCCGTTAACAAGTATCCCAGTGACCCGTCTCATCTTATAGTGTCTGGTTTTACGTTAGCATGTTGCTAGGCTAATTGTGCAATACTCTAATTAGCATACAAATGCATAGCATAGACAAGTAATGTTTAAAATGGTCAAATTGTATTCAGAGTGAACTATTTTATTGATATTTTCAGTACTGAATGAAATAAAAGTATATTTACAACATAGAGTATTTACAACATTTCGACTTGCGCAACATCTGGGATGTTTTTTTTTTTTTTTTCACTGAGCTTGTTGCAATGCATTCAGAGATTGCTTTCTCCACAAAGGACAGATGCTGCCTTAGAGTTTGGGCAAAACAAGGTATAAAGCAGCAAAATCTCCTTTTGGAACAGCCTATTGCATTAGGAGTGCACCTACGATGCCTTAAAATATTGCCTATGTAGTAAGCTCACTTGGTTTTGAAATTAAGCCAAAGTCAAAGGGAATTAAAAGAGATAGAATTCTCTTACCAGAGAGAGAAATTGTAGAAACAAAAAATCAGACAGTTGAATAAAAGTCTCATTTTGTCTGGAAAATACAAAGCCAGGGCCAACAAATTGCAGGTGTGAGCTTGAATTTCAAGATTCTGTTTACAATAGCTGACAACACTTCACAGAACAAAGTGAAACCTGCAGTTGGATGTCATTTAGTTGGAATAATGGGAGATTTGATGTTGGTGCAGCTATCATTATGAGGACTCTCCATAGACATAATGATTTTTATACTGTACAAACTATAGATTCTATCCCCTAACCCTAACCCTACCCCTACCCCTAAACCTAATCCTCACAAAAAACTTTCAGCATTTTTACATTTTCAATAAAACATTGTTTAGTATGTTTTTTAAGCGATTTGAATTATGGGGACACTAGAAATGTCCTCATAAACCACATTTATAGCATAATACCCTTGTAATTACCAGTTTGTAACCTAAAAAAAAAGTCCTCGTAAACCACTTAAACCTGCCCCCCCCCCCCCCCCCACACACACACACACACACACAAACTTGTTTTTTATATCATTGTGGGGACTCTCCATAGAATTCCATGCATTTTATGGATTTTATACAGATCTAGCGATAATTTCTATCCCCTAACCCTCCCCCTAAACCTAAACCTAAACCTGCATTTTTACGTTTTCAAAAAACATCGTTTACTATGTTTACTAAGCCATTTCCCTCGTAAGGACCACTGGCTGGGCCCCAGTGGCGTATCCAGGACATTTTTACTGGGGTGGCCAAGATGGGACACAGACCTAGAGTGGGGTGGCGATACCGGGAGAACCTTTATTAATGGCACATGATCAAAATGTGTAAATATCGCATTGCTTTGCTTCAACATCTACACACGTAGAATAAATGAATTCTTAAACTCATGTTAGCATTCACTGAATTGTTTGTATTCAATATCAGACTGTTGTTTTGTCATTTGACAGTTTTCTATTCCTGTTCTATTTCAACCTATTACAGTTTCTGGGAATCTCTGGTTATTTTAACATAACATCCATTTTTAAATCAGTAATTGTTTAGGAAAAGTCAGTTACACATTTTTAAGAGCTATTCTCATTGAAGAGAATTAATCTGCGTATAACATCAGGTACAGTGTATAATCATAAAAAAATACAAGTACAGGTGATAACTGATTGAGGCGCAATTCAGTCAATCATTCAATCAATTATTCATTCATTTATTAGCTATAACTGCACTGTCCAGCAGAAATATTGTTAAATTGGGTACAAATCAGTGTGTGAAATTGGCTACGAGGGCTTATAGGTGTCTGTCTGGAAACCCCAAAATTGCAGATTGAGCTCTGAATACAGTAAAAAACAAAACTCTATTTACAGGGTCTACTCAGGTTTATTTTCCACATGTTCTGATAGCTTCAATTACTTTGAATATTACCAAATAAAATAGTTAGTCAAATCATTTGCGGCATTTAAGTGCAATTTGCCCTGCCTCTGCATATTTAAAATGTCAAATAAGGTATAAAAACTTTGAAGATTTTATTGGTCTGACTGACCAATAATACACATAAAGAGCTCATAAATAACTCATGTAAAGATTTAAAGTACAGTCACAGCACAAACCCTTCCATTTCACACACAGGTTAGCCATAAATATAACTTTAGCTATTGAACATATACATCTGTAAAACGCTTTACACACCTCCATCATTAAATCAGAAAACATGGCATTTCATATTTCATGTCAATATAAAGATAACATGCTGAATGTGGTGTAGGGTCTAGCTTACTCTTTAACCTAGCTACTGTAACAATGAAAAAAAATTTCACATTCACATGGAAATTCAGGATAATTTAAACGATAGATTAGATGAACATACCTCTCAAATAACAGCTTTCTTTTTGACCACAAATCGACATCGTCAACTCATTGGAAGTTGGAGGTAGACGCTAGCTCGTGTCAGCTTCGTGCTTCTGACCGACCATTATACTCCAGACCTGGCGCCCGCTGCCCGCGACCTGCGGCACCTGCCTGGCCACCCGTGGCCTGCCCCTCCCCCCACTGACCAAAGATCAGCTCACACAGTTTCAGTCCCACCACTACTATAATGGTCAGAAATATAAAACTGACCCTGGGTCAGTGTGGCTCTAAATCAACAAATGACCTGAGATGTCATCTTTGATTGACAGGTGTTTCTATTGGTTCTTCGTTCTTGTGTTGATGAACATGATGAACTACCAATCAGTTCTGGGGTGGCCACAGGGTGGCCAATGAGATTTCGGGGGTGGCTCAGGCCACCACAGGCCACCCCCTAAAATCGCCACTGCTGGGCCCCACAAGGTGATCTCAGGTTTTACCATCCTTGTGGGGATATTTGGTCCCCACAATGTAGTATAAACATGTACACACACACACACACACACACACACATGCACAAAAAGCACTCCATAAAGGAGGTAAAGAATAAAACTGTATATTTCACAGTGCATGGAAAAAGTCCCATGATGTGACAATCAGTACAGCTCTGATTATTCCATAAAAATAGTCTCTTTTTAGATACTAATTCCATTCATATAGACCATCCTAAACTTGAGGAAAATGCTTTAGACTCCCTACTCACACAACAAAACACTCAAAATAATAATAATAATAATAATAATAATAATAATAAAATAACAAACAACAACAACAACAAAAAAATATCACCATCGCTTTGCATTGGTGGTGGAACAATTAGCTACACATTTCCATGCCCAGAATATTTACAAGGACTTCCAATTCCCTGGTCCGTTTTACATTCAGTGTCTTTTCCTCCTCAAGGTAACGTGGTGCGTTAAAACGAGGAAACAATGATCAAGTGCCCATTGGGTCAGAACCAGATTGAGATGGTGCAGTTCTCCCTAAACTCCTATTAAAATGTCATGCCACATAAAAGAGAGAGCATGTCTGCCTCCCTCTTAAACCACAGAGGAGAAATTACGTGTGGCCTCTTTGCAAGCCATAAATTACAGGTTTTAAACAACAGGGAGTCAAGGAAACTCTCCATCACTGTTGTAATTGCTCCATGAGTGCTGCACTCTTGTAAAGAAATTAACCTCGGTTTTGCAGCAGATGAGAGAAAGAAAGAGAGAGAGAGAGAGAGAGAGAGAGAGAGAGAGAGCATAGAAGAGGAAGAAGGAAATGTCTTTACTTGAATGTCTCGACCTCCCAATCTAAATTGTTTGGATTGAAGAAACCACTTCATAAATATTAAGGTTCGTTTTCATGTTTCTCAGCGATACAGGATACCCTCATACATTAAACTTTAAGTACGTCTCTGAAAGAGTCAAACCACAAGGTGCCTGTGCATTTATTTATTTTTTCTCATAGAGCTTAGAGTCTTTTTACACCTGTCCAGAGTACAAGATCATAAATCAAGAAATAACACCCAGCTATGCAATCGCATCCAATCTCAGTGATTCATTTGGGAGGGTTTTTTAGGGACCAAAAGTTCCACAACTTGTCTCTTAAGGATCAACAAAATATATATATTTTTAATTAATTTGATAATTTTATATTTAAAAAAATATGTTTTGATAATGAAGTTGAAAAGTTTTGAAGCAACTTTTTGGAATACTTTTATGTGAGATAGTACTGCAGTGTGGCTGCTAATGGCCATGTAGGTGTCAAAGCTTTCTTGGGGATCTTTGGTACTGGGGTCTGAAACACATTTCCTCTAGTTCAGAGAGTCTGACATTTCCTCTCCCATGTTTGACACCCTGATCCACATAAATAATATCAGTATCTGAGACTGCACAATGTCTGTCGGGCATCTAATAACGTCTCTCTCAAATTTCCCAGAAAGGAAAGAGATTTTAATTTTAGTCTGCTTTTTCACATTTACACCCAAACTTTATGTAACATCACATCTACAGGATCATCTGAGAATAGAGCTGATTAGACCACAAAGGATGGCAATACACCTTTTTTTTTAAGGTGTATTGAAAGAATGCAGAAATGTGAATGTATTCGAAGGTTAGATGGTAGTGGAATAATTATAATATGTAAAAATTCCTAAAAGTTTTCAATCTTAGTGCACATGATTTATAACATGTATATCAATTAAGCAGTTCATCTAAACCTTATTTTAGATGTTATTAGGGCTGGGTAAAAATATGCATTGTGAAATCGATTCCTAAAATCCCAAGATTAACCTTTTTGCCCTGCGCAACCCTCTACAATGCAAATAAATCACTTCCGTATGCCACCAAATTTTGCGAGATCATTTCACTGCGTGATGAAAGTAAAAGTTTCGTTTGACTCATTCCATGTAATATCTGTCTCAAGACGAGATCTGCACAATCCATGTCAATTAATAATGTATCTCTTAATAACCTTTTAGTTTTTTACAGTCAGTTGTTGATGAAAAACAAGAAAAACAAAATATTTAGATCTAATCACACACAGCACAAATGCTTTAAATTCATTTGACTCCACTCTGGTTAATATGCGCTCAACCAAAACACTGTGAGATGCTTGCTGAACTGCCGCTACTCTTAAAGAGACAGTATTGTTTTAGTACCCATTCTACATAATATAAATAATTGTACATAGTACAAATTGTTTGGGCTGGGAAATTTAACGCATTAATTCCTGTGCTTAATATTTTTTGTTTAACATGTAAAAAATAAATAAATAACACAATAAATGCAGTATCCATTTATTTATTTATTTATTTTACTTCCTGAAACTTCATGCGATAGAAGAAAGGTGTCCTGAGTTGTTCCTGGCACGATACTCAGCCTCACAAGCTCTGATTAGGGTGGGGGCGGGGTTAGGACATCTGCTGCCTGCCGGGAACAAACACAGGCACTTTTGTACAATGGGCGAAATTTAACCAATGTTTTTCCCCACTTTCTGTGGCTACAATTGGCATATGTACATTTTCAGGAGGTACTCACTTGACTCAACTGCACATCCTCGCACAGAAACTGATTGTGTGAAGCAGCGCACACTTATTCATTGTGCACGACGCATGCCCCGGGCATAACAAACAGGGGAACGCATTAATTGTATGGAGAATGAAGACTGAACCCGCAAACCAGCGAGTGATACGGGCAAGCTGCTCTTTCTCTTCCCATGGTGCGAAAACACTCACTGACTTTCATCTGAATCAGTTTCAAAAACGAAACCGCCTGAACGGCAGTCAGAGATTTTAAACTTCAGCAAATTAAACTGCAGCATTCAATATGCTTTATATCTGTATGTATAGTGTCTAATAATGCATTAACAATGTACACTTAAGTTTCTCTTACCAATAAAGTTTGATATGAATTGAATCTGCCCACTATATTCTATTATTAAAAAAGTCCACTGGAAAATACTAGAAGATTTTGCCCAATTTGTTATTACTATTATGTTAATTATTATCATGCCCACTGATTTTATGGAATGTATACATATACTTATATCAAAGATTAATACTTGTAAAAATGTGTTGTTTGTTGTAATGTGTCATGTACTGTAATTTAATAGCAATTAAATTAAGACAAAATGTGTGATTACTGTAATTAGTATACAAGTTAGAAGGTCCCCTTTTTGTCTTTCTTTCTTTCTTTTTTTTTTTTTTTTTTTTTTTTTAAATTTTTTTTTATTCTTGATCAAAATACATTCAAGCACTAAACTGTTAATGGACAACATGCAAATTTATTAATGAACATGAATACACATTAATAAAAATCAATAAATGTACTTTAAAGATATAATGTAATAAAATCTCATTTAATATAAACAATAATAATAAAAAAACATTTTAGGATATGTAATTAATTAAAAAGAGAAACAACATATTACACAAATAGCATACTTAAAAATTTTTTTAATGAAAATGTCAATATGCAAAGTCATTTTTATAATTCTGCACAATAGGCTGATGGATAGGTCTCTTCAGCCTACACTATCGCAGCAGCTGCACTGTAAGATCTACTGTATTAACACATAAATATTAACATGTCTCGTGCTCTCTGCTCTGTGCTGATCTCTGTAGAGTTATGCTGGGCACTGTTGTAAGAATTTCAGACACCACAGGGACAAATCAGCTTTAACAGTCCACCAAAGTCAAGCGAAACACACCAACCCAAACACTGGACACATGCACACGTATACACCATCAAAAACTCTCTCTCTCTGTGTCTTACACACACACACACACACACACACACACACACGCTCACAAATGATGAAGGAGCAGCATGAGATAGAAACAGCAAGACCTGTGAAAGAACTGAGAGGGGTCCACTAATACAAGCTCAGATTTACTCTAGCCCTTCTACTGCAGGTGCCATTAAAAAGTAGAGAGAAAAAGGAAGTCAGTGGAAGAGGAATCAAAGCCACCAACATTAGCACTGAATTCAGGGCTCTTGACAGCAGCAAGAATGCATTTTACAGTCTTTCCTGATCCTTTGATAGTCTTTAAAAATTACAAATTCTATTATTAATAAAACATACAATAAAATTGCAATAGCTAATGTGCAATTATTGAATTTCAATAGCTGAAATAATAATTGACAATTTTAGACTTTTAAATGTTTTGGAACACACACACTTACACACACTCACACTCACACACTTACACACACTCACACACTTACACACACACTCACACACACTCACACTCAGACACTTACACACACTCACACATACATACACACACTCACAATCACACTCACATACTTACACTCAAACTCACACACACACACACACACAAACACACTTACACACACACACACACACACACACACACACACACTTACACCCACTGGTTTCCATGTTTTATGGGGAATTTCCATAGACATAATGGTTTTTCTACTGTACAAACTTTATATTCTATCTCCTAAACCTACCCCTAAACCTAACCCTCACAGAAAACTTTCTGCATTTTTACATTTAAAAAAAAACAACAACAAAAAAAAAACATTTAATATGCCTTTTCCCTTGTGAGGACCACCCAAAAGGTCCTCTGCACCAGAAATGTCCTCACAGAACAGGCTGATTCTCAATACTTGGTCCTCACAAGTATAGCAAAATCTGTACACTTACACACACACTCACAAACACACACTCACACACACTCACTCACACACACACACACACACACACACTCTAAAACACACACACACTCACACTCACACACACATATATATAAAGTAAGGGCTAGTTGCCACATTGCTAATTTGTCTGTTGGGTTATATATCTGAGTAATTATAGGGCTATAGGTTTGTATATGAGTCATTTGTTTTTAAGAAAGAAAGAAAGAAAAGTAGTGGGTAAAAAAGATTTCCTTGTCAAGAATGGGAGCAATTAGCAGCTCTTTGTAAGAGCTAGACCAACAGATAAACAAATAGTGTTTGAGTGACATAGGTCTGTTGTTGTTGTTGTTGTTGTTTTTTCCCTTTTGTGAATATTCTTTCCTTTTTGTGTGCAGAAATTACAGACAGGGAGCTTGGAGAAACACAAAGAGGCATAAATAGTCCTATTTCTCTCCTCCTCATCTTGTGAGAGGTGATAATCCTGTTTCAGCAGTCTCAATGTATGCCGTCAGAAGCGCCATCGCCGATTAATTATGTTCTCCATGCCAGACGTGTTAGTGAGAGAGAAAAAATAATTACCTCCACACACACTTCTCACCAGATACAAAGACACAGATACATTTTCTACTTGGCAGAAGAAACTTGCTAATTTTTTTTGGTAACACTTTCTATGAAGCCCATATTTATAATGCATTGTAAAGTCATTATAATGCATTAGTAATGTTTTGTAATACACCTAATAATATGCTATAACTTCTCATAAATAATTGCAACCACAATTATAATGCATTATAATACTTACCCATTCATAGTTATACCTTAGAGTATAATGCATTATAACACAAGCAACATATTTTTTCTGCAGAAGTTATAATATATTATATATAATTGTAATATAAGTAAAGTGACAGAAGCAATGTCTTCTTATAAACACCCATAATATATTGTTGAAGTGGTTATAAGACATTACAACTTATGCTGGAAATTATATACATTACAAATGCACAAAATACAAAATAAATGTTGAGATATTATGAAAAAAGCTACAAGGGTAAAATATATCAGAAACTCTCCCTCTCTCTCTCTCTCTCTCTCTCTCTCTCTCTCTCTGTCTCTCTCTCTCTCTCTCTCTCTCTCTCTCTCTCTCTCTCTCTCGATCACACATGTAGCCCGTCTTGTTGGGTGTAAACACACCCAAGAATAAAAAAATTTGATACAAAAATTAAACTGATTCTATATTGGACTCTGTTCAATAAACTTTAATGTTTGTGAATCTTATTTGGAGACTTATTTTATAAATAACGTCCACTGTATATGTTTGACTTGTATTGCTTGTTACAAGTTTATGTTATGGCTGTTTATAAGAACATATTGCTTTTGTAACTTTATTTAAAGCAGGCAAAGACCACTTATAATATGATCATGTCATAAAGCCTTTTGACTGTTTACACTGTGCTGCTTTTGCGTGACATCACTTATACAATTAACTTTATTAGCATCTGCTGCATTAAAATTGGATGTTGCTTGTGTAATAATGCATTATACTCTTAAGTATAACTATGAATAGGGGAAGTCTTATAATGTATTAAAACTGCATTTATAATTATTTATGAGAAGTTATAACTTAGGTATTATGAGACATTATGAATGCAGTATAATGCATGTGTAATACCTCTACAATGCATTATAAATATGGGCTTCACTGAAAGTGTTACCAATTTTTTCATTCCACTAAAATAAATAATAATGTAAAGACCCCTGAACTAAAGAAATTAGTTAATAAGAGAATGTTCAAAGTCCTGGTGTGTTTTCAGTCGATTTTGCACCTACATATTTATGCTGTAATTTAAAGGTTGATATTATTGTGACTTAAAGTATGATTCATCTTAAAGGAAAGTTTTGGACTCAATCCAAATTATGTTTCATCAAAAACATGGCATAATGTTGATTACCAAATAAAATCCTCCTTCCTTTTTTTTCCCCACAAAATGTTAAAATACACAAAGTTTTAACTATTATAATATGACTATAGTATTATAAAATCCCCTATTAACATCTCTAAAGTTACATCTAACCCAGATAGCACATGCACATCTCTGAATGTCTGTTTAATAGCATTTCATATGGAAAGCAAAGCATTCAAAATAACATTTGACAAACATCTTAAAAGGGGCACATTTACAAACATTCTAAATTATAAACGTCCCAAAGACATCTGCTGAATGTCTATTTGACATCTGAGAGCAAACATCGTATAGACGCATTGCAGATGAGAAAACAATAAAAATAATAATAATAATAAAAAATAAAAAAAATACATATGAAGTGCTTTAACAAAAATATGAGCAGAATATTTCAGTCTTTAAATATTCCAAAATCTGGCACCGTTTACTTCCATTTTAAGTGCCTTACTCTAACCCTGCTTTTTGTGTGTGTGTGTGTGTGTGTGTGTGTGTGTGTGTGTTGTGATCGCTATTATACAAGCAACATATATAAAGCTAAATGTTCTCATATTACAGTAGATCTAGTGACCACATAGACTTCTAAAAGGCCTATAGAGTGATCAGTCATATGTAATTTTCAGCTCAGGTAATAAATACCATGTGAATTTTTTATTTTTAAACTTAGTGCCAATGAAACAAAGATGGCAGCATAAGAGTTGCATACTTCCTGAGCTTCATTCGCCAGCCAAGCAACTACCATTGAGATGCATGGGAATGCTAATGAATCGCTCTGTAGGTGCACTAGAACTCCTTGTCCATTTGGGCCACTTAAAAAACAGATTGCAATTCTGTTTTGAGCTGCTATTGGCACAGATGTTACATAGTTCACCTTTAAATTTCAGAATTGCTAACTCAACATGGCAAACCCTAAATTGCTTCCAATCACATAAGCTTATGAAGTTAATTCTCCCAAGAAGATATTAATTTTCCCAGACATTGTGATGTTGTGATGGATGTAAACTGAAACCGGAGATCTGCCATTAAAGCTCTCTAGTGGTTGAAATGTTGTCCCAAAGAGATGAAGAAACCTCAGAATGGACTCTGACATCACTTCCAACAGGACAGGGTAATGTCAGTACAACACACTGCTGAGCACACACAGGTGTAAAACACACACACATACACACATACACACACACACACAGGGGTGGACTGGCCATAGGGAGAACCAGGACTTTTTCCAGTGAAATGGGGCCGAATGGGCCACAAAACAGCCACGTGATATGCCGAAAGGGGCCACGATATGCACCTACCAACCCCCCCCCCCCCCCCCCCCCCCACTATATATATATATATATATACAGTGTATATATTTCATTTATGAATATTTTTTTCAATTTGAGGATGTCCCCAAATTCCCCGAAAAGATGTCAGATTCAGCTCAATTCTTGGGAACAAATTTGTCCCTAAAGTGTAGCTAGTAAAATCACACACACACGAGCTTGAATGAGCTTGAACGCATCACTTTTTCCTGCAACCACATTGATGTGTGTGTTGCACGTAAGACGAGGTGCAGGGGGCAACATGAGTGATGCTCTGTAAGAACTCCAGTGATTCTTTTATTTCATGTGGTCTGCTCTTCTGATCTAATGCCTGTCTACCCTGTGCTGTCTTGTGTTTGATGCACATGTGTCATATCCCGATAGCACCAGCATGGGTCTGCACTGGTCACAGCAGGGCTTTAGGACTACAGTGTGTATATACAGTATGTTTGCTTGTGTAAAGTTTATGGTGCAAGTCCTCCGCTCTCTCAGTCTCATGATCCTGAACAATGCAGAGAGTGTCGCTAAATTTCAGCTTGTCCATATGGCCCCCTGGCCGGTAGATGCCACTTTATAAACCACCCAATCATGTAATGGCATGGGCAGTGTCTCTGGGGCCTCTGTTGTCATAGTAGCAAGCCAGATACACCCAGACACACATGCCACCCTGCAGAAAGCCCTCACTACAGGGCCCAGTGCTGGACACCTGCTCAGGAGGAGAGAGAGGGTGAGAGAGAGAGAGAGAGAGAGAGAGAGAGAGAGGGGGGTGGGAGGTTAGAGCACATCTGCTCCTGTGGGCACCTCAGACCGGGAGCCTGCAGTCCTGTACAGATCTGATTAATGAGGCAGAGTTAAGGTGAGGGGCCCTGAACAACAGTGGCACCATGACTGCACCGCAGCACACACATGCACAAACATTCATCACGCTGGCTGAAAGATTAATCTATTATAGGAAACAAAACAAAAATTTAGTTTGGTGAAATTTTGATTTCATTATATTTTCAGGATTTCCACACCGTTTGACCAATGCATGACTTTTCCAATCGTTTTTGATTATAAGGATTTTGCAAAAATAATTTTGGTAGAAATTATTCTCACAATGAATTTTAGCCATTCTGTGTGTTGCAATATTGTTGTATCATTATAGAAATTCACAAGGTAAAATCTTATAATGTGTAGTTGTAGTGTTTTCAGTTTAGCAAAGGGTGAATATAATTTACAAAAAATGTCTTTTTGTTTTTATTAGCAATTTTCAACTTTTTTGGAATTGGGGTTGTGTTTGTGTGTGTATATGTATATGTATATATATATATATATATATATATATATATATATATATATATATATATATATATATTGATAATGTATGAATTCTGAGTAGAACAGAATTCTTATTTACAATAACAGCCTGGCAAGAGAACAACATCTTCTTGAAATGTTGGCAGAAATTAATCTCACAATGAATTTTGGCCATTCTGTGTGTTGCAATATTGTTGTATACACTGTAGTAATTTTCTATATTTATACATCTTCTATATACAAAATATACAGTCTATCTATCTATCTATCTATCTATCTATCTATCTATCTACAATATATATAAATGTGTGTGTGTGTGTGTGTGTCTGTGTGTGTGTGTGTGTGTGTGTGTGTGTGTGTGTGTGTGTGTGTGTGTGTGTGTGTGGGCGGGTTTGGGTGGTTTACGAGGACATTTTTTTTAGGTTACAAACTGGTAATTACAAGGGTATTATGCTATAAATGTGGTTTATGAGGATATTTCTAGTGTCCCCATAATTCAAATTGCTTAAAAACACACTAAACAATGTTTTATTGAAAATGTAAAAATGCAGAAAGTTGTTTGTGAGGGTTAGGTTTAGGGGTAGGTTTAGGGTTAGATTATAGAATCTATAGTTCGTACAGTATAAAAATCATTATGTCTATGGAAAGTCCTCATAAGGATAGTCGCACCAGCATGTGTGTGTGTGTGTGTGTGTGTGTGTGTGTGTGTGTGTGTGTGTGTATGTGTGTGTGTTTGTGTGTGTATCGTGACGTCCCAGCTTAGCTATGCCTATGTGGATATGTTTGTGTGTGAGATCGCAGGTGGCTCGGCTTGCAGGGGGCATGGTTGCACACCTGAGGCTTGTGAGTGGGGAGCTCGAGGAGATATTTAGGCGGCATGAGGCTACCAGGGAATGATCACGGTGCTGGCTAGAGGACATCGTGGCCATTCTGGGGGGTTCTCAACCATAAGCATCGTCCTTATTTGTGCCACCAATTTTCTTTGGACTTTCTGTTGGTTTACTTAGGTTGGACTGAAAAGACATTTGCACCACATTGGCAACATGCACTCACAGACATACTGACTGACGTACACACGGATTCACAAAACATTGCACGTTTGCGTTTATGTTTAATGAATGTCTTATCATTTGGCAATAATTACGTCACATCTCCCTTTTTTGTTACAACCTATGAGCCGGGTTGTAACAGTATATATATTAACAGCCAAATCTTTTAGTACTCCTGAAGCATTGCAATATTATTGTATCCACTGAAGAAATTTCAATGACATTTCAAGATTGTATTACAGTTTTTCTCAATCGCTTTGGCTAATTTTTTGAAACAGTCTTAATATTCTCCAAACTGTAAGTTCAATTGTCACAACTGTTTTATGGGACATCACAACTCTATTGCATGTCTGCAAAATGTAGTAACTCACCCAAAACATTTAATTCATGCTTCAAAACCTAGTTATTGTGTCAGTAAATTGGCTAATGCCACCAAAATGAAAAGTTTTTTTTGTCATCTTGTGAGCTGTACTGGTCAAAATGTTTAGATGTATTTTCATCATGATAGTCAACCCTGGAAATGTTTGTGATATATAAATTTCATTTTTGTTTGACAATGACTGCTTACTGTACTAGACAAGAATGTCAGTTTTATCTAGCTGAATGCTATTGTGTATCACACTGAGCTTTATAGTTACCGATTTCAACAGTAGGTAAATGTTTACTGGGAAAAGTCAATACTGTACAGTACTGCAGTACACAGAAAAATGATATGCACATTTGTATGTATACAGTACATTTATTTTTGTAGCAATGTGTTACATGTAAACAGAAAATTTACATTTGCATGTCCGTTTTTACACATTTCTTTCATGTAATGTCACATATGGTGAACAGAAAATTGCCACAAAATGACATCTATGCAGAAAACTTAATGTTTTGAAAAAAATATATTCTCATTCGATAATTGAGCCAAAGCGATTGAGAAAAACGGTAATTTCCATGACGTTTCAAGGCCAGAAAATTACATTTCTGTAAAATTGAGCTGATTTACTTTCTTAAAACACATTCTTGTTCTTATTGTGAAGGACTCATCAATGCATGTTTTTCCAGAGAAAAATATGTGTCGTCTTTCATCAAATGGTAATAACTTTCTCAGCCTCTGAAACAACATGCCTTTTGCAACTGATGTCAGCAAGCCCTCTTGTTTTTAAACCTCTTCCCTACAAAAACTGGTCTCCATTCTTGTATGTTATGCCCACTTATTATGATCCAATTGATTCCTGATGAATAAAATCAAGTCTCAAGTTTTTCTTTCTGATTCACTTTTAAATACGGCACATTACAGAAGTAAAATGGGTTGTGAATGCCGTTTCATCTATCTATCTAGACTCTGAAACACTTTATCTGTTGTTTACTATAATGAAAAATCACTACACTTGTTATAAATAGTATGTAAGTATGTTTTATCTAACTCCACGTGTATGTTCGTTTGTGTGTGTGTGTGTGTGTGTGTGTATGTGTGTGTGTGTTCATGTCAGGGGAAGTGGCCTTGCATTAACATCTTAGCAAGGGTTCACAGGTCAGCAGGGAGAGATTATAGAACAGTTCCACCTCCAGGCTGTGTAGGGGAACGGTTTGTGTGTATATGGTGGTGTTACGTTAAAACGGGTGTGTGGGAAGAGGTCAGCTGGTCAGAACTATCAGAACACCCATTCCAGGCAAGCAAAATAAAATAACCTCCTTTTCCTTTATTATAACAGCCTCAAATTTCACATAATAACCAATGCCTTTCTCTTTTGAAACACCCCAGTCATTCATCAATGCCAGTTTCAGTTTATCCACAGTAAAATGTGTATGAATATATATAGAAAACAGGCTGTGGTCTGTGGCTGGTTTTGCTGATGCATACAGGAATACACTGCAGCAGAGATATTAGACCAGTCTTAGAGAAGTTATGGACTCATATATTATAATTTTAGAGTTAATTGATGCAGTTAAATTTTACATTTTGAAACAATCTAATTTACTGCTAAATAAATAAAAGGTATATATAACTTAAACAATTATTTGGTGTGATGAAAATGTTACTTTGTGATTTTGTATGTCAATTGAAAATATGCTGAAATTATATATATATATATATATATGTATATATAAAGCAGTACTAAGTTTTGAAAATGTACCACTTACTAATGTAAACAATACCTATGTGCATTATTAAAACAATAAATTAAATGATGAAACTTTTATAACGATTAATGACTATTCGGCATTTTTTGTGTTAAAGTACAAGAACTAGTAATGTTCATTAAATCATACAATATGAATTGAGCAAAATGATCATATCCGATAAAAAAAAAAAAAAAAAATATATTAAACTGCGATTTTATTTATTTATTTATTTATTTTGTATTTCAAATAATATATACTATATTCAACTTCTGTACAATGGCTAAACTGTGGATGGTGAACTGAAATACTGTATTATTATGGAATATTTTAAACACTATATTTCACAGGTCAATGTAAAATATATCACATTTATAATCTGCATTTAACAAGTTCATTACAACTTTAACCAAAGGGAACAATAAGAAATTAACTGATGATATGACACACTAAACAGAGATGTTGAGATCTGCAATGGTTGTATCTATTAAACTCTGTATTACATAAGACTTTACCACTTTTTCATCACTTTCCAACAGAGCACAACAGAGACATGATGTCCCCAGGGGCCCCTGTCTCCAGGCCCCCCACCCCAAACACAGCATATATGTAAATTAATACCTGCATTCTTAAAAAGCTCCACTTTCTTTCTCTCTGCCTCTCAGAGTGAAAAAGATTGTTCTCTTTTTGATCCATTATTGCTAGATTATTCATTCTAATTGCCTGCCAGGGTAATAGATATTTGTACTTATCACAGGAGACTCTGTGTACTGGGGCAAATCCACAGCACTGGGATATGGAAGAATGGTCCTCCATGAGAAATTAAAGGACAATAAAGTAAGACTTATTAGAAAGACAAAAGATCTGAAGAACTTTCAAAGTTGGTGTGTTCCTCCGAATATTCCCAGGTTTCTCAATTTCCCTGGTCCCCTTGAATATGGAAAAGTTCAACTAATTAAAATTTCATGAAACATTTTGGACTGTGTGATCACAAAATAAATTGTGCACTGTGGCAGGAAAATCAGTAGTTACCACCACATATCAACATAGAAATTCATGTCAGAACACAAACACACACACGCACGCACGCACACACAGTATCAACTGAACGTATTGTATACTTTGTAGTGCTCAAAAATTTACAGATCTTTAATGGGACTTAAAAATGTATAAATGCACATCGTAGCTAAGTGTGAATTTCTGCGCCACTAACATCAGCATACGAAATGGCAAAAATAAAGATTGTTTTCAATGAGATTTCCCAAACCCTCCCCAAGTTTGCAATTGTTTGTTCAAACAAATAGTCAGTCCCACATCAAACTCACACCACTGGTTGAGTCATTAGCCACTTCCACACATGAAACCTGTTAAAATGCAGTAAAATTGCAGGATTAACTTTTTCCGGTAAATGTATTTTTCCAGCCACATCTGTTTGTCAAACATGCAATGGCTTTCCATTTATTCACACATCAGCACCAAAATGCAGTTAAAACTCTTGTGATGTAATTTGCTGGAAACATAGGGGTGCGTTTCACAAAACAATCATTAGACAACTATGGTCACAATTTCCAACATTACCAAAATAGTTGAACGATTTGGTGTTTCCCAAAACCACAGCTCTGTGGTTAGAAGCATAGTTCCTTGTTAGTTTGTGTTGACATCATTTGACTTTGCTGAGGTTTCTGTATCTTCCATTCCATATGTATCTTTCATTCTGTCAACACTTTGACCACATTTACATGCATTTAAGAAAATGATTTACTCCGGGGTTTTCCAGAAAGTGGCGTTCTGAAACTTTATGTAAACGCAAATGCAGCCGTTTAAGGGATTATTATTATTAAAGGCTATTAAGAGAAAGCGCTTTATCACACACGCTTTCTGTTGGAGAACACAGCTTTTATAATGTTTATGTTAACGCATAAATGGCATTACTATGTTTTTAAAGAGTGTGCATGTGCAGTTGTGCTCAAGTGTGTCAGGGGAACACCGAAGTCTAATGTAGAGGGAAACCCCACTATTGCAGCGCAATGTATCTGTCGCATTACAAAGTGCGTGCCACTTTCGTGTCTTCAGCAGCTTTCTCGCATTAAATGGCCTGTTGGTGTACATGTAAAAGAGTTATTATAATTTGATATTTGCGGAAGTTATTACTCAACCCCCTGTGTAACTTCATTAACGACAGCTCTATATTGTTGAACCAGCGTGGTTCAAACTATGGATGTGCGGCATAGTTATCTTTGGGTAAACTGTCATGACTATAGCTAGGTAATTTCTCCAGTGATGCATCATACTATAGTGGTTATGCTGTGAGTTATGTCGTTGTATGGGAAAGCACCCCAGATGGAGAAATGTGTTTTTGTTACAACGTCTACCCAAATTTGACAACATTTCTTTTCACAATGTAGATAATCAGTTTTCCAACTTGTGCATCACAGGCTTACAACTAAACAGTGTATTACTGTAAGTATTTTTTAAACTTTACTGTGTTTTCTGTATTTAGTAGTGATAAGAGGCGCAGCTCATCTATGTGGGAAGGTAGGGCAGAGCCCCACCTAAATATTCATCCACTTGAAAACATAGATCCATACTATAAACTGCCAATAATGTAATTTGTTAAAATGTTGACATATGTATTTAAAAGCAGGCATGTTTTTATTCAATTTTTAGGTCATAATGTAGCTGAAACCTCCATTACACTGTGTTTTATATAGATTTAGGAGCATGTGGGGCAGAGAATCTGCTGCCCTCCTGAACTCCACAGCGCCCCTCATTTGTCCAATGGAAATCTGTGGTCAAATATGGTACCGAAACGAGCCCTAATTGAGATTCATTCAGGCAGAAATGAATGTGCCCATAAACATAGAGCCAAAGCAAAGGTAACTTTAGTATTAGCGTGCCAGCATGTCGTTTCTATAACAAATTCAAGACAAATTGGCCATCAAACAACTTGGTCCTGAGAAGCAAGACATAAAAATAGTTTGGAAATCAAAAGACAAGGGTAGGTGATAAGACATTACATGTATTGTTCAATGAAAAAAATGTATGTAAAAAAGCCTTGGCTTTGTGTACACTAAATAAAATATGTTACCTATATTGACTTTTTGTTTCTTATTTTTACAGGGGACATTGCGTAGGTGTCTGTGATTTGAAAACTTTCAAATGTAAACTTACAGTATTTACTACTTAAAACTTACTGTGATTTAAAACTATTATTATTATTATTATCATCATCATCATTAAGCATTTAGTTTTTTAGTACTGTGAAAATGTGTAAATGGCATGTATGTCATTATGTTATGAATAATGAATAGAAAGAGTTGAATAATAATAATAAAAAAAATAAAATTAAAATAAAAAACAGTGGATATACAGTACATATCCTATAGCTTTCATTGCAAGATCTGCCCCACCTAATTCTGTGGTCACGAGACACTACTAAGTGATTCTAAGAAATGTACATTTAAAAGATATGATATATTGTGAGAAAAATAAAAAGCCCTAATGTCAGAAGTTGAAGGCAGAAGAAATTACATTTGCATTTAATTATGTGAAAAATCAGTTAACTTGGCCCGCATATGTAAAGAGAGTCAAAATCTAGCACGGGTGCAGACAATATTTTCACAGTTTAATGGCATAAATTGAGTTTAAATCCATAAATATGTTAAATATGTTCACATTCAGCAGCAAAGTATATTCACAGTGCACAATTCACTCATCAACATTTCACTGTAACACTCCTAAAAGGGTAATCACAATTGACTGGAAAATATCCCATCCTGACTGAAATGAATGTTCTGATTGGTTGTTCAGCGGAATCAGACTATTTATCTTGCCCCTGCTTTTGAGTCAGCACTACTTCAGCACTGTGACTTACAGAAAAACTATGTACACTTAAGAAGAAAAATAATCCACAATACACTCAAACTTGCTGCTGTATCGCAGGTTTTATTATTATTATTAGTAATAGTATTTATTTTTTTGTGGAAAACAAACTATGGATGAGTTACTTACATTTGTCTCTGCATATTAAGCTGCAATAGAAGAAAATATTTTAACACTGGAAAAATTCCACACGTCACCTTAAATTGAATTTGATACATGTTGCTCAGATGCTCTGATTAGTAATAAAATATCAAGTGGAATTACTGAGACAGAACTGCCTGACTTGTGTGAAGTGTTTTTCAAAAGTATGTACTGACATCTCTTCTTCAAAACACATGATTTACAATAGTATTCATGCTTTTCTTTAATGGTGGTCCAACGGCGCTCATTCTTTTGTGACAGCTTCTGCTGTGAGGTCAAAATTTCAATAATTCATTCACACTCTACTGTAGGTGAGAGATAGTCGTGCTGACAAAGAGGTGATTACTTAGCGGTTTGGAAAAATTCCAAGCATGACAAGTAAAAATTGGGGAAAATTAAAACCAAATAATTTTGTCACTCAAAAGGTAAGGTAAGATGATATTAATTGTAATAAATTGCCCTTAGCAGCTGCTGCTGAAACATGTATTTCTGTAAGGCTCGTTTCGATTTCATATTTCACCCGCAACTCTGGAATCACAACCAGATGTTGTCATCGGCCCCCTTCCTGTTTCCTCTGCCCAATTCCCACCAAGTGCTGGAACGTGACACTTACCCTGGAAAATACAATAAAATAGAGGAGTAATGTACAGCTATTTCCTTTCATAAATTCTTTGGCCCTCTTGCCATGCTAGTACAAGTCTCATGTACATATATTTTAATGGAAAGCAAAGCAGTGGATGGCTGTAAATCGGAGGCTGACAGCTACCACTGGGCTTTCAAGGCGTACCTGTGCAGCGGTGATTTATGAGGGGCTGTAGTGCTAGCCTGTGTAATTCCTCCTCCCAGCCTGTCGGCGGACCACATCCCTCAGCCAAGATAGATATGATCTTTGAATCTGTTGCCATAACCTCAGATCCATTAATCGTCTACATAAACGAGTGGATTACCTGTTGACAAACCCATCAGCCCTCGTTTTAGACTTCAATCACAGCTAGCAAGGATGGAGGAAAGATTTTAAATCTACCAAATTGTTGGAACAAGGTTAAAACTGTACCAGTTTGTCCTTTAACTAATTGTGACCAAAATATATTATCAGCTAAGTGGCTAAGCTCTGTGGTCGCCCATAAATTTTCCCGTCTTTTCCATTCGCTAAACACTCATAGGGAGAGCACATAAATTAGCGGCTTTAAACATTGTTCAATGACGTTTTGGACTGTAATATCATATAAAGTTCAGTTGTTCCTCAAGGGTTGCCATTACAAGCAGCCATTACAGCATTTGAGCCTACATAAATGCACACCTCTTCAAACAGTGCTGTGGACTGTGACATCATTTCCCTGTGTGGAGATCAGAGATGTGTGAGGCAAAATTGCTCCCCAGTGTCGATGGGGCTCAGCTCTTTTTGCATGTAGAGCTAGCGTGTGTCTCTAGTCAGAGAAGTTGCTTGCGGTTCCAAAGTCATGTTAAAGCTCTCTGGTTTAGACCACAATCTGACCACTGGAGGCCAAGGGGCAGCGAGCATGCTGGAAAGTGGGCTGGATGTTTGAAGTGGAGGTGTTAAAGAGCTCACAGGGATGAGGAATGGGCGGGCGCAAGTCAAAGAACTTGTCAAGTTGGGTTTCGATCTCAGCTTCAATATTCTGAACTAATTGCTTGTTGAGTAATTAAAGCAATATTTTTGTGTGAGGG
Organism: Myxocyprinus asiaticus; assembly: GCF_019703515.2. Classification (NCBI taxonomy): domain Eukaryota; kingdom Metazoa; phylum Chordata; class Actinopteri; order Cypriniformes; family Catostomidae; genus Myxocyprinus; species Myxocyprinus asiaticus. The sequence goes on along the minus strand of NC_059370.1, from coordinate 10,300,121 downwards.
GTTCATTTGGTCAAGGCGTCTTTCATGATTTAATGACCACTTGCAAAGCAAAACAACAGAACACTTGTGCCCTGTTTCCACCAAAATGGTGCTTTCTCACTCTCTCAAGTGGCTTCCGCATAACTCGTATCATCGTTGCCAAATGCACTGAGGTCTATGGAGTGAAGTGTCAGCTCCCGACACTCAAAGTTCAAACAATTTCAACTTTGACACTGTTGCTGCTGACCTTTCGAAGTGTCAGCCAATGATCACTGGGCCATTGCTTTGATTACTTGCATATGCAAACTCTGTATTTGGAATGACAGAGCTGATGTTTTCTGAAGTACCAAGAACCAAGAAATACTTAAAGAAATATTTAAATACTTAAAAACTTTATGAAGAGAAATTGAAAGTCTCAGTACTTTTTATTCATAAATATTTACCTTAGTTTCTGAGCATCCAGAGACCTCAGTTTTTGAATTTTAAATTCACCAAGAACATCCGAAGACTGTAACGTAAGTGAGTCCTCTTTTTACTTTCTGCAATGTATGTATCAAAAACTGGACTTTTATTCCCTTCTTCAAATACACATTTTCAATGTGTGCTGTGCACACCTCCCACTTTCTTGCCTGAAAAAATCATAAAATCGCCCCTTCGTGACGATGTTTGCAATGCTTGTCATGAGGAGGGCAAAGTGACGCTTGACGCTGGCATTGAGCGCAGCGTTGACGCCCAAAACAATTCATGTCAAAGGCGCTTCAGAACTGGCCCTCATTTCCAAATGTTGACATTACTGACATTACTAAATAACCTGGCCATAAATGAACAATTACGAGTCTTGAGAACATTTATGAGTTTGGAGAACATATTTTAACATTCGGAGTAATTTATTTCAACATCTTTATGCAATTACAAGATTTTGATTCAACAGGAAAAAGTTATTTTAATACAGTTAAAAGAACACAAAATATCAGGCATTTCCAGTGTTGACTGCTGATTATATTGGGAGTGACTTTTTTGGGAGTTTTGTTTTGCATGTTAGTGGTTCATGATTTGAGACCAGCAGGTTTAAGAGGCCAGCGCAATCACCACCTTTTTTTTTTTTTTTTTTTTACGCAATCAACGTAAATGGCAAAAATGTCATCACATTACATAGATGTTTTTACCAGTGTTTTTTTGTTTCTTAACAGCGTGAAATAGACTGATCACACTGTGAATTTGGGGACAGGAGGTCGAGAGATCAGCTGTTGAAACTGGTCTGTGCTTATTAAAATTCTAACCACTGCTCCCAGTGAACAAAGTTAGAAGTGTTGTTGAGGATAAATGTCCACAGGGTGGTGCCAAAAGCAAGTTGTAGTATTAGTTGTTAATGATGTAAACAGGAAAGCAAAGTTATTAACCCTATTCCCTAGCAAAAACCCCAACCCTAAACCTAACCATCAGTAAAGATGTAATCTTAGAAATAAAATGCAACCTCCTGGTTCGCATGGGAAGTTTCTCATGTCTTCGATGTTTCTCATGCAAAGCACTATCAGTAGCACTAGAGAAAAAGGTGATCACGTTTTAATTGATGCAAAATGTCTGATGAGAAATTATGTTTGTCTGTAATATGCAGAATATGGTTGATTTCCGGTACATGAATATTCAGAACCAGCATGTCAATTTCCTGTGTGATCCAGGGGCAGTTCTAGGGTCATTGGATGGTTTAGCCCAGACCTCTGTGGATACGTATGGGACCAATTGCTAGATTTTCCAGAGTTTGCAAAGTTCATGGCATCATGTCTTAACAAAACAGTTTTGCAAAAAATGCAAATGTCCTGGCTTGTGACTTAAAGTTTGCAAATTCCTCAAGCACAATTGTATGCATAACTCTTTGTTTTAAGGGATATACTGTATATCTAAATATTTGGTACTGACCCCTAGCACCGCCCATGACATTGGCCACTCAGCACTGTCAGGTCATGATTTTCCTGCAGCTCCAGGGTGATCTGTCACACGGCATTTATGACTCAGTTGATTGGACCAAAGACTGGGAATTAAGTCAGGCACCAGCACACTGTATGTGGAAAAGGGCCTTAGGTGAGAAAAACAGAAAAAAAAAGTGTTGTAAGCAGGTCCAGGTTTAGCTGAACTCTGTATGACCACCTGCAGTCCTAAATTGGGCAATTAGAACAGCAGAGTGTTTTCTTAGTGGGTAATGCTTGGTAATGTGTTCACCAGTGCAAATCCACACCTTGCCGGCTGACACCCCCACCTCATGACACAGGAAAACATGCCACTCTCTATACCTCTCAGTCAATCACTTCACCCTGTCACTCTCTAATCTCTCTCTTTCCCCGGATCTATCATCCCTTTTTCCTACATTCCTTCATTTTATTGACCGTATTCCAAAAGCAGAAACCAGGTTTGGTAAATCCACCCACCACAACCCCCCTCTTCTAATTAAGATTTCTCTCACCCCCTCTAACATGTTTTTTTTTCTCTTCTGCTTCTCTCTCCATCTCCCTTCCCAACCTCAGGCCCTCAACACAAGCTGAAAAGTTCTGTGGCTGACAAGAAATCAATGGCGTCTGGGCGTGGGGGCTCAGGTATCGGATTTCAGGTGGGCCCAGAGGTGCCTGAGAGCAGGGCTGCGAGCCCGGCAACACTGTCCACAGCCGTTAGCCTCTCGTGCCGGAGACGCAGAGTATTTGGCTGCCGGATAAAAATGTCAAGCGCTAATAGGTTCCATTGTGATTAGCCGAGATGGAGTTCACAAATCCTCAGCAGAAAACGTGTTAGAAAAAATCTTTACAAGGTTTTACGGCCCCCCAACCACCACCACCATCCTTTGTCTTCTGAGATTCAGCTAACCCTCTCAACACCAGGATGATTGTGGTTAATAAATAAATAAACATTGGCTGAAAAAAGTTTTCAATAAAAAAATAAAAAATAAAAAAAAAAAAGCAGGAGAGGACAGGATGAGTGAAGAGTGCTGTCCAGTAGTGTTGAAAAAGGGAGGAATATGCATGAAGTGAGAGGGATGCTCGTTACCTGAGGATGTGCCCATCTGCATCTCTCTGCAGTCTCTACAGTACTGCAGGCGATGAGAACGAGTTACACTCGTATTCTTTAACTTTGCTTTCATCTCTCACACTGCCTACATCCACTTCAGCAGCCGGACCATCACAAGGAATACAATCAGCTTTTCATGAACATCTGTTCAAATGCCCTTGTCTACAATGTGTTGTACAATGAGTCGTTCTCCAAAGGAAAACGAACTTGAGTTTTTGGTGCAGTGTTAAATTTTGCATTAATGCAACCTCAGTGTTACCACGAGATGCTAAAAGTAAAAAAGTGAAAAGTTCAGAAACAGTATGATAAATTTAGCAAAATATGAGTGCCTAATACCAGATTTTAGATATCATATTATATCATATTATATTTCCATAGATAGATAGATCTAGTTCAGTCATTTATAAATACTAAAATTAAATACATATTTTGAAATGTTAAATTCAGTGATCAGTGATGGATACAATTATAACTGAAAGTGTTGTAGGTGCAGTAAAGAACACTTTCTTATTTATTTATTTTTTTATTGATTGATTTATGTCTGTATATGCTAAAAGGATAAAGAAAAAAAATAGTTGGTTCAACATACAAATCCTATTATTTTTTCCCTATCTTTTTTTATTTCTTTTTTTTTTTTTTTTTCACCTTTGTTTCCCCACAACACAATTTTTTGGTTCAGTTTCATAGCTTATAAATCCTTTCAATAAATGTCAGCCACATCCTGCAAATCAATACAAATTTTAGCATCACATTCTGGATTTCAAATCTATTTATGTAGACATCTACATTTCCTTTCCATCTATCCATAATGAATCACTGTTGCATTCAAGTAGTAATCAAATCCCTAATTACTGTTTCATGAGATAGACAAAATCCTCAACAAGTATAATTACTTGCTAATTATTTATGTCATAATAGCACAGAGTGGGCCCCTTGATCATGCAGTTATGAGTTTAATGTAAAGGTAATAAAGAGACCGGGCATTAGATTTAACTTATAGTTAATAAACAGCTGGCCCCTGTGTATGCAGCTGTCACTTAAAATTATTTGCGCTTTTCTTAATGCTTCCTGTTACCTTTCAAAAGCCCACAATGCTCTCGGTTCCTGCTCGGTCTAAATCAGACCACTGTGGACAGTGCACAGACTTTCTTATTAGAGTGGATAGGGATGATTTGGAAACATGTTAACGGTCGTGCAATTGGGACCGACAAGAACATCACGGTATTTATGTCAGTGTTGTCTAGGATGGGAAGCGCAGATGAAGCTGACTGTTCAGCAGGGAATGAGAGAGATCCAGAAGGCTTGAAAAGCTCATTAAAGCTGGGGAGCACTGGATCTCGACTCTGCAGAGCTCTGTTGATGCAAACGCCACCGGGCCGGACAACAAGCCATTACACTACCATAACATTCACACACACTCACACTCAGCATGCGTTCTGCTCGTGTTTTGAAAGAGGCCCAGTTAAATTTTTGAAAGCTGAACATTCAATCTGAAATACTTATTCATCCATTATTTCAAATGCTATTTTATATGGCTGAAAATATGCAGTGTCCTTACTCTTTTGGAATGGTACTCAGGATTATACTTTCACATCTAACAATAAGAAAAACTCTGTGTCATAGCACCTCATCTGTATGTCGGCTGTCCTCCCAAAATAAAATCACTCTGAATAACTTTTACAGCTATTGCAAAATCACTTCAATTAATGTCAGAAGCTGCGGTGAACCCTGAAAAACATTTTCATCTTTACACACACCTCTTGAACCCCTCCACAATCTTTTCCATAATCACCCAAGACCCACATTTCCTTTTTACTTCAGCCCACCATACTTTCCAAGCTGCTCTGCTTCTAATGAATTTCCTGTCATGCACTCTCAAAAATGTCAACACTCAATCACACAGTAATTGAATACTAAACCTGTCCAAATTTCTCTATATTTTCACAGACCCTGCCATTAGAACATTCTTTTGTTTGCAGCCTTGGAACTTTAAGCCATTCTTTATTGTTCATATGATTTCATGATGTATCCAACATCTGTGCAGGGAAGACAGGGGCCGTGAGTAAAGTGAAACCGTGTAAAAGTTGTTGAACATCCAGAGCTTGTTTCTATGTGGGGGCCAATTTGGACTTATCATATAGCGGGGACAGCTCCCAAAGCGATTGGCCTGTACAGAAAGGTCTGAGAGAGGGCAGGAAAGAGCAGAGCTTTCATAGATTCACACACAACATGGTTGAAAAATGCAACATTGTCCAATGATCGCATTGTCGGGAAAAGTAGGGAATAAAATTATGTAGAACATAATAATTCTGAATAATGTTATAATGACATTATATTTGACAAAAAGAAAAAAGAAAAAAAAAGATACGATTTCTATTTTTATGCAGTTGCCAGTGTATATAAATAAGCACATTTCTACATTAATATTGGTGTAGTAGACATGAAAATGTATTTATTTAGCAGTTTCATGCAGTGAATTTTTCCAGTTCTTCTATAATTACTGCATGCAGTTTATGACCTTAATTGAAAGACTACATGTAATGTTTGTACTTTTCAAAATAAAACATTCTTTTAGGACCATAGTGCTAAAAGAAATTGTCATTAAAAGGTTATTAAAATTGGTCAAATAACTTCAAATCAATGGTGACCAGTTACAGGACCTAAAATATACAGTTTATCTTATACATAGAGTATTTGTAGATTTTAAAATAAAAACCTGATATTTGATTAAAAAAAAAAAAAAATCATAAACATGTTCTATATCAACTACTGATTTTTTGAAGAAGAAAAGTTCGAAATTGAATTTTGGATATAAAGACACACTCCATTTTTGCTAAAACTGAATGAAAAGCCATCTGAAGAAATATGAAGGGTAAAAAGTGTTCAAAAGAAATTGCTTTAAACATATGGCTTGACATGCATTATCTCTGCAAAATATATTTTGATTTGTGATATTATTTTCTAACTGGCACAGTCCTGCCCTGTACTTTTCAAGGTGTGGCGCTGTTTTCATCACCCGGGGGCTATTTCGGTGTGTGGCTGTTCTCCCCCCTCTTCCCAAGAGATGCCTGAAGAATGGACCTGTTTGTGGACAGACTCATAAAGGCCCGTCCGGAGCTCCTTTTTTTATTTGGAGCGTGTGCGGCTGTGTCTGAAACCAGGCCTAGTCCTTGGTGAGCACTTAGCACCTGTAATGAACAGTTGTGAGTCCTCACCCGGCAAGCGTGACCCTGTAGCAGCTATGCTATAGCCCTCCGGCAGGACCCTGTCTCTGGGTCACATGCTTTCTATTTTTCTTGGCCTCGGCTGGTCATATCAGCTCAAGCTTTCAAGGCGAATCAATCACCGGGGGTGCTCATTCAGTGCTCATTCTATTCGGTATGAACTAATTTGATTTGCCGTTATAAGGCTATAAATAACTGCCAAAAAACAAGACTCAGGACAAAATGTACATTGTACATCCTTAATTGACATCAGGATTTTTTTCTTGGAAACAATGCAGGCAATCTGCAGTCACCATTAACATTTCTCAAAATGTTATTCCTGAATGAAACTTATGAAACTGAAGCCTGATGAACTCTGCAATTTGAGCCAGGATCAGTGACTGTACTGTAAATTTATGTACCATATACCAATGTTTAATATTAAAATATCAGAAGTGGTCACATTTTTTTGTAATTTTTTTTTTGTTTTGTTTTTTTGTGATTTGACAAACTTGACCAGTGCTGATTTCCCAATGTACAAGCTATTCATAACTACTGTCAAGCTACTATTTTGGAAAAGTAGGTAGTTATACTATAAGCAACTTAGAAACATTCTTCAAGCTATTAAGAGAAGAAACTGATTTTTTTATAATAAAACTAATATAATCTATTAATATTATTTAATTCTACTCTAAATGTACAATACTTTCTACACAATTTATCTGGCACTAAAACAATGACAATCTCAATAAGAGTGAACAAATTAAACAAACGGGGTCAACTTTAAATTGACCAAATAATAAATTTAAATAAAACATACAAAATTTAACATAAATTAATTTATACAAAATTTAACTAATAAAACACTTTTATATTTATACGAAATACAACAAATACACACTGATATATTAACTGTATCAAAAACATAGTAAACTTTTGAAAAAGAAGAGTCAGGGACTCAAGTGGGCTCAGTTGAATCATTAAATCATATATTTGAACTGTTTCATTTTCATGTAGCGTTCGAATGAACTGATTCACTAAAATTAATTTGACTTCCCATTTGTACATATAAGTAGTTTGTTGAATCATTTGTTTTAACCAGTTCGCTTACACGAACTGTCTGAACAAACTGATTCACTTAATTAATTGTATTTCCTGATGCTACATATAAGTGGATTGCACATTCACTTAGAAATGTTTTGTGATGAGGAGGGAGTGGCCGGGCCATAAGGATGGACACCTGGTGCTGAATTACCCCAATCAGCCGGGAAAGGGATGGCTGATTGGGGTAATTCAGCACCAGGCATCCATCCTTACGGCCCAGCCACGCCCTCCTCGTCACACGTTTATATTAGTTCGTCTAAAATACCTCAAGTTTTCCCGGAAGAATAAGCACTCCACAATTTACTTTAACTTTTCTTTTTCTTTTTCAGGAAAAATATTGCCAGCATTAGGTGCCATTTAAAATTTTGTCAATGAGAATGTTGCAAGATGACATGATTGATCGGCAAATGATTCAGAGGTTTTATTTTCCCTCCAAACTTCCCTTCCTTTACCAACTGTCAGGTTTAGGGTTGGTGTTTGGGTTGGGGGTAAAGCTAATAAAATATGCATTCCTATTGACAGTTTTATATAATTTAAACAAAAATAAAATAAAATAAAATAAAACTAAACTAAATAAAATAAAATTAAAAATTAAAAAAAAATCAACCCCCTTTTGGTGCCACTCTGTGAAAATTTCACAGAGGAACTGGAGCTCACATGTGCCCTAATATTTACCAACTTTTCCAGCTTCGGCCACTGGGGCCAGTGATTTGAATTTCGGTAATGATCGTGATAAGATGTATATCGAACATTCTGACATAAAAAAGTGTTGATGTCGCACAGTCAGTGTTGAGTTTTATGCAAAATCTCACCAGGATCATATTGTACAATGTGACAAGCAATAATCATAAAGGACAGAAAATGGCACACTGTGCAACCAACATGATCCTGAGTCAAAGACAGAGAAGAGTGAGAGAAAAATAAAGAAAATAAAAGAGTGAGACAGAGACTGATGTGATAATAAAGTAAAAGGAAACCCCATTGATTTCCTGTTTTATTAAATGTGGTACCACATTCGTGATTTTGCCAAGTTGTGTCAGGTGTTTGGATAGTGGAGTAGATTAGGAGGGAGGAAATTTATTGTGTTGCTCTATATAGGGGTCAGGTCAGCATGTGTAATACAATGTAATCACAGGCGTTAAGAGGACAGGGCCTGGACAATGTCTTCCTTTCTAAGGCATATTAATTCACATTAACTGGAGGAGAGTGTGCTGACTGTCCTGCTTAGTAATAAAGAAAATGGATTGGCCTGCAATTTGAGGAAGAGGATTACTAAAAGCTGTGTTGTTAGAGGGACTTCTAAACTTCTGATGTCATACAGAGATGTCTGTCATTGGTCATGTCAACCTCACACACGCCGCATGTGTAGGTTCTTCTAACATGCCGTGCATTTCTTTTAATTGTAGAGTTAATAACACACATTAAATAACCCATGCTCTCTTTCCACTTCCTCCTGGGACATTCATTTCCTCTTGTTATTACCAAGAGATCCCCAAACTTCAAGAAGATAAGAATTCCACCCAACAGGGTTGTGTGCAATTCAGAATTGCCTTTTAAATGTATTTATAATATATTCATGTTAACATTGTATAATAAAATAACCCTTTCATACGTACCGTCACACATATGTGGCAGTTAATAACTGGGCTCCTCAGAGTAGCGTCACACATATGTGTAGGAACAGTATGTGTGTTAGGAATTAAATTAAACTGTCTGAATTCTACGTCATTATTATGTAGGAATTTTGGTTAATGTAGATGTACACAGTACTGATTAAAGTTCTGCGTAACTTCATCATTATGTAGGGCAATATATAATGGAATTAGCCGTGTTCAACAAACATTATAAGAAAGATAAATGACAAATAATTAGATTATTTGTCTGAATAAAATTCTCCATCATTAAAATCGTAAATACAAAGTCTCGTTGTATCCGCTCACAATTTCTATTCTAAGGAATAAGCTTTAATAGGGAAAATTGTGATTAATTCACTTACTGGAGTAATACTATTCTCATGGCTTATTGAAAATATTTTAGATATAGCTTTTAGGGCCAGATCTTTGAAAAAATCAAGTGACAAGATTATTTATCAAAATATACCACAGTCAAATTATCCTTGAATACAAACAAGACTTTATTGCTATTCTAAACATAAAAACTAATCTAACACATACAAACATGAAAAATATTGGTGAGTAAAGTGACAGAATGTGAAAGAAATGATCAATAAAGAGAAAATGAACTTTATGGAGTCTGCAGACAATGCCTTAAGAACCATTAATGCTTAATTCAGTCTAACTCCCGAATTAGAAGGACACCAGCACTTTCAGCAAAGTTTAGAGATGTACTTGCGTTTCTTTGCATTTCCTTGTGTTGCTTGGTTCTTTGGCTCTTTGTAGAAAGTTCATTCCATCAATGTCTTGGACCTCTGTTAGATCGTAGATTGTTCTTTGTCTGTTGCGTCGATGGATGATGAGGCGGGGCTTTGAAGCGAGGCCTTCCACAAGGAAGATTCGCGACTCCCATCATGTGTGTGAACCATAGAGTAAGAGGCTTCCTCAGGACTTCGTGTCCCAAGCATCCTTGGACTCTACATGGCACAGAAGCTGCAAGCCACGAGGGCAAGAGCGCGGAGGAATGAGGAGTTGCAGAGGAAGTGGAAGAAGCAAGAGAGAAGACTAAAGACTTCTTCCTTGGTACCAGAGTCTTGAGTGTAGACTGGCCGCACCCCAAAGAGGCTCTAAGCCAATCAGAGGCGGCTTTTTAGTTCCACATGGTTAAGAGTGACCTCCCCTCAATATAATTAATTTATGGCCTTTGTTCCAAAGTTTGTCAGTTTCCCGTTCAAAAACTAAACATTTCATGACTTCCATAAGAAACCTATAACTGCAAATAACCCGTAAATACTTCACGCCATCATTCTTCAGAAGCATGAAGTTTTCAAGCCATGAGCTATCTGGACAAGTCTCTTTTGTTCATTTTATTGGCCAGATGTGAGCTTCAGCTAGACTTTAGAGAGCCATTTTGTCAGCTCTTAGTTTGATAGCTCTGAGGAATTTCTGATACTCTAGGCCATCTTGGTGAAATTCTGTTTCATTTCTTTTTAATTTCCTTCTGCCTTCAGTCACTACATAATCCCCTGTTCAATTGGAAATGGTCGAAATGTGGGTATTGATGATCGCTGGAACATAGGCAGAAGAAGCAGACAAACACAAACAAACAGCATGACAACACTTTGTGGGAATATAAATTTAAGAATGAGTTTAAGAATAAGTTTTTTTTTATTATATGTGTATCAGACTTGGTAGTTTAGAGAAGCAACAGTGTCAGCTGTATTATATTGTTAAACAGAGTTGCTAAGTGAAGGTCTCTGCCAGATCCTGTTCACCTTTTTGTGAGTCAAACAAGAATAGCTTACTGCAGCTACCACCTTTGGTATGTGTTGGCTCTTGGTGCCTCCATCCCAGCCACTGAATTTACAACCATTGTTCATGATTTAATCATTGTCTGAGTCAAATGTAAATATAATGGCTTAGGTGTGGACCTTCCTTTATCTCTATGATAATGAAGTAGTCTGAGTGATATAGTTATGCTGATTGGATTAAGGGCTGGTGAAACTCAAGAGTCTGGGGAGGGTTCCTACAACTGCTTACTTCCTTTGTACACTTTGTTTACAGTCATCAACTGAGTGCTTTGTCTTCTCATGGAAGGACAGCCCCCTAAATATCTTTAAAACTATAATGCATAGATCAGTGTTTTAGATTTGATGACTGCAGCACAAGACAGCAACTTCTGAGCTGTAGACTGATGCTCCTGATGTTCTACAATAAAGAATCTTGCTAAAGCTATACCCGAGTCTCCTGGTCTTTGCTTCTGTGTTTCCAACAACTTCCATCAAAGCTAAAGCACTGGTGCAGAATAATTACTTATTCAGTAGGTGTTCAGATGAATCTTGAGATGTTTTGGTGCTATTTGTACTCTTCTATGATTGTTCGTGTTTTAGAGTCATCTTTAATTATCCTTAATGGTCCGGAAACCAGTAAAGGGTCATCTGGATTTGATTGAGGTGAATCGTTGTGAATACGAGCGATTTTTGTGTGAAATTGAATCGATTAGAGTCAGTTCAGTTAGGTGAATTCCTTCCACCTAGTTTCTGTCGTAATTCAGAACCAAGGGTGAGGGAGTACCCATTTAAAACCAGAAGGATTGAGCTTCGTTTGACACACTTCACATGGGAAGTACCGAAGGCTAAGTCATAAACATGAAGGATTGCATTCTTTTGGAAATTGATCCACATGGTTCAATTGTGCAGCATAACATGGTAAGTTCCTTCAATTTGGTTGGGACTGTTTCTTGTCCTCAATAACATGGCATATCATGGATAAATGTTTTATTTGCACAAGGCTTTCTGAATGCTCTATGAATTCATGGTGGCTCGTGAACGAAAATCATAAGGAGTCAATCCTGATATAATTCCATTGACTTTCTTGCTGGCTAATTGGATTAGCTTTAGCATTTTGCCTATTGAAGAGGAATCTGAGTGTTTCCTATCATAATGTGTGTGTAAGTTAACCCAACCAGTGTTGAGTGGTTTGTGTGTGCTTGAATGAACTTAGTGTAGGGTGGCTAGGGTTTTCAAGTACCTTAAAGTAATGTTGGGTGCTTTATCTATGAGGAAAACAGCTGGATATTTCCCTGTAGTGGTTGGGTGTGTTAAAGGTGTGTTGTAAGAACAGTTTTAATTATGTCATACTTTTTAGCTGTATGTGAGACTGTTGCAAACTGTGTCAGACTGTTTCAAGCTGTATGTGAGACTGTTGTAAACTGTGTCAGACTGTTTCAAGCTCCCCCCCTTTCTGGTCTTGGAGCTCTTGTCTGTCAACTTGGTTTCGGTGGACCCATTTGAAGATTGGCACTTTGTGTCTTGGCTAATCTGGATCCTCTAGGTGACTGTCGGTGCTGATGGAGCTACAGTTCATAGAAGTCTTTCACACAGTCCTTGATGTCTGTATATGACTCATCATTAGCTCCTGTATGACTGAGTTTCTGTCATGTTGTGAATTAGGATGTGGTTGATTTTAAGGCTAATGGCCTTTCGGTCCAAAAGCCGGTGCCGTGTCGGTCACTGTTGTGCCTGGCACCTGTATTCCTGTCGTTGGGTGAGAAAGGAGTATGAAATGTCTTTATGGTCGGCCTTGGGTGGATTCTGCTTGGAGTATGCTGTGAGTAGCTTCAGCAGTTCTGGTGAGTCTTCCACAGGTGGCTTATCTGGTTCGTGTGCAGGCTTAGGTCTGTGTCCATGTGCAGGCTCAGTTCTGTGTCTGTCTGCACATTGTGGAGATGGCTTTCATCGTTGATTCCCTTTAAACATCCATCTGGGTTCCCATGTCGTCCTTTCTTTTGGATTGCTCAAGGGATGTGGTTTGTTCCACAGTTTCTCCCAGTGTTTGGACATGCATATGGGTCTGGCACTGATGTGGGGGTCATGCTCTTGATTGCCATGGGGTTTACTTCGCTCTATGCTCAAGAACCTGGCTTTGCTGTGCTGCCACATATCTTCTAATGCCAGCCCTTGGTTTTAAGAGGTAAGGCTTGAGACTGATGATGTCTTGTGGGCCTTTCTTGAGGCCATTCTTGGTTTACCATAAGCCTTAAGTGCCAAGTCACGCAGTTGTTGAGCTGTCATCGTGCGAGGACATGCTGTGACACCTAGATGATATCTCGCTGTGGGATGCAGGTTTCGGAGGAAGGTGGTTTTTAAGTTGATTTCTTCTTCCATCTCAGGTTCGTTCCGTGACTGGAAGTAGTCTTGCCATAGTCGATGGTAGTAGGATTGCATGGTCTCTGTTTGGTGTTCAGGGCAGTAAACCTATCTCGCTCAGACTCTGGGTCTGAAAATTCTTTAATCAGGGCCTCTCTCAGAAGTTGGTAGTCAGACTTTGTGTGGTTTGACTGTCTGTCAAGAAAACTTTACACCTCATGACTGGACGTTATCCATAATAGATATAAAGTGTCTCTGTTAGTCATTCAAGGCCTCATATTCAGGTGGAAGTCTGTGTCACACGGGTAAGCGTGGATCTTGTGACCCCCAGCAGGATTTGGTGTGAACTTGTCAATGTTTCTTGCCAGCTTGTCGAGGTCTTTAAAATCCATTCCACATGCTGCTTCAGGGTTCATTGGGATGTTTACCCTTTCACTGCGGTTGTAGAGGGTTTCTATGGTATATTTTCAATATTAATCATAGAAATAGAAGTATTAACAAACATTATATAAGTTAGAGATATGTACATGTGACATAACCAATTGTAATGAGAAAAGCACATGTGTGGAACATGCTCAGCCAACATACAGAGCAAAAACAGACACTCGTGATGTGCAGTATAGTCATTAAGCAAGAAGCTCATTATGGTTAATGACAAGAAGACTAATTGTGTTATTATTACATTATTTTGTTTGTTTGAAATGTACACTTTCTAAAAACAAATGTTCTTTTTAAAAATTAGATAAGTTGCTAGGTTTCCACCATTAGAAAGAAGTCAGATGGTCTAAGAAATAAAGGTGGCAAGCTGAAATGATGTAAGATGCAGGTCCATTGGTTGGAGATAACCAGGCTGAGCGATTTATGAGCTCAGAAGAGATAGCAGAAGTGTAAAAAGTTGGAAGTGTTGAACAGTGAAGCCAGAATGGACAGCTGGCCTTCTCAGGGAACATTTGATGTTGCTATGTGTAGAGAAATGGAGACATTAATAAAAAAAATTACAAAGCTAAAAACAATAGCAAAACAAGAGAAGACAAAAGAGAAAAAGAACAAGGAGTGTTGCATTTATTTAAAAAATCAAGGGATAAAATGATTAAAAGCAGAGAGACAGGCAAAAAGACCATTAGATGATAAAACTGAAAAAATGGAGAGACCATCTCCCTATGCACCACCTCTTGAACAACCTGCAAAACAAATGCCTGAAATAGTAGGGAATATAGACATAAAAGATGAAAGCAGTGAAAGGAAATGTGAAGGGGAAGGTGACAGAGAAGAGACAGGAAACATAACATCAGAAGATGCGGAAATTATGAATGCCTATCAGCATGTGACATCAGTATTAGCAGGGATGAGAGGAAAACATGAAAAAGAACAGGATATGTCACAAAGACAAGAAGGACTGAGAAATGAACAAGAAATAGAAGAGGAAGACAGACCACAAGAAAAATCTACACCTAAGAGAGACCTAAAAAAATGCTAAAAGATTTGGAACAAGAGATAATAGAGACTGGGGAGCAATTAGCTAAAGAGAAGCAAGTAAAAAGAAGGAACCGGACAAGATTGGAATCTGAAGAAAAACACAGACTGTTAAGTCCAAGAGCCCGCTCAAACAGCCCTAAAAGACAATAAAAATATATTACAGGCAAACTGGTTCTTGAGGATGTTCCAAAAAGAGAAGACATGCTGGACAAGAGGACTACAAAAGAGATTGGTAAGAACAACAAGTATGCATCTACCAAGTGAATATCCAAGCAATGTGCACTTAACCAGCAAATGGGTAAACAGCCTGGGTCTACCTGAGGAACAACCAGGAGACATAAACATACCTGACGAAGATACAGACCATATGTATCAACCCGGAAGATATCCCAGCGATATGCAACCATACAGTGAAGAGCAGCAACAATATCCCAGTGATGCAGAGATACCCAGCAAATATCTGCCAAGACAGTGTCCAATTTTAATCAAAGGAACACAAGGACAGTATATATCATGGGCCAATCTGGACCTTGATGGACTGATAGCCCGCCTTCCACACATTCATGAGGGGGCTGGAAAATGGATCAGAGTAGTTGAAGATGAAATGACAGGAAAAATTCTAGCTATTGGAGATATCAAAGCCCTACTAGCTAAATGTCTGGGGGGGATCTAAGATGAATGAGATCCTCGATGCAGTGCATCTAAAGCAAGCAATAGACAACACAGGAATGGATGGAGTTCCTTTGACAAAAGATGCACTAAGATATGTACAGCCCTAAGAAAAGACTACCCAGCACAAATGCATCCTAAACTACTGAAAGGAGAACCAATAGATGACACAGAAATCCCCACTGCCTACATTCAAAGACAACTGAGAAGATGGAAGCAAGACCTGGAAAAAGACCCAGAGAAAGATAAAGTGATGTCAACACTATTCAGAACTGCTATAGTGGATGCTATGCCAGCACCAGTAAAGGACAAATTGGAGGATGTATTTGGACTGAACTCCAAAACACACAGAGAGTTCTATGAACATGTGACTCATGCTGTGGAACAACACAGGAAGAATTAAGCAAAGTTGAAACATCAAGAAAAAGAACTACAAAGAAAACTGACACTCAAAGAGTTAACAGGGAAAAAGAAAAAGATTCAAGCTGCTATGAAAGAGAAGGGAGAAGAACAATCAGCAGTGATGGCCCCTGTAAATGTGTCTACACCTGCTGCCCAGACTGTATCAATGCCCCTTGTGCCTGTCACTCAGAATGCAATACCAACACCTGGAAGTCCATCACAGCCACCAGCACCAGTGGTAATCTACGTAAAACCAGAACAGCCAAATAATAGAAACTGGAACAGACCACCCTAAGGAGGAAGGGGAAGAGGGCGACAGAACAACGGGCCAAGAAATTATGGGCCACCAGGAGTATGTTGGGGATGCAATCATCCAGGACACAGCAAAAAATATGTTAATCCATGGCTAAATGGACAACCACCAAGCCCAAGCAGTAATCCATGGCTAAATGGCCAGCCACCAAACCCAAGCGGTAATCTTTGGCAGCAAGAATACAAAGCTCAAGCATAAGGTCCACTCAACCCATGGTGTGGACCACAACAGGTCTACGATGGCTGCCTAGAGGATCCTACAGAGAGGGGTCAGCTTCCAATGATATCATCTGATGCTGATCAAGAACCTATGCTGCAGGTTAAAATAGAGGGCAAGATAACACCAGTTATGCTAGACACTGGAGCTACATTTATGTGTATAAATCCAAATTATGCCTCTCACCTCCCCTAGTCTGGAAAATATGTAAAGACATTAGAATTCTCGGGACAAACGCAGCTAATTCCAATGATGGCTCCAGTAAGCATAAGAGTAAAATACACAGAAATAAAAACTCCCATTCTAATATCAGAACAGACACCTGTCAACCTGTTGGTAAGAGATGCTATTTGTAAAATGAACCTACAAATATGGTGCTCTCCAGAGGGAATATTCATAGACAGTAGGGGAATCAAACAAATGACTGTCACAAAACCACAAGAACTCCAAGCCAACATATAATGGTTAGGAGAATTAGGGAAAGAGGTAGTGGATACAGTAAACAAATGGGAAAAATACATTGAAGTGCAGCTCTCTGAATCAAGTGTGCCATAAAAATGAATTTCATTGTTCCCTAATATATGATCAGAGCAGGTACCCAGAGCTAGAAAAGAAGTGGCTAAATGACACAAAAGAACAAAACGTTCCATTAAATTCGCAGTACATAATTGTAGGACCAGAGGGAGCTGCACTGCAAATTGAAAAATGTAGATATTGAAAAATGGTTCCAAGTGTCAGACTCAACTCCACATGTTACCTTATATGTAAGTAAGGGAAGTCAGCCAAAAGAATTAGGACCAATGATGAAGAGAGCAGAGAAGGTGAAATGGAAAGGAACAGATAATCCTCTGATCTTTGAATCACCAAACAAAACATACTTTAAAAGATTCAAAAACAGCTGAATTAATGATGGAAATGGAAAAGCAAGTACCAGTTGAAGTGTGGTCTCAACATGACACAGATGTAGGTTTAGTGAAATCTGCCAATCCAATTAGAATCTAAATCAAACCAGAACACAGCCACTAAGAAAACAGCAGTATCCATTAAAACAAGAGACTGTAGAAGGTATTAAAAAAAACTATTGGGGGATTACTTAAGGCAGGAGTACTGATTGAAACATCGAGCTGTTGTAGTACACCCATACTGCCAGTTGCTAAGGCAGATAGAACAAAATGGCATTTAGTGCATGATCTGAGAGCAGTTAATGAGGTAGTAGAAGACTGGCCTGCAGAAGTTCCAAATCCACATACGCTGTTGACTAATGTTCCTCCTGCTGCCAATTATTTAACTGTGATTGATCTGTGTTTTGCCTTTTTCAGCATTCCTCTAGCAGAAGAAAGCAGACATCTTTTTTCATTCACCTATCAAGGTAAACAGTATACTTACACCAGAATTCCCCAGGGATTCAAGCATTCCCACATGTGTTTAACCAAGTGTTAAAAATTGATTTGGAAGATCTCAGACTTGATAGCACATTAATACAGTGTGTAGATGATCTGCTGATTTGCTCATCAACATTAGAACAATGCCACCAAGATTCCATCAAGGTACTTACTAAGCTAGCTGAGGGAGGCCAAAAGGTCTCTAAAGAGAAATTGCAATACTGCTTACCACAGGTAAAATACTTAGGACTAATTATTGCACACAAAACTAAGGCTATATCGCCCAGTCAATTGGAAGGAATTAGTAAAGCACCTCAACAACAGACAGTAGGACTGATGATGACCTTTTTTAGGAACGACAGGGTTTAGTGCTGATTGGATAGAAGACTATGCTATCAAAACGCCCCTTTTGAGGGCATTGATGAAACAAACAGGGCATCAGAATCTTCAAGCTTGACTAACATGGGATACTGATGCATTGATAGCTTTTGAGTCATTGAAAAAAGAGCTTCAGACAGTGCCTGCTCTGGCAACCCCAGATTATACCAAACCTTTCCATTTGTATGTAGCAGATAGGAGGGATGGATATGAATCAGCAGTTTTAATCCAGGAAATCTGTAGAGGAAGTAAAAAGCAACCAATAGCTTACTATAGCACCAAACTGGACAATGTGGCACAAGGCTACCCACCGTCAAGAGAGAAGGCAAAAAATTTGTTCCAGTTGTGGTCCAGCATTGTGAACAACCATGCTCAGCACAACTGGCTGAAATAAAAGCACTCACTGAGGCCTGTCTGCTAGCTAAAAACAAAACTGTAAACATTTACACAGATTCAGCCTATGCACATGGAGTGTGCCATCTATTTGGGGCAGCCTGGAAACAAAGGGGGTTTAAAAAGAGTGATGGGACTTCAATTCAGCATAGTAATCAGATAACTAAGCTAATTTCAGCAATGATGCATCCAAAGAGATTGGCCATCATTAAATGACAAGCACATAAAAAAGGCAATGATTTTGTCATCCAAGATAATAATGCTGCTGACTTATATGCCAAAAAAGCCTCAGGATGCCAAGTAGCAGTAATGGCAACTGTATCAATTTTGATTCAGCCCCAATCTCAATTGGATGATATTGCATGAATGCAACATCAAGCTGGCCCTTATGAACACACAGTCTGGCAAAAAAGAGGTGCAAGTAGAGATGTAAATGGCATATGGCAGTCCCATGATGGACACATGGTTGCTCCAACAGCACTTCTTACTATTCTAATCTCAGATGTGCATGGTTTTGACCATTGCACAAGGGGGGAAGTGATTAGAAAAATAAAATGACAAGGATATTGGTCCCCATATCTACTGGCAATGGTAGATGAATTTTTAGCTGAAAGTGAAATCTGTGCTAAACATAATGTCAGGAAGGGCACATCTGCACCAATAGGTCACATACCAGTTCCAGAAGGACCATTTAAACATCTGGTAATGGATCATGTAGGCATGTTAAAATCAGTAAGAGGCAAAAGATATGTTGGTGATAATAGACAGATTCAGCAGATGGGTAGAAGCAGTACCGTCAGCAGACCAGGGAGCTCAAACTGTGATCAAATTTCTGACCAGAGAAGTCATGCCAAGATTTGGCATACCATCTCAAATTAGTTCTGACAATATCTCAGCATTTATTCAAAAAACAGTGAAAACAGTGATACAACAACTAAGGATAAAACAAAGATTGGGATGCGTCTATTACCCACAATCACAGGGAATGGTAGAGAGGGTAAATGGAACTCTTAAAGCTAAGATTCTCAAGATCTGTGCTGACACTCAACTAAATTGGGTTGATGTTTAACCTCTTGCATTGATGCAGTACTGCATGCAGACCAATAGAATCACTAATCTAACACTGCATGAAATGCTAACAGGAAGACCCATGCCAGTACTATACCTGAGAGATCCCTATGAAGGCCCACCTCTAGAACAGTTGCAGATGGAATTAAGGGCTTACATGAGACAACTAACTGCTATACATGAAGCCATTTATTCACAGGAACACAACAGGGTACCCAGACAAGAAGAAGAAGTGCCCTGTCCAATAGTGCCTGGAGACCAATTGTACCTGAGAGTTTTTAGGAGGAGATGGAATGAACCCAGAAGGGAAGGACCTTTTAATGTTGTAAGGGCAACCCCAACATTTTTTTACAGACATTTTCAACCTTTCCCTCTCTTTGTCTGTAGTCCCCACATGCTTTAAAACATCCACCATTGTGCCTGTTCCAAAGCAATCAAAAATAACTTGTTTAAATGACTGGCGTCCTGTTGCTCTGACCCCCATCATCAGCAAATGCTTTGAGAGACTAATCAGAGATTACATCTGCTCTGTGCTGCCTCTCTCTCTTGACCCATTGCAGTTTGCTTCCCGCAACAAGCACTCCACTGATGATGCCATTGCATCTACAATACACACTGCTTTCTCCCACCTGGAGAAAAAGAACACTTATGTGAGAATGCTGTTTGTAGTCTACAGCTCAGCATTCAACACCATAGTGCCCTCCAAGCTAGATGAGAAACTCCGGGTTCTGAGCTTAAACAGCTCGCTGTGCAGCTGGATCCTGGACTTCCTGTCAAGCAGACACCAGGTGGTTAGAATAGACAGCAACATCTCCTCATCACTGACCCTCAACACTGGAGCCCCACAGGGCTGTGTTCTCAGCCCACTCTTGTATTCCTTGTAGACACATGACTGTGTGGAAACACATAGCTCCAATGCCATCATTAAGTTTGCTGATGACACGACGGTGGTAGGTCTGATCACTGACAATGATGAAACAGCCAACAGAGAGGAGGTGCACACTCTGACACACTGGTGTCAGGAGCACAACATCTCCCTCAACGTCAGTAAGACAAAGGAGCTTGTGGTGGACCTCAGAAGAAAAGACAGAGAACACAGTCCCATCACCATCAATGGAGCACAAGTGGAGAGAGTCAGCAGCTTCAAGTTCCTGGGTGTCCACATCACTGAGGAACTCACATGGTCCATCCACACTGAAGTCGTTGTAAAGAAGGCTCATCAGCGCCTCTTCTTCCTGAGATGGCTGAGGAAGTTTGGAATGAACCGCCACATCCTTACACGGTTCTACACCTGCACTGTAGAGAGCATCCTGACTGGCTGCATCTCCGCCTGGTACGGCAATAGCACCGCCCACAACCGCAAAGCACTGCAAAGGGTGGTGCGAACTGCCAGACACATCATCGGAGGTGAGCTTCCCTCCCTCCAGGAAATATATACCAGGTGGTGTGTGAAAAAAGCTCGGAGGATCATCAGAGACTCCAGCCACCCGAGCCATGGGCTGTTCTCACTGCTACCATCAGGCAGGCAGTATCGCAGCATCAGGACCTGCACCAGCCAACTCCATGATAGCTTCTTCCCCCAAGCAATCAGACTTTTGAACTCTTGATCTCCCATGATCAAAATACATCAGCACTGCACTTTATTACTCTTACTCTTATATCTCACACCGGACTGTCATAAATTATATTATTATTATATTATAATTCTCTCTTAACAACTTACTATCAACTGACAGCCTGAATGTCAATACAGTACAATACAACCTACTGTACATTCTATATATACTACTATATATACTTTTTTTTATTTTTTTTATTGAATAATGTGTATCTATATTGTGTGTATTGTATACTGTACAGTGAATGTTATTATTTGTATATTGTTGTGTGTAATTATGTGTATATTAGACTTTAAATTGTGCTGTGTTAATTTGATGTTATTGTAAATTGGTATATGTCTCATCACTGTCACAACTGCTATGTTGATCGGAACTGCACCCAAGAATTTCACACACCATTGCACTTGTGTATATGGCTGTGTGACAATAAAAGTGATTTGATTTGATTTGATTTGATTTTATATTATTCACAAAGATGTGTTGAATGGGAAAAGGTACCCTTTTGTCCGGCTGAATGTTTGACATTCCTAGGAAATCCAGACATTAAAAAAATACTACAACAAGAAAGGATGGGGAGATGACTGTAAAAGTTTAGATATTTGAATAGATACAAGAAAAAGGGAAAGCTCTTTAACATATGTAATAAATCGAGGACTAGAATATGAGTGTTTTAATAAATCCAAAGGAGAGGTAGATATGGGAGAATTTCAAGGAATCTGTGCAGTACTTTGGCATCCAGATGAAAAAATGTATGATCAAGAAGAAGTGTTAAAGTTTAGTAGAATATTGTTTGCAACGGCCACGATAAAGGAGAATTTTACACTAATAGAGAGTCTAAGATGTGTGGGAAAGCTCACAAGAACTTGCCTTGTAAATTGTGAAAACCAAACCTTTAGTTGCCCCTCTCATAAAAATCTATGAGGAACAAACAGTAGCTATAGCAGATTATTTTTGGATTTGTGGAGGGAGAAGGTTGAGAGCTATATTACCAAGAAATTGGAAAGGAATATGTACTTGAGTAAGACTGGTGCAAGAAGTGACCATGTTAACATGGGACCCCCAAGAATCTGAAGCCCAGACTGAACCAAGACAAACTGTCTAGAACAAACATAGAGTAAAGAGAGCATCCAAACCAGACCCTAATGTTTACTTAGATGCAATTGGACAACCCAGAGGGATACCACAGGAATTTAAAGCTAGAGATGAAATAAAATCAGGCTTTGAATCTATAATCATATGGATAACACCCAATAAGAATGCAGAATGGATTAATTACATTTATTACAATCAGCAAAGATTCATTAACTACACTGATGAAGCATTAAAAGCCTTAGGAGAACAGCTGGCTGCTACAAGTAAAATGACATGGCAAAATAGACAGGCACTAAATTGGCTATTGTCAGAGAAGGGAGGTGTCTGTGTAATGTTTGGAGCTGACTGTTGTACTTATATCCCAAACAATACAGCTCCTGATGGCTCTTTTACAGCAGCAATGAAGAAGTTGAAAAATTTAAGAGAGGAAGTGACTATGAATGCAGGAAGAGACCAACAATTTGGAAACTGGTTTGATAACCTATTTGGTCATGGAGACAATGGCTAATTAAAGTGGGAATAATGATAGCCACAGCATTTGCTATTTTTGTGTTGCTGTTCTGTTGTATTTTGCCTCTTTTCAGATTGATGATGGCTAATGTTGCAGCCAGACAGATGGTCAATATGTCTGTAAGACTTTCTGGATTTGACATTGCAGCCACTATGCGTCCCATAACCACAGGTCCTGGACTGGACGAGCTGGACAAATTCTAAGAGTATATATATATATATATATAAAAGTAGTAGGGAAGGGGAAGCCTTTTTATTTTGTCTCTTTATTTTTACTTTTCTATTGTATTTTATAGTAAGGGAGTCAGCATATTCATTGTATTTTCTTTTATCAAAAAATTAGGTAGAACTCTAGATTGGATAGGGTAGGCATGAAGATAGAAGGTGTTATGTTTGTTATTTTGGCATATACCCCTTCCTGAAGTTATTATTCATTTACTATTTTAATTTTTCTCATTAAGTTCAGTTATCATTTCTTTTAATTATAATGTTTAATTTTTAATCAAGTAGAGTTTGAATTATTTTAGAATATATTATGATTGAGTAAATTACTTTTACACTGAAACATATACATATATAAGTTTTGATAAACCCTGAGACACATTAAAGTGCCAAGAGGAAAAGAAGAAAGGATCAACGAGCACCTCAGTGCTTAGCAGCAAGAGTAAGACTCTACTGGTGGTTTAAAAACCTGCTGTCTACTCTAACACCACCAGATAGCGCTCCAGGCTACCGGGAATGTCTGTGAGCTCCTCTGGCACTGTGAGACGTACCATCTTTCTGAGTAATTTACTAATATTGTTTAATCACTGAAGTGTGTTAATCTACTAAAATAAGTGTAATCATTGATGTATTCTACACAATGCAAAGCTAAGATTGCATGCAAATGCTTTTATACACAAAGCTGGTTGTTTTTGATTAAGGTAACCCCCAAGAAAGAATTTAGCTAGGGAGATAAGATCTTTTAATTCCTCCTAGTCAAATGTGGAGGGAGATGTTTGGTCTTATTTCTCCTCTGGAGTACAGTCTCATAAGATCAGTCATTGGTAGAGGAATGTGTGACTTATATTGGTCACTTGGCAAGAATGAAGGAGACTGACTTGTGAGGTTGCACTCTGGGAAAGGGCAATAGGGGTGAGACTGTGAGAAAGTCTCAAAAGGGGGCTATATATGGTATATTTTCAATATTAATCATAGAAATATAAGTTAGAGATATGTACATGTGACATAACCAATTGTAATGAGAAAAGCACATGTGTGGAACATGCTCAGCCAACATACAGAGCGAAAACAGACACTCATGATGTGCAGTATAGTCATTAAGCAAGAAGCACATTATGGTTAATGACAAGAAGACTAATTGTGTTATTATTACATTATTTTGTTTGTTTGAAATGTACACTTTCTAAAAATAAATGTTCTTTTTAAAAATTAGATAAGTTGCTAGGTTTCCACCATTAGAAAGAAGTCAGATGGTCTAAGAAATAATGGTGGTGAGCTGAAATGATGTAAGATGCAAGTCCATTGGTTGGAGATAACCAGGTTGAGCAATTTATGGACTCAGAAGAGATAGCAGAAGTGTATAAAGTTGGAAGCCAGAATGGACAGCTAGCCTTCTCAGGATTATTGGTTGTTTAATAAACTATTACCTTTGGCATCTGAAACCCCTGACATCTGGAAAGAATCTTCAACATTTTTCCACAATAGTTCTTGGAAGAGGGCCGCTGAGATTTTGTGCTGCAGGCCCTCGTGTCTCTCATCATGTGGCAGCTTTTGGTTGTAGGATGCTGCTTTGTTGACCAGGGGTGCTGCTATGGGATGCCTGTCTATCTTAAACTGTCGCCTTAACTCATAAAAGTGTTTCAGTTCATCTCTGACCATGTCAAGCTCATCTTTGGGGAGGTCAAGTTGTTGGGTCAGGGTTTCAACTTCAGTTCTGGACATTTCCAGATGGCCTTCCAAGGCCTTGTTTCGAGTGTTCATGTCTTTCATATCAAAGATGGCCTTTCCTAGTTGCACTTGGTGTGCTGGAATTTCTTTTCCAGGTCCTCTTGGGCGGCTTTAGCCTGCTGCTCTCTGTGCTCGGCAGGTGTCAGGGCTTCCTGGGGCCGTTCGATTTCTCTTGTTGACGCTTGTTCCAGTTGTTCGGTCACCTTGCATCGATTTTGGGCTTCAGCTTCTAGCTGGTCTATGCGGCACATGGCACACGTTAGCACCTTTTGGGTCTTTAAGGACTGCAGCTTTAGGTCATTTACTTCCTGTGTCAGATGGGTGGCATTCTCGGTTTTATCTGGCCTATGAGGTTGTGGGCCAGGTAGTTGGTGAATTTTTCCAGCATGTCACTCAGTATTGCCTTCAAGTCTTTCCAGTGGGACGTGGGGTCAGTCTTCAGCAACATGTTGGTACACTGTAGTGGAAGACTAGGGAGAGAACTGACACAGATCTGAACTGAGTTAAGGGCCTAAGTGTAGTTTTACAGCTAGATGTTGGCTTCAATGTTTGGGGACACAAGTGAAGAGTAGTAAGAGCTAAATGTTGTTTTCAGTGAATGTGAGCAACTAGTGAAGTGTAATCATTTTATCAATCTGGCAGGATTGACACCATACACCTGTTTATGCAGTACAATTGATCTGTTTACCACAGATGCCTCAAAGGCATGCTCGGGGGGGCGGTGACGTTTACCTGGCACTTCTCTCTGCAAATTATTTCCGGACATGGCTGCGCTTGGATGCCGGAATTTGGATTGTGTTGATAAACAAAAAGAAAGCAGTTGCGTGAGGTTAGACTAGGGAGAACACACAAAATTTGGTTAATGATTTGACATTTCAAGATGACTCTTATTGATGACAAATATTTTAACCAGAATTATCTGTGGTCCAACAGGCTTTGTCTCTAGAGTGTAAACAGTAAGGAGAGAAAAGTTAGAGGGAGACAGAGAATTGAAAATAAAATGGAAAATAAACAAGACTAAAATGAACAAAATCCACCAATAAATGTTCTGTTATGCTTAATAGCAATATCAGGGATTCTGATTGAGCTTGGTACTCGTTGATCGTGATTGTGTAACAGAAAACTTTTATTGGAGGGATTTTGTCAATTTCAAATTCCACAATGAGGAAGCTGCTGGAGTCTTATACTGTGTTGCCTGGATATTAAGTTGATGTTTGGGTAGGGGCCCTCCACCTAAACCTAAACGAATCAGCTCAGTGCCCAACACACAAAAGTGAAATAAAATAAAACAGCCAATAAGTAATTAAAAATAAGCTGGAAACTGATGGGTGGTAGATAATAAATAAGAATGAGAGGAAGCCGTAAGCTTTCTGTAAACTTACACTGTTTCAGACTTATTATTATCTAGTAGTTCTGCTTTGGTAAGAAATTGATAAAAGTGGTAATAATAAAGGAAAGATCAATTTTAATCGGCTCTCCAAACTCGGCTTAAATTAACTTCAACTCAATTGCTCATTAAGAGACAATTTGTGTTATGAGACAATGGAGAGGGGGAAAATAGAATAAAATACATAAGAGAAAGAGAGAGACAAAGTGTGTTTAAAGTCTGAGAAGTTAAAGGGTTAAATCGCTTCAAGTTTGTTCAGACACAAGCTATATTTAACTGCAACAGGGCATGGGGTGTTAACCGCTAGCTTTTATGCTATAGTTTTAATATTAAAGGCTTTCATTGAAAGACCGCTAACTTGTTAGCTTAGCTATGCTGTGCTATGTTGACAATATGGTGTCTGCAGGTTGTGCATGCATGGTGATTTGCCCCGGAAGAGTCTCCTAGGACTTCCCGTGAACTCTCGTCACCATAGCAACCAATATTAGTGATTTATGATCTTTCTTTAGCACTAATGAAAACACAGTTTCATCGATTCACATGAATGTCAGCGCGTTCACCAATGCAAAAATCACAGCAGTCATGTCCAGATCGTGATAACTCATTGTGGCACTTGTGATCTCAATGCATTCAAGGTGAATCTTAATGCACAAATAAAGTAACACGCTTAGCCGTTTGCAGCATGGTATTTATAACTCTAGTTCTTTTAGAAAGCAATTCTTTTTTTTTTCCTCTCCCCTTTTCTCCCCAATTTGGAATGCCCAATTTCCAATGTGCTCTAAGTCAGGGGTGCCCAATACGTCGATCGCGATCTACCAGTCGAACGCAAAGGCAATGCTGGTAGATCGCACAAAATTTAATTATGCTTTCGTTAAATTTTAATACAAATAAATATAATGTCTTTCCTTCTTTTAGTTTTTGTCTGACTTGCACTTGACGAGTACATTTTGACCAGGTGAGATTTTTGTTTATGCAGTTGCCATGACAACTAGGTTTGCGCCTTCCAAGGGCTTCGGAGAACAGAGCGCGAAATTGTGAAGCTAGCAGTTTTCGGTAGCTTACACAAATGACCTTCATCCGCAAACAATAAATCTAAAATAAATTCCAACCATCTGAAAATGAGTGTGGTACCAAGCAAAAAGACAAAAACTTACAATTTCCATGCGGAGTGGGAAGAAGCCTTTTTTTTTCACTATGTCCTTTTCTAAATGGATTTGTCTTATCTGCCAAACAAGTATAGCTATTCCGAAGAAAGGAAACGTGAAGAGACATTTACGGACACTTCATAAAAACTATGACAACGATTTTCCTGCAAGAAGCGAGCTTAGAAGAACAAAGGTGAAAGAACTGAAATCTCAATTAATTGGTCAACAATCACTTTTTACTCACCCAGGCCTAAAAGCAAAGGCAGCCACGGAGGCATCATTCCGGGTGAGTCACACCATCATCAAACAGAAAAAAATAATTCCAAGATGGACAAATGATAAAAGACGCATTTGTCGAGGCAGCAGACTCATTGTTTCGGGATTTTAAAAACAAATCTGAGATTGTGTCCGCTATCAAAGCTGTTCAGCTATCGAGAAATACAGTTACACATCGTTGTGAAATGATGGCTGATGACTTGACACAGCAACTTAGAAAGGACATAACTGACTGTGAATGTTTCTCTCTGCAGTTAGATGAGTGCACGGACATTAACGATACAGCACAATTGTGCGTTTTTATAAGGATGGTGTTTAAAGACATGACAGCGAGAGAGGAAATGCTAACACTTTTGCCTATGAAAGAACACACTCGGGGTGAGGACATTTTTCTTTCATTTAAGGATTTTGTCGACAAAACACAGCTACCAATGTCTAAATTGGTGTCAATCACCATGGTCGGCCATTTGAACGGATTCATTGCCAAATGCAAGGAGGAGGATGCTTTTCCCGACTTCCTTAATTATCATTGTATTATACACCAACAAGCTCTATGTGCGAAAATGCCGAACATGAAAGAGATCATGGATGTGTGCATGAAAATCATCTGCTCAATACGTGCACGCTCACTTCAGAGATGGCTATTTCGTGCTTATTTGGAGGAAGCTGACTGCAATCACACAGATCTCCTGCTGCATACAGATGTCAGATGGTTAAGCAGGGGCAAATACTTGGAAAGATTTTGTGAGCTGCTGCCTGAGATAAAAGAGTTTCTCCTATCTACAAAAAATACAGAATACAAACAACTTGAGGATGAGCAATTGCTTTTAGATTTGGCTTTTTTGACTGACCTGATTAACATGCTGAATTAGCTCAATTTAGAGCTACAAGGTAAAGAGAAGATGGTGGTCAACATGATCAGCTCAGTTAATTCTTTCAAAAGAAAACTGTAGTTACTCACATCTAAGCTGCAGCGCCACGAATTAGGGAACTTCCAAAACATTGCATCTGAGCTGCATAAATAAGGAAAGGAGCCTGCACAACTTGACAGTGAGCGCTACATTGAGCAAATTGAAAAGGTCAGGTCAGACTTTGACAAACATATTCAAGACTTTGCTTTATTTGAGCCAATCGCTACATTCATGTGCTTTCCATTTGGAGATGAGCATGAGGTTGATTCTCTGGCCTCAGACATGGGAAAGCTGTTTCAAATGAACCCATCAGCAATGGAGGAGGAAATTTTAGCACTGCAGACTGACATTCAGGTGAAGGCGAGGGCATCTTATGGACAGTTTTGGAAACTTCTTGCAGAAGAAAAGTATCCAAATATCAGAAAATGTGCAACCTCATTGACTGCACTGTTTGGCTCAACTTATTTATGTGAATCAGCCTTTTCTCACATGAAGATTATTAAATCAAAACACCGGTCCACCATGACTAATGACAATTTGGAGGCCTGTTTGAGACTAGCTACCAGCAGCTACTGCCCGGATTATGCAAAACTGTCTGATTCCACTCAGTGCAAGTCATCAGAATAAGGTAAATGCCCTGGCTATTGTAATCTATTGTGCTGTAGGTGTTTTGAGTTTAGTGTTAAAACTGAATGATATCAACATTGAACATTATTATATATATATATATATATATATATATTTTTTTAATTAATTAGAAGATGAATTCCATGTAGGGATACATGCAGTAGTCCCAACAAGCATTTTTTGTATTTTTTATTTTTTTATGAAATTGTGTGATTTTTTAGTTGGTAGATCTTATTGAGTTGGTCATTTAAAAGTAGATCATCATGCAAAAAAGTGTAGGCACACCTGCTCTAAGTCCTCATGGCGGCGTTGTGACTCGCATCAATCCGGGTGGCAGAGGACGAATCTCAGTTGCCTCCACGTCTGAGACCGTCAATCCGCACATCTTATCACCTGAGTTGTTGAGTGCTTTACCGTGGAGACGTAGCACATGTCACATCCACATACAACTCACCACGTGCCCCACCGAGATTGAGAACCACACATTATAGCGACTACGAGGAGGATACCCCATGTGATTCTACCCTCCTTAGCAACCGGGCCAGTTTGTTTGCTTAGGAGACCTGGCTGGAAAGAGAGAAATTCTTAAGCAATGCAAGTTACAGACAACTCACATAATTGTTTTACAGACTGGCGCTTATACTTTCAACTCCTTCGGAGTGATGTTAATCTATATTTAAACTGCAGGTTCACTGCGGATGTTTAAACAACAACGTAATTTGATCAGAGCGGATTTTGTGTCAGTTTCTGGATATGCCACAGGGTCTGTCCACTGAAGTTAAACAGATTTACTGCAAATCTCTAGCATAACATTTACACTCCCGTTCAAAATTTCACTTGAAAAATGATGCACATTATACAAGTTATTATCATATTTGCTCAGCGAGCAGACACAAAAATGCGAACATCTACTTCAATGATTACACCACAGACAGTTAAGATAGACTAGTTATATGCACTGGAATATAACAGTGTCATCAATCTAGCTATTATATTAGGGCATTTAGAAAGAAATTGAGGAACATCACTCATTTCTTTTCCTTACCGAACTGCGAGGCAAATTCTCGCCCTGGCAGGGGAAAATTTCAAACTCCTTTCGTGGAGTTTTAGTTTAACTGGAACTTTTATTCCATAAAGTGTGTCTGTGTTTGCTTCATCAGAGAATTGAATTGTATTTCTGTGCTCTTTTCGTGAGCGCTGAAGACGGCGTTGGATCTAACTCATAGCGGTGAGGTAATACTCTTGCTTTTTTGTTGTCATGACAACAAACCAGCGCATAATATATACATCACAGATGCGGAGCTTTAGACTAGTTTCTCTATTCTGTTTCTAGATTCAAAGAAAAGAATGACTGTGTGTATAAAACGACAAATAACCCATTTAGATTTTTGCCCGCATTCTTCCCATGCACGCAGCCACATCTGCTTAGGTGGAGATGCAGTTTTCATTCATACAAACAGCAACTTAAACAGTCTTTTCAGGCATATAATACGTTTGTTTTCTGAAACAGACAGCCAAACTATCACAAAAGCACCACAATAACAATTTAAAACTCGTATACTCACAGTGAACACATGCTGAGTGCGATTATCGGATACACGCAGTTCCATCTGTTTACATTAGTGCTTGACACACACAAAATGTCTGAGATGTCAAACAGTGCATAGGCAAACCGGACTGCTGATATTATTTGTTCATTTGTTTTTTTGTTTTTATAGCTATATATAAACAAAACAAATAAAACAAATACAGTACAGCATAAATAACTCATTTGTTCACGTTTACTATATTACATACAATATTTTTTTTTTTTTTATGACAAGAAATCAGAAATTACATTAAAATAAATAAATAAATAAATACTCTTCCACACTCTGCCCACTTCCACTGGCTGTGCAGTGTCACATGCAGCAATAACTCACTCCAGGGGAATTTAGACCCTGCTCATGAAAAGGTTAATGACATTGAATTGAGGGAGCAAACAGGATAAAGAATGGCAGAATTCCAATGTTTTACAGATGTAGAAAAAGCAAAATGAAATTCAAAGAAATTCATATAACTGCTATGTTTTTAATACTGTATTTCATGTTTCAGTATGAATAAAATGTATTCTACAGTATATATATATATATATATATATATATATATATATATATATATATATATAATTAATTCCTTAAATTTATATAGCATTTTTCAAGGCACTCAAAGCACTTTACATAGTAGCAGGGGTTCTCCTCAGCCATCACCAGTGTGTGGCATCCAAATGGATGATGTGACAGCAGCCATCATGCTCCAGAATGCCCACCACACATCAGCTGTTGGTAGAGAGGAGAGTGAAGTGATGTAGCCAATTCATATGTATAGGGGATTATTAGGAAGCCATGATTGATAAGGGTCAAGGGGGGAATTCGGCAAGGACATCAGGGTTACACCCCTGCTTTTCAACAGAGTTCCCTTGGATTTTTAATGACCACAGAGAGTCAGGATCTCTGTTAAGATCTCATCCGAAAGATGGTGCCTTTTTACAGTATAGTGTCCCCGTCGCTACACTGGGGCATTAGGACCCACACAGACCACAAGGTGAGCTCCACCTGCTGGCCCAACTAACACCTCATCCAGCAGCAACCTTAGTTTTTTTCCAGAAGGTCTCCCATCCAGGAACTGACCAGGCTCAACCCCGCTTAGCTTCAGTGGATAACTAGTCTAGAGCTGCAGGGTGATATGCTGCCAAAAATATATATAATATAATATAATGTAATATAATATATTTAGGGCTGTGAATCGATAAAATTTTTTTTTTTTTTTTTACTAATTATACATTTTTCTGTGATTAATCATAATTAATCACAATTAAATTATGGTACATGATACTTTACAACAAACATTTAAAAAAGTTATCAAAAATATATTTATACTTTGTCTCAAATAACTTGCAAGAAATTGGTTAGTCATCATTTATTTCAATTATTTAAATATATACATGTTAAAATGTTTGTTTGTTAATTAGACACATTTTTAGGTATTAATCTTTTATACAAATATGCATGCCTTAAAATCAGTGGACATGTTACAATTTGGCCAAAAATCTTCTGGCAGTGGACTTTTTTTAATAATAGGATCAAATGGGCAGATTCAATTCATATCAAACTTTATTGGCAAGAAAAAGTGTATAATGCCAATGCATTATTCAACACTATACATACACATATTAAACATATTGAATGCTGAATTTTAATTTGCTGAAGTTTAAAATCTCAGAAATATTATTTTCTCTGATTGCTGTTCAGTCTCTTTAAAGGAATAGTTCACCCAAAAATGAAAATTTGCTGATAATTTACTCACCCTCAGGCCATCCAAGATGTATCTGAGTTTCTTTCTTCATCAAAACAGAATTTAAGTCTTTTAGGATTTCATTTTAGGCCTCCTCCTCTAAACAATGCAAGTGAATGTCCTCCATTTTTTGACAGTCCAAAATGCATATTTAGGGTGCATCAAAATAATCCACACGACTCCAGTTGACAAATAAAGTTCTTCTGAACCCAAACGATTAATTATTTTTAGAAACAAAACAATACTTATAAACTTTTTAACTACAAATGTTCACTTCTGTACATCTCTGATGATGGGAATGATAAGGAGTGAAGGAAGCTCATTGGTAAGGAGTCAGGAAGCGTGTCATTGTTTACAAGAGAAACTTGTGCCCTTCACAAACCAAAACAGTCCAAAACAATTTAAAAACTATATATATATATATATATATATATATATATATATATATATATATATATATACAAAAAATATTTTCCAAATAATAATAAAAAAAAACAATGTAAACAATGACGCGCTTCCTGCCTCCTCCTCCACGTGACACGTGACCTTACCAACAAGCTTACATCATCCCTTTCATGAGAGCACGTCACAGAGATGTACAGAAGTGAACATTTGTAGTTAAAAAGTATATAAGTATTGTTTTGTTTCTAAAATT
The DNA here is from genome assembly GCF_019703515.2 of Myxocyprinus asiaticus. Taxonomy (NCBI): domain Eukaryota; kingdom Metazoa; phylum Chordata; class Actinopteri; order Cypriniformes; family Catostomidae; genus Myxocyprinus; species Myxocyprinus asiaticus. The sequence continues at coordinate 10,267,218 of NC_059370.1, read as the reverse complement.
AATCAACGGTTTGGGTTCAGAAGAACTTTATTTGTCAACTGGAGTCGTGTGGATTATTTTGATGCACCCTAAATATGCATTTTGGACCGTCAAATAAATGGAAGACATTCACTTGGTGTTTAAAGGCAGCGGTGATGAGGTTGTATTTTTTCGTTGACTGTTCCAATTTTTCCATTTATTTTAATAGAAGTGGACCGTCTCTGCTAAATGGTCTTTGTTTTGACAAGCAGGAAATGTTCACGGAACAGTGATGTCACTTGACATCACTAACGAACAGTCCTTGAAATGGTCTATAGGCAACGTGCAGTTATATAGTCAGTGAAAAAAACACTCACAAGCACAAGATGCGAAAATGCATTCTTGCTTTCAAACACAGCTGGACTAAGCGCAATAGACCTTATTCATGCTAGCGCCATCTTTGATTTTTAATGGGAATGACAATGAGGCTGTGAGGAATAGACTTACCACGAATGGTATAAAGCTGTATTAAGCTCCTAGATCACATCTGATTTTCCACAACTTGTGTTGTCTGGAGTTCTTTGTATACTGAATGTTCTTGGACAGATATTTTATCAATGTTTTGTCCACGGACTGATCCAAAAACATTTGAAACTGCAGTACAGCCCATTGAAGAGACTGTAAAGGGGTGGTCACTAGAGTTGGGGTACTCGAGTTCGTACTCGTCCAGCTGAGTCCATGGCGTTTGATTTGTGATGCAATGAACAAAATAAATAGATAAAAATAATGAAACAGAAATTAATAGACACTGTCTGCAAGCAGTTGTAGCACCCACTGATGTCGTAGAGGTAGCCAGAGTTTGTTTCACCTTGTTGAGCAAACACACCTGCAGAGTGGCACACTCAGTCAACCAATATGCTGGAATGTTACTATGGAGACTGCTGTATAACATCGATTACCAAGCTGGCTGGCACGACAAACACATAAAGACAGGTATGTAGCCAATGTACTAGAAACTACAAGGCAGTTTCGCACGGCACAGGACCTGACAACTGGTAAATTCGCATGCTGTGTTTGTGCAGCCAAGACGGTGCTCACATCGTGGTTTCGTCGTGGTTTAGAACTTCATTGAGTCAAGTCACCCAAATCATGTCTCTCACAGTTTACTAAAACAACATATAAAAATAAAAATTCAGAAGAATATTATTAATATAGTGCTATTAAGTCTTTTTAGGTGTAATGTATCCACACATGTTGGCATCTGTAATCTCTTGTGGTCCACGCAGTGTTGTCAACTTAAACTGGTCCTTGATGAATTAACTGTAACTTAAATAGTCTGGAAATTTGTTTTTATTGCAAAACAGATAAACAGTACCTATTTACTGTTTTTCTATTTTAAAATCATTGACGACATGCTTAAAATATGTTCTTTTACAGTTTTTTCCACAATAAAATGCACCATGAAATATGAAGTTATTTTGGGCAGCGAAATGTATTGTTTATAATTTAATTATAGATTGGGCGACCAGACGTCCCGGTTTATTACACAGGACAGTCACGGTTTTTGGTAGGGTCACTGATTTTTTATTTTTAAATTAAATCTCCTCATTGTCCTTCTCGCTATTGTCTCTGATATCGTTTGTAGTGAAGAAAATGCATTTAGTTGCGTTGCATGTTGATTTGACGATACATTCATTCTAGTCTTCAGCAAATCAGCTGAAATGTATCTGGTTACCATGGCAATGACATCATGCGCTTAGCGCTTATGCTCTATGTCGTCCTGTCAGTCGTGTAACTTCTCAGTGAGTGCTAATTACTACTGTGTTGACTCATTTTTTCCCTAAACCAGTTGGCAGATAGACACAAAAAAGAAATCGCAGTATATATTATTTCTTTAGATAGGGATCATTTTAGATAAAACTAAACTAAATTGAAAATGAAGTAGAAATAAAAAACAAAATTAAAATTAGAAACAATAATAATTCTGGTTGTAATGACTAACGCTTTCTTTAGAGTGTAGAGTTTGAGTGGAGGGGAAAAAGCAACAAATAACTGAAATGTCAACAGAAGGCAATAAGAAGTGTGTTGAAGGACAGTTTTGTCTTCATACACCTAAAGCATATGGTTTCATTTTGAAACCACTTTGAAGTTTGTTCAGCAGGAAACTAATCATGAAATATAGAGGTGTTTTTGTTACATTTATATTGACAATTGTGTTTTCTTAGTTGTGAAAGTGAGCTTAAAATATTGATGTTGAGCTTACGGTTACAATTTGAATTCAGATTAATGAACAGATTCATTCAGACTCGACTTGGCCCCTTTTGGACTCAGACTCGATTGTTTAAAGACTCGGACTTGACTTGGACTCGACTAAGTTGGACTCAAACCCAACACTAGCGGTCACACTAGGCTTTGAGCACACAAAATGCACCGAATATGATGTCACATGGGAGGGCTTCTGGTGTTAGTTAACAATAAATCACAAATAGCAAATAATATTATATTAAAAATGTCTAAAAATGTCAAGCTTGAAATTTGGCACGCAGTGTAGTACAAATGTTATCCACATGAGCTTATGTTTCCGTTCTGCTGCATTCGGATGCGTTTGAATGGGAGTGAGTGGAGCACGAAATGTAGTCTATCCCTCACAGTCTTGTTGTCATTCCCATTAAAAATCAAAGATGGCACTAGTGCGATTAAGATCTATTCAGAACACAAGAATCTTGAGACAGGTTTTCCAGAGTTTTAAACTGTTTAACTTGACACAGCAACCTAAAAATGCTATGTTTATGACATGACGCAATCAAATCACTCTAAAAGCCTCCATCTGATGCAGATGTGCATTGACTCGTCCTTAGAAAAGCCCTTATAATGCTGGACAGATTGATGAATTCAGTTGCAAAATGGATTGCTGTGGACTGTAGGCCAGTAATAGGCTTGTGTTCACTTATATGGAAAGAAATGTATTGCCTTCTAAACCCACTTTTTGTATTGTCATATCAATGCTTTACTCATCTGCCACAATAATGTAATGTATTTTAATTATCTGACTTATTATTTTTATAATATTTTATAAATGTAGGCCTAAAACATTTCTGCCATCTCTGTCCTGTTATAAATAATGGGAAAAAGGTTTTAAAAATGTGTGCCTTCAGCACACAGTGCAAGAACATCAGATAAAAAAGAAAAAACCTCTGAGATGTTGCCTTCATACCCTCTGAGTATCCTCAAGACACTGATGCACTGGAGGAAATTCAAACCAGAGTGTTTCTAAATCCTTTAAGATCTCTGCCATGTAGTACCTAAGTGTGTGATCCTGTTGAGAAATCCACTAGGTGGTTTTGGCTCATTTGGGGAGCAGTTTCGAGGCTCGCAATTTCTCACCACAAGGGCCCCTTTGTCCCTATTGTCTTTTTCTGTGTTGTTCTGGGAGAATGCACATGAATAAGGCAATGGAGGAGCGGCCTTGGATTTTCTCTCTCTCCCCTCCACGTTCAAAGTGAACTGCTCACAGCAGAGGGGATCATGCATGAGCCCGATCGCAGAACGAGGGAGGCTGGAATAAGAGAATATTCCCTAATGAAGTGATGGCGAACCAACGCGTGAGCACTTCGTCGGTGCCATTATACTTTCGGGATGCTATCAAGAGATGCGAGGTATTTTAACTTGTTTTTTTTTTTTTTTTTTTTTGTCTTTGTGGGCATTCTGATGAGACAAGAGATGCACACAGCTATCTCTGCTGGATTTATTTGTTGACGGCATGGATGTCGCTCTCTTTAGTCAGCTGTTGGATCTACACATGATGGTTTTGCAGTCAAACCAAGCGCATCACGTTAAAAAATGACTTTGAGCCAATATCGGCTCCGTTTGGAATATCGCTCGTTTTTCTCCTTCGGCTCATGCTGGGAACGAGTTGGTCAAGGCAGTGCTTTTCTGGGTACTACGCATTGTTCCCCATTATATGTTGGGACCGGTTGAGTTCTAATCTGTTTTTTCAGTACAGCAATTTAGCTCAGTCTCCCCCATAATTTACGCTGGCGAACAAGCATTGAATATTTTCAGCTTGAGTTTTGCCCCTGCCTCAATGACCAAGGGTCTCGGGGCACACATAATATAACTTAATGTGCGATAAAAATAGGTCTACACATGAGCCTGACGGGCTTGCTGTGTAATAAATGATGAGCCCCTATTCAGTGAATGAAACTGGACCGTATAAACATATCCATGTCTCTCCCGTTTGCCCATCAGTCAGTATCAGGATGAGTTCGCCGTTGTACACGCCTTGAACATCCGACAACCAGAATATGGTTTAGTTTTCCCCCACAGCTTGCTGGGGAGTGAACATTATAAAAAAAATAAAAAATTTAAACGCTTCCTGAATTTCAGCCTCTGTCTTCATAACCAAGGGTCACGAAACATGCATTACAGAATTCGATGTTCATCAAGCACAAGTGTACACAAAACACACAGTGAACATAAACGCCACATGTTGTCCCCCCATAATAATGCTGGGACCGTTTTGGCAAGCCTGCTTGCTCTCAATTCCCCTCCATGTTTGCACAATCTTCCCCGTTCTATGCTAGGGAAGATGGTTTATCTGGCGTCCTCTGCTGTAAATACATTCAGAGTGACTGCTTTTTATAACTGCCTGATCAAATTTGGCCTCTGTCTCCATGATCAAGGGCTTCGGGACATGCATAAAAGAATTAGATGTTCATCGAGCACAAGTGTACACAAAACATACAGTGAACATAATCACATGTTGTCCCCCCATAAAGAATACAGGGTCAGTTTTCTAAAATAAACATTCCCCCCAATGTTCATACACTTTTCCCAGTTCAAATACCAGGGAAAGGTGTATTCTGTCAGTGTTCCTGCTGTAGATACATTCAGGGTGTTCATCATTTTAGCCTAAAAAAAAACAGCCACAGTATTAGAGGAGTGAAGGCTTCCCTCTGCTGTGCCGCTGGTTTGGGGGCAGTGCCAAAAGTAAGCCAAGCACACCATCTAGTGGTTACAGGTCGCGCTGCAGTCAAGAGCCATGCATTAATCCCTCTGTCTGCCCGTCTGTTGGCTTGAGAGTAGCTGAAGGGTATTTCAAACTGGGTACTTCGAATGATAAAGCATGGTTATGTATTTCAATTCAGGAGAATTCCGCCGGTGTTCAGTGGGGTTGTTTCAACAGACGTTTCTGTTCAGGAAGCCCCGTTTTTGATTCGGGAAATTCATTCTCTCTTAGAAAAAGGGGCAATTGTAACATTCAGCCAGGCTGGACAGGCTGAAGACAGGACGAGACGAAGATGTATGACAAAGTGCAATAAATCCACAAACGCAAATCCAAAGTGAAAACAAAACAGAATATAAAACAGAACCTAACCATGACTTGACTCTAAACAATGACTAGACTAGACTAGACTAGACTAGACTAATAGAAAGAACAATGACACAACGTTATACCAACAAAACTCGACAAAGGACTAGAGAACATGAGGGCTATAAATACACAGACTGGGTAAACAAGTTAACAAGACAACCAACGAAAATACAGAACTGATAACAAGACAATGAAACATGAACCAACAAACAAGACTAAACTAATAACAAGATAACAAGACTATAAAACATGAACCAATGAAACGACAAGACTGATAACAAGTTAACAAGACAATAAACCAATGAGAACAAACACATGAACATGAGGGAAACAGGATAATCATATGACTACTCACATGAAGGAAGTTAACTAATTTCAAAATAAAAGACCAGAAAACATGAACATGAATCTAAACATAAAATGAGAACACCCAAACACAATACAGCTATAGAGGAGATACCCCCTTCTCAGAGAGAGTGCAGCTTTTACAGCCATTATTTTCTGGTCCCAAAAAAGATGGTGGCATTCTGGATTTGAGACGTTTGAATTCCAAACTAATGAAATGTCAATTTGGAATTCTGAAAGAAGCAAATAATGTTTTTTGACAATAGATTTGAGGGACGCTTATTTCCATATTCAGATTGCACCGAAGCACAGGTGCTTTCTTGGATTCTCTTCCTGGGGCAAAGCGTATAAATTTTGCATCCTTCCGTTCAGACTTGCACTGGCACCATGCACTTTCACAAAATGCATGGACGTGGCTTTGATGCACTTGAGGCTTCAGGGCATCCATGTTTGATTTATTTTGACGATTGGTTGGTGCTAGCCCACTCAGATACTTTGGCTGCCTAACATCGAGATGTCATTCTCAGCCATTTGAGCAATCTAGGGCTGTGTGGAAAAACCTAGACAAGAGTGTCCTGTTGCCAAGGCAACAGACTTTCTCTAGGGGTGAAGCTAGATTCGCAGGCGATACATGCACGTCTGTCATTCCCCTGGTGTCTAGCGATGTTCAGAGTGGAATGTGTTCTCTCTGCGAGAACATTTCACAGGCTTTTGGGGCTCATAATTGCGGCTTCCGCTGTCATTCCCCTGGGCACGTTGCATGCGAGACCTTTTCAGTGCTGGATGAACTCCACAAAGGGACTTCAACCACCGATGCATGTGTTCCATCTCCATTCCAAGTGATGCGTGGGTGCTACCAAACTCTGTCACCATGGAAAGACCAGCCTTCTGATGTCGGGCATTCCGTTGGGACAGGTGTGTCGCCGAAAAGTTATAACGACAGACGCCTCCTCCACGGGTTGGGGCGCCGTATACAAGGGTCATCCAGCCTGTGGTGTTTGAACGGGCCATCGGCAATATGGCACATAAACTGTCTGGAGATGTTCACAGTGCTGCTGGCATTAAAGTTTTTTCTCTCTGAGATTCAGGGCAGTCATATCCTTATCTGGTCAGACAACAGGACGGTGGTGTCCTACATCAATCACCAGGGAGGAGTGTGTTCTCAGGCCATGCTGAGGCTGGCATGTCGCATTATTCTGTGGGCATGAGACAATGTTCTGTCTCTATGAGCCATGCATGTTCCAGGCCAGTTATATTTGGGGGCGGATCACCTCTCCAGACAGGGCTTGATGCCCGGAGAGTGAACATTACATCCTCAGATTATGGAACAAATCTGGAGAAGGTTCGGCAGAGCAGAAGGGGATCTGTTCGCTTCGAGTGAGACATCACACTGTCCCCTCTGGTTTCCCCTCTCGCCCCCGGCACAGCTGGGTATCGATGCATTGGCGCATCAGTGGCCGACAACGTGTCTTTAAGTGTTTCCACCGATCAGTCTGCTGCATGCAGTTCTGCAGAGAGTTCGGGAGGATTGGGTTCACCTTCTGTTAGTGGCACCGTTTTGGCCATCTCAAGTATGGTTTTCGACTCTGGTATCTCTCCTGGAGAAAGTGCCTTGGGAGATTCCAGTCAGAACAGACATGTTGTCTCAGGCTCGGGACAGCATTTGGCACCCCTGGCCAGACTTGTGGAAGTTATGGGTATGGCCCCTCAACAGGGCGCACTTTTGAATGATGGGTTATCCCCCGCTTTGGTTGATACCATTCTGAATATAGGTGCATCCTTGGAGGACATTTGTATGGCAGCAGGATGGTCCTCTTCGCATACATATGTTAGATTTTATAATATGGATGAGGGTTTGACTCCTGCTTCCCAGGTTCTCTCTGTTGGAACAGGAAAAAACTCATAATTTCCTCTGTTTTATTCAGATGCTTTAGCTTACTTGTGTGCCGCTATATGCTTGCCACATGGGCGTTGACAGTTGGCAGCTACTGTTCGCAATTCGCACGTTGGGAAAGATGTATATTGTTCCCAATGTGATTACACAGCTCAAGTTCCTATGAAAGGGAACAACTCGGTTACTTGAAGCGTAACCCTGGTTCCCTGAGTGGGAACGAGCCACTGCATAAGCTGGCCTTACTCTCTAGCAGCTGCATAGTCTCATGCCTTCATGCAGAAAATCTGACTCGATGGTGTGAAGCGAGCGCCTTTATGGAGACGATGATGGCTTTAGCAACATCAGCCAATAAATTGGCATGATTATACAAGGGCTTCAGACCACGTGACACTCAGAGCATGTCCCAATGTGATTACGCAGCATCTCGTTCTCACTCAGGGAACCAGGGTTACATTTCATGTAACCGAGACATTTAATGTAAGATTTATTTTCAGTTTAGTTTTTTCAATGTTTTCTAGTTTTAGTTTAGTTTAGTTTAGTTTTTATTTAATTTTAAGTTTTGTAAGGCTGCCAAAATTGCCAAACTAATATAATTTTTTTAACTTGTAGCATTACATATAACATATATATATATATATATATATATATATATATATATATATATATATATATATATATATATATATTATTTGATCTACTGGCATTTTCATGTTAAAGGGTTAGTTCACTCAAAAATGAAAAATCTCTCATCATTTCCTCTGTTTTATTCAGATGCTTTAGCTCGCTTGTGTGCTGCTATATGCTTGCCACATGTGCGTAGACAGTTGGCAGCTACTGTTCGCAATTCACACATTGGGAAAGATGTATATCGTTCCCAATGTGATTACACAGCTCAAGTTTCTACGAAAGGGAACTCATGCTATCTATGATGTGTATGACTTTTATTCCTCTGCAGAACACAAATGAAGATTTTTAGAAGAATATCTCAGCTCTGTGGGCCCATACAATGCAAGTGAATGGTGCCCAGACCTTTGAAGATCCAAAAAGTAGATATAAAATTAAAGTAAGACTCCAGTGGGTTAATTGATGTCATCTGAAGCAATCCAATCGGTTTTGGGTGAGAACAGACCAAAATGTAATTCCTTTTCACTATAAATCTTGACAGCATTCTCCTTGGCAATCATGATTTCAAGCTTGGTTGCACTTCCTATAGTGTCATCTAGCACTCTGCACATGAGTCAAGCACAAGGAAGTGTAATCGAGCTTGAAATCATGATTGTGCCAAGAGATTGCAATGGCAAGATGTACAGTGAAAAATGAGCTATATTTTCTTCTGTTCTCATCCAAAACTGACTGTATCACTTCAGAAGACATTGATTAAACTACTGGAGTCAATTTTATTACTTTAATGTTGCTTTAATCTACAGTTTGATGCTTCAAAGTCCTGGCCACTATTCACTTGCATTGTATGGACCTACAGAGTGGAAATATTCATCTAAAAATCTTTGTTTGTGTTCTACAGAATACAGAAAGTCATACACATTTGCCATTTTTGGGTGAACTATCCCTTTAACTGAAGGTGGTTTGTAAAAGTTTTCAATTTTATAATATACTGATATCAAAAACAAAAAAATTTTTTTAGTCATTAATATTTTATTTTAGTAATTGGAGTCATGGAAATGTAATGTAATTTAGTTTCACATTTTCCAGTTAAAATAAACGTTCTGTGTTCAATTCAAGTTAAGCACAATCATTTGTGCTATAATGCTGATTACCACAACAAATTATTTTTAAGTTAGTTTTTATTTTTGAGTTAAGGAAAATGCTGTCCTTAACACTTCTGCAGTGTGTTTGACGGGAAGAAAGAAGCAATGATTCATAGGTCATAGGTTTTTCGCACACACAATGGAAATATTCTTCAAGTACAAAGCGCGGTTGTGGGATGCTCTGTGCTGCTTTGGAGCTCATCTAGGCAGGGTATTGTTTTTGACATGTCACAAACATCATGATGACATTACCCTACTTATGTTTTCAATTTCTAGTAATCGGTGGAACCCTGGAACACTGTTCAGGCATAGTGACAGAGTTACGGCACAGGATGATTGGGTTCTGTGCTCACATCTGAATGCTGATGTGGTTTAGTGAGGTTTTCTTCTGGTTGTGGGAAGCATAGATTTTGTCCTTTTTTAGGAGCATCATCCTTTTTAACATGTCCCTACTCCACTTAAATCTCTAATAATTGTCAGAAGGTGTTCCTTGTTAATATATATATATATATATATATATATATATATATATATATATATATATATATATATATAAAGAAACTCTTAAACCAGCCAAGCTGGTTTGCTGACCTTACCTGGTCTCCCAGCATGGTCAAAGGGGCTAGAGATGTTTTTGAGCTGGTCAGGTTGGGACATCAGCAAAACCAACTGAAGCTCAATTTGGCCAGAGCTACCTGAAGACCATTTTGTTCCTCTCTGTTCATCTTAGATGGTGCTTAAACCTGCCTTACCTGGGCTGCGTTTCCCAAAAGCATCACAAGCTTAATCACAGTGGCTTCTACGATCTACTTAGGTCTCAGCTGGTCTCCCATCGTGGTAAAGATGGTCTGATTGCTGGCTTTAGTGGGAAACCAGCTTGGCCAGGCCTGGAAACCAGAAAACCAACTTAGGGTGGTTTAAGATTTTTAATCTTAATTGATTTATTTATTTTTAGGTTATGTGGTTATGTGACAAAATGTGTCAACCCTGCTAAAAAAAAGGAGCTTAAACCAGTCTAAAAATGGTTTAGTGGTCTTAGATGGTTTCCCAACCTGGTGAGACTGGACTTTTTGCTGGTTTTAGAGGGGTTTTGTGAACTTTTCAGCTGATCAGACTGGGAAAGCAGGAAAATGTAGGGTGGTTATGTCCCCTATTTGTCCAAAAAAAAAAAAAAAAAAAAAAACTTCAACCAGCCTGAGCTAGTTTGTTGGTCTTAGCTGGTTTCCCAGTCTGGTCAGGCTGTTCCATTTAATGGCAATTTTTAGCTGGATAGGCGGATAGAATAACTAGACCAGCGTAAACCAGAGAAGTCTTATTTAAGATGTTTTCAGCAGTGTTATGTGGTTCTATGAAAGAACACCATGAAAAAAAGTCTTAGATCTGCACCAGAATGTTCTGTAAGAACTCAACCACTTTACAATAATTATTTTAGATCAGTGTCTCCTACTGTAATTTACTCGGAATTCCATCAAACCAACTGCCATATTACATGCAACAACAACAAAAAAAGTTCTTCCCAGTGGAAGGAAGTATTTTAGGTCAACTACATACATAGCCATATGTTCTCCATGACTGCAATGAGGAGTGATGGAATGAGATGGGGAAAAGGAAATGGTGGAGAGGAGAACGGTTTAAGTTTGAGGGAGGAGGTGGTGTGCATTGGGCAGGTGGTGGTGAGAGAGATGCAAGCGGGAGAGACCTGTGTGGAGTTGTAAGCTGGTAGGGTAATTCTGCGCCATGACTTGGATGAGGGCATTCATCATCCTCCAGACCCTCTGCCTGCCTTGTGAGTGAAACCTAATTGACACAGAGGATGGCAAAAATCCCTCAACATACTCCTGAGCATGTTGCCGAAATGGTTCAGGGATTCAGACATGGGACGTGCGCTCTGGAAAGTCTCTATAAAACGGTGCCTTTATGCAGTTAGCGATACAAATTGCCTCCGGTCTGGGCCTAGATTTGTGTAAAGCAGATGCAAATCAAAAGTGAACAAGAAAGAGACAACAGGCTTGTGTGAGGTGCCAAGCGCCAAAAAAGAGTCATCACATTGGACAATTACTACTCATCGCAATGGACCTACGTAATCCAAGGTACTGTAAAAAATGGTGTTTGTGTTAATTGGTCTTAATAAAGTGGATGCAAATGTACTGGTACTATTACATGAAGATGACTATGATGAACAAGAAATCAAAGTAACCTATAAGCAGTTGCAACCTGGTCTCATAGAATCACATTACTATCCCTTGATTTTTGCAAAATGATTTTTACATGGCTCGCTATACGTATCGCAGCAGTTTCCTGGTGAAATAAACACTAGAGGCGCTACAACAACAATGACTAACTCACTTTCACACAAATCACGAGTTAAAAGGCAGATTATTTGTTCATCATCAATTATGTTTCGCTCTGTTCCTCACACAATGCTATCTTATGACATCAAAACACTTTTATTATAGTACATGACTTGTAAGGTTATACATTTTAATGTCTGAATGACATATAGCCTATGACCAACCATCATTTAAAAGCTTATTAAGGAACAATAACATTAAATAGCACAGCAGCTCAACTGATCGAGCATTGCACTTACAACACGAAAGACTGGGATATGTGTCCTGAAGTGCATGCCAGTCGAGATGTGTTTTTTTTTTTTTTTTTTTTTTTGGAACATTTGCTTTTTATGACACCATCGATTAGGTTTAAGGTTTAGGATAAGGAGGTAGTTTTTTTATTTATTAATTTAAAACTTGATAGAGCATTAACATTAAAAAAATATTTACATAAAATACATTTTAACTCACTCAGCAAGCGAGTCGAGATGTGTTTTTTTATGTCACATTTGTTTTTAATGGCATTATCGGTTAGGTTTAGGGGAGGGAGGCAGTTTTTTTTTTTTAACTCGATGGATCATTAACATTAAAAAACAAACAAACAAACAAAATAAATAAATATATATATATACTTAAGAGAAATGCACTTTTAGCACCAAACAGTGGACATTTCACCCTGGAACTTATGCATTACGTTTCATGAACCATGCAATGTCATTTTGCAAAAAGGTTGCCAAAGTCATGTAATTTTCATATGATTAGGCCGGTAAATTCAATTAGTAAACTTTTAATTAATTCTGCCATTATTTGACATGATTTATGTCCCAGCTGTGAACCATGATTTGATACTTGCAGTAGTAGGTGTTATTAGGGGAAGGATATTCTAGACATTCTCACCCATTCCAAGAGCATTTGATTGAGCAAAATGTTTGGATATAAAAGTGAGTGCAAGTTGAGTCATCAAGTTTTCCTGGAAGAGCAAGACTGTACATTAGAAATGTGTATATCTACTAACTTTTAGGAATACTCAACTATGTACATGGCCTCAAGGACTAAAAGCCAAAGCTCCAGTTTATAATTCATGGGGTCTTTATAAAAAGATATTTCAGAATATTCATCAATATTTTCAGAAATATAATTAAGAGCACAAAACCTACAGAGATTATAAGAGTGTAGAGAGTGTTTGCACATAAATAACACAGATTAAAATATGATTTTAGAGTTAACAGGCAAACATTTTAGAAAATAACAAATGTCACGGTTGTTCTAAGCCAATGATCGGTAAGCTGTATTGTCAGAAAGTCATTTCCCATTATGCTTTAATTCGCACAGTTGGTGGAGAGCAACTATGGTCCCAGGCTCTGAAAATTGCACACATCAGCATTTCTAACTGACATGCACCTGGCAGTGATCACGGTTGATCACTTCTGTGAAGAACTTGCTTATCTCAAATAAGCCCTAATGTCAGGCCATCTCATAAGCAACAACAGTCATGAACACAGTAGGACAAAATCCACTCAGAGAGCCCTGCTCTCACCATCAACAACGTTCTCAGGGTCAACATGGAGCAAGAAAAACAGAGACTGAGAAGTTTACGGATGATTTGAATGAAGAGACCAACAAAAAAGACATAAAGAGAGAGAAAGAGAAAGATCATTAGAGCTTCTGGAAACAGTTCAAGTCATTCTCATGTACGGGAAGCATCCAGAGGGAGTGTTGTGTGGGCCTTGGCAACAGCCATTCCTCTGGATTTGCAGGTGGGTTTCACTTCAACCTCCATCAGTCTCTACGGGTAATGCACTGAAAAACCATATTGTTTTCTCGTCTTTTAGAGGGTGCGTTGCAACTTTTTTTTTTTTTTTTTTTTTTCAAATCTGAAGGCTTCTTCTTTAGTGATTTATATCACATTTGATGCTAGGTTAATATCAAACACAAATATGTCTTGCTTTAGTGTAGTGCAAAACCATATCCAGTCTAAGAGGAAATGTGGAACAGGGGTTGGCAGGGATCAGGGGCCTGGGGAATTGAGGGCCTGCGGCCTAGCTGACAGGGGAAAATATTTTGTAATCTCAAGGGTGCAGCTAGTTCAAATTCAGCATTGGATTTGCTCTACTCCCAGGACAAGAATTCAGCTTCAATTTCAATAGCTTTTCCAGATGTTCATTTTACATTTTTTTATTTTCTCTTTTTTTTTCATTGGGGGTCCATTGCAGATTTTTTAATACCACAATTAACATTCATAAATCATGTCATGGACACTTCCCCTTCAATCACGGGGGAATATTTTGGAAAGGTACGATAACTCACTGCAAGTTGAAGGCGTATGAAAAATATTTTTAAGTGCTCTGATTTGGCCAAACAATACAGTATAGATAAGAATTTATTGATTGGATAACTTGGAAAGAGGTATCCATTTTTATCATCCAAAAACACACATGAACTCAAAAAACATAGCAACCACAGAAACACCTCGATGTCAACGTGAAAAAGTTTGTATCTGATTAAAACTCATAAGAAAGGAAATTAAACTGTTCATTGACATATATCTCACACACTTTGTTTCAATATCTGTCTCAACTGCAAGGAACACACTTGCTGTCATGCGTGGATGGAGGCAGAGGAAAAGGAGAGCAACATGAGACCTCAGGGATCGTGGCGCATGACCCTGAGTTGATCTTGACATAACCGTGGTGAGTGAGAGACAGAATGCAAAGTTTTGCAACATGCTTACAGGTCAGTCACTAACACAGTGTAAACAATCACTCAACCCCACAGCTTTCTCTATGACTTCTCCTCTCTTTCTCTCTCAGTTTTTTTTGTTATTTGTTTTTTTGCTGCTGCTGCTGTCCTCTGGGGCTCCATGTTGTCATCACCAGCAGTTTCTAGGTAATTGATGGGTGTAGAAAAATACCTTCTAATTCCACCATCAGTTCCTCCTTTGTGTTTCTGTTGAGAAACAAAAGCTCATAAAGATGCTACATTCACATTCAGAACAATTAAACATCCATCTTTCCAATCCTCTTTTCTTGTTTTTATGTCTCTATGTTTGAACAAAAAACAGACAGAAAAACAGCTGATTGTGTCCCATTTGCATGCTTTGTTGCTGACAGTAATTTATGTTTATATCATTAATCAGCTGTGAAAAATTCTGTTTAACACAAATAGGCTAAGGTTTAAACTTTAGAGACTTTTTTTCATATCACACGTCTTAACATCATAATTTGAAACATTGTATCAACTGGTGACACTTTACATGAATGTTCCCTTTGTTAAGGGTGTATAAAGGGGTTCTTTAATGATTAAAAATTTTCAAATGCATTATAAATTATTTATATGCGGTTATAACAACATGCATAAAAAGGGGGATTTTCATGCAACACTTGACAATTTTATAATAATTAGCCATTTTACATCATGTGTTATACATGCTTAATAACAGCTATTAATCATGTATAACATGTTAATACATTTCAGGGTAGCACTTTATACTAAAGTTACATTGTTAACATTAGTAAATGCATTAGATATCATGAACTAACAATGAACAATATACACTCACCAAGCACTTTATTAGGAATACTATGGTCCTAATAATGTGCCCATTGTGGTCTTCTGCTGTTGTAGCCCATCCGCCTCATGGTTTGATATGTTGTGCATTCTGAGATGCTATTCTGCTCACTACAATTGTACAGAGCGGTTATCTGAGTTACTGTAGCCATTCTCCGTTGACCTCTCTCATCAACAAGGCATTTCTGTCCACAGAACTGTTGCTGACTGGATGTTTTTTTGTTTTTGGCACCATTCAGAGCAAATTCTATAGACAGTTGTGCATAAAAATCCTAGGAGATCAGCAGTTACAGAAATACTCAAACCAGCCCATCTGGCACCAACAATCATGCCAAGGTCAAAATAAATGAGGTCACATTTTTTTCCACATTCTGATGCTCCTGACCCATATATGCTTGATTTTATGCATTGCACTACTGCCACACGATTGGCTGATTTGATAATCACATGAATAAATAGGTGTACAAGTGTTCCTAATAAAGTGGCCAATAAGTGTATTTCTTTAAATAACAATCTTTGTTAATGTTAGTTAATTAAATTACAATTGTTCATTTTTAGTTCATGTTAGTTCATTGGGCGTTAATTTAAAAAATACAACTTTTGATTTTAAATATGTGTTAGTAAATTTTTAAATTAACATCAACCAAGATTAAAAAATGCTGTAAAAGTATTGTTCATTGTTAGTTCATGTTTACTAATATTGTTACAGTAACTAATGTTAACAAATGTAACCTTATTTTAAAGTGTTTCTAAGTTCAGTATGTTTTAATGGACACCAGGCTTTTTTATATGGGTTATGTTGTGAATGCAAAAAAGTGTTTTTGCAGAGGACTTCAAGTTACTAGAACTAGGTAAGTTGGGACTGCACTCGGAGTAGCACTATTCTTTTGACATCAACTTGACAAGGAAAATGATGACACAAGTGAGACAAGACATAGTAATTGATAGAAACACAAAGCGGACTGTAGCAAAATGACATAATGCCTTCCTTCAATCTCACTATAATAGTCTATTTAGCTCAATTTTGACATAAATCATAAAGTAGGATATTTTATTATTTTAATTAACATATGTATCAATAAGTGTATTAATTAAACATTTATAATATGTAAGTTAAAATGCTCACTATTTGGGAACTATTGCATGAAAGTCACCCTTTTTATTCATGTTGTTATAACTGCATATCAATGATTTATAACGCATTTGTAAATGACTTATTGGTCATTAATGAACCCCTTTATAAACACTTAACAAGATGAGCATTAATGTAAAGTCTTACCTGCCATTCAAATATCAACAGATGTTTCTCCTTGAATTCCCTTGGAGAAATAAAAATAGACACAAATGAGACAATTATTGATGTAAGAGTATAGAGCTATACAATCAAATGTCAATCTCTGACATTTGATTGCAGACTTTGAAATCTTGGCAAATCAAAGCACATGTGGACACTTAAAGAAAAGTCTCAAAGAAACAATTGAGAAATGTTAGAAATCTCATGTGTGATTTTTCTAATATGGATAACGCTGGCAGATATGTTTAAATAAACCCTTACACATTTTTTTTCTATGGTTACCATAGTTTCCACAATATACTACATAATGTCATTCAGAAAGATGTAAGAATCTCTGAGAAGCTTTTTATCATTTCATTAAATTCTGTATCTGTATTGTTGCCAAAACTATCATTACCATGGTAAATATAGCCTTTTAATGGCATGGATAATTAAGAACTAACAATGATGATCCTGCTGATAACAATTTTGATTATGTTGATTGTATGTGAAAACCTTAAAGATTTGTGGACCTCAGGAATCCCTTGCACAAAGAATTTACAACAATCCTTTCAGCCAAACTCACAACAGATTAAATAATGCAGGACAGAGGGTGTATCCATGCGCATTCTCTAACTCTGTCCTGTCGGATTGTCTCAGGACAGTTACCAGAGGCTGAAAGAGAGCCAAGGCTTTTTATGAAGTCAGTTTGGAGTGAATTACATGCAGAATGGCAAAAAGGTGATTATTTTTTAGTTGTTGGCCTTCGGGGTGAGCTGGGAGAACTTGCTGATAGCCAAACAACTTCATCTGCTTACATGATTATAATTGCTACATGTGGGATTTCAAATGGCGATGCTGACTCCCCCTTTTGCAGAAAGGGGTGCAATACCCAGGGTAATACACACTATGGCAAATGATGTGAGGGAGGAAGAGAGAAATGTTATTGTTAACAGCTCATGTTGCATGTACAGACAGGAAATATTCAAATAAATAAAAAGTAGAATGCATAATCTACACTGAGATTTTAATCAAAACAATTAGTCCGGCTACTGCAGGGACTTGTTTTGACCTTTGTGCATTAGAGCGATTAAAACATTACCTGTGCACTGAATTTGAACCAGCATGCCTGCAAATACAAACCAAGGGAATAGATCACTGCTACAGCTTTGGTTCAACACTTATTGCTTCTGACAGAAAGACATGGACAGCATAACAGAGCAGTGCACTTTTAGTTTTAAAGCTAATCTGTAAATGATCACCATTTAAACTTTTGACTGTAATGTAATGCATGTGAGCTGGTGTGTGCTGGGGGGGGGTAGTGATTTGTGTGCACATTCATGTAAGATGTTTTAACTGTGTGTGCATTTTCTAGGATGAGTAACTTCTTTTTTATAATTGTTTCACACATCAGAAATAGACACTGCTGCTGTTTGTGGTCATTGTTATCTAGAGTGAGTCTGATATTAATTGCACTGACAAATTCTGTTTATGTAAACAGTATCTAATACTCTGTCACTCACCATTGGCATTGATGCTGCAATCTGCATTTGTTTGTCAGTCATATCAATGTCAGTGATGAGTGTTTGTGTGTGTGTGTATATATGCTGCTGGGTTGTTGCTGACAAGCAGTGCATTTATGCATTTTCATCGATTTTTTCCTGTCAATATCACTGACACTTGTTTATGTGTGACGTTGTTTATGTGAGTCGTTGCATGTGTGTATGTGTTAGCAGATAGTGATATGTGTATGTGTTGTCTGTCTTTTTTTTTTGTTCTTTTTTTTTTTTGAAGTTGAAATTTTGCAATGAATAACAAGTTAACTTTTAGTCTGTTCCTCACACAAAGCTATCATATGACTTCAGAAGATTTTAAATATAGTGCACAAGATGTGTAGACTATTTTGTGGTGCTTTTATGTTTAATGTTGCATGGTTAATATTGTTAATGTCTAATAATTAATTTACAGATGCATTATAAATCATTCAAAGGTGTCTATAACAACATGACTTTCATGCAATACGTGCCATATTGTGAGCAATTTTACCTTGCTATAATGTTATAAATGCTTAATAACACATAATCAACAATAGTAACCTATGAAAATGTACCCTTCTGTAAAGTAGATACATGTGAAGCATTTATTAAGGAGTTGCCAACATTAAAAACCTAGTTAACACTTTATTTTAAGGGTCCACAACAATGCACTAGCTGTTTTTTTTTTCAGTTAATTTATAATTAACTGAATGCATAGTGAGGCTATCTTAGCCATAATTTAAAAATAATTAAACATCTTTTGTGTGGAAACTAAAGTAATAAATGCTCAGTTTCGGAGATCCATTATATGTAAACAGTAAATAATAAACAATAATAAGCCGATAATCAAGGCTAATTAGTATTGGCTTTACAAAGCTGTTACAAATAAATTACTAGCTTCTATTAAAGACAACTTATTCCTCTATTCTAAAGTGAAAGTTTAACCTACTCAAGTTATTGATTTATTTTACATTTTTTGTGTTGTATTCAAGTTTATTTAAATATATTCAGACAGTAATTATGACTAATTAGTATTGGTTTTTACTAAATTGTTATTAGTGAATTGCTAAAATCTTAAAATAAAGACAATTAAACTCCCTATTCCAAAGTGAAACATCTACTTACACAAGTTATTAAATGTTTGACATCAGTTAGGTGTTTACAGTATTTGCAGTAAACTTAAAAATGTTCAGAGTGTTTTATTGTAATTGAAATGTGCAAAACAAACAAGTAACTTGAGTAGGTTAAACTCTCAGAAGATGTAAGCAATTTATTTGTAACAGCTTTGTAAAGCCAATACTAATTAGTCTTAATTACTGCCTTAATATTGTTTAGTAAACTTGATATATGATCTATGAAAAAGAACATTCATTACATGATTTTCTACACAAAAATAAGATGATTAAGTTTATTTAAGTTGTAAATTATGGCTATGACAGCGTAAGTCTACATTCAGTTAAGTAGTAATTATTGTTTTATTTATGCTGAACTAGTGCATTATTTTGTACCCTTAAAATTAAGTTTTACTGAAACTTATGTACATAATGTTTAGTATAGTTTAATGTTCACCAAGCTTTATTGTAATGTACATGCTGTGAATGAGCAGGAAGAGCTGAAAAGTGTTTTTGCAGAAGACTTTAGGTTACTAGAACTAGGTAAGTTGGGACAGCACTCGGAGTAGCACCACTCTTTTGACATCAACAAGACAAGGAAAATGATGACACAAGTGAGACAAGACATTACAGGAATGAATATAAACACTAAATTATATAATCCTTTTTATGGGTATTCTATGTTTTTGTTTAATAAAAGTATATATAAGTGAATTTTTTGAACTAATTATAACATGCAATTTAAAATGCTCACTAACTGGGAAGCATTGGATGAAAATAGCCCTTTTCATGCATATTGCTATAACTACATATAAATGATGTATAATGCATTTATAAATTACTTATTAGTCATTAATTAACCCCTTTATAAACCATTAACAAAGTAAACATTAGTGTTACCAAAATATCAGCATACATGTTTGAAATGACATGAGGGTGAGTAAAAAAAATAAAAAAATAAAAAAAGAATTAAAGAATTGTATTTTGGGGTTTTATATTCATTTAAATGACTGAGCAAA
Organism: Myxocyprinus asiaticus; assembly: GCF_019703515.2. Taxonomy (NCBI): domain Eukaryota; kingdom Metazoa; phylum Chordata; class Actinopteri; order Cypriniformes; family Catostomidae; genus Myxocyprinus; species Myxocyprinus asiaticus. The sequence continues at coordinate 10,247,045 of NC_059370.1, read as the reverse complement.
AGTTTAATGTCACAGTATATTTATCTGCTTATATACTGTTAAAACCAACAGTTTATAAACAGATAATTATACTAAATGTAAGCAGATAAATCCTGGTATTTAGAAAAGTTGTTTTGCTCAAATTTGACACACAAACGTTGTGCACAAACCACAAAAAAAAATAAAAAATAAAGTAGGATTGAGATTTTCAAATCCACCATCAATCAGTGACTGGGAAAAGTTATTATTCAACTGGTAGAAAGAAATTAACCACCCAAAGACGCTAACAAAACGGTAACATACTGAGAATACTTTAACATACACAATTGTTCTTAAGAAAATCATTGAACCACAGGTTGTTGCAATGCATTGTCCTTGCATTAAGTAAAAATATGTTATGCAGCAAGGGAGTTGTGGTAGCCTAATAGTTAAGTACTTGAGTTGTTATTTCACAGGATGTGGGTTCAATCTTAACCACCTGTGACCCTGAGGTTGTGCTTTTTGGGAGACATGTTAAACAACTGGTTGCTCAAGGGCTCAGTCCTTTTATTAAATGCATATATTGTAACCCAGTAAGGGAGATGTGGTGACCTAATGGTACAGGACTTGGATTACAGCCACAAGATTGCAAGTTCCACCCTAAGTATAGTTGGCCCAGATAGTTTGCTCTATCACAACTGATTTAAAGAGAGAGTCATTTAACCACTGCTTGCTTCAGGGCAATATCCTTTCAAAAAAGTAAGAGCTGTCGTAACTTAATTGTTAAGGATCTAGGCTGACACCACAAAAAAAAAAAAAAAGAAAAAGAAAAAAAAAGAAAAAAAAAGTGTTGTCAATCTCAGGTAAGGATGACCTAGATATTTCAAGTTGATACTAAAATTAAAATTTTCCTTCATAACTATTTTGAGCTGACATCATTATAGTCATCATTATGGTGCAGGTGAGTGTCTGTGTGGTGACACAAAGGACTATATAATCTGCTACCATTCCAGTCCCACTTGAAGATGACCCCAAAACTCTTTAGGTAAGTTTATTAAATGACTTAAATTTGCAACATTAACTGTCATCCAGTGTGTTGATCTTAAAAAAGTGTTTATCTTAAAGTCCATTTACATTGATGCATTTGGCAGAAGCGTTTATTCAAAGCAACTTGCAATGAGTTCAAGGTGCTTTTTGTCAGTGGTTATACAGTATATGTGTTGCTAGTGCCATACCGTACCAATTGTAGTACAGGATCAGAAATTACTAAGTTTCCTGAAGGAAATATCAGTGCTTACACTGCAGCAAAAAATAAAAATATTGTTAAAGTTTTAGGTAAGTCAGCATGCATCTGTTTTCTGTCACCTATACACACAAGAATCAACACATAGTCACTGTGCAATGTAAAGACGCCTATTAAATGTTAAATAAATACAATGAAGGCAAGACCAATCAGAATTCAGTATGCACATTTACACAAAACAGAAGTCCAATAGTAAATCAGTATGAAAATATTCAGATGACATGATCACTGTCAGTTAAATGAACATTGCACCATTAAGGTAGATTTTCAAAGGTAGATTTTCAAAAGATTTTTTAAAGCAGAATATCTTAAAATGTAAAATGTTTACTGTGTAGATACAGTATGCTGATTTCAGTTCAGTGAAAGTGATAATGGTTTGGTAAATTTGGAAGAAATATGAGTGTCCAATCCTCTCCATGCTAATCACCATGTGCGCTTTGATCAGCTGTGGCAGAGGAATCATGGGTGGCATTCTCCATCCCTGTTGGGTGTTTGAGTTAAATGATTTACTGCTCTTTCAGATCCTTCCTTCTTTTTTCTCTTTTTCCTCCTCTCATTCCCAGTGGTTTTGTTCCATTTTTTGCTGCCTGCCCTGCCAGTCATTTATCAAAGGAAGAATGGCTAGGAAAATAATCTGGCATTAGCGACCAGTGACTAATACCTCTGGATTAAAAAAAAATAAAGTCAAATTTTGTCATTTTAATAAATCACGGCAGCATGATGTCACCATTAAAGATGATCTTCTTGGTAAAGCACAGAAGGAGGACAAAGTAAAACCCACACTGAGGCTGTGAGAGGTCTATGGGATGGCTGTATTGTTAAAGGATTAATCATAACAACTTTACTCAGGTTAAGGTAGCACATTCCCTACACAGCAGTAAAAGCTTGACACAGTGAAAGCTCTACACAAGATGACATGTAAAGGCCTATTCACACCAACTTTTCGCACAAAAAATATGATATGAAAAATCGGCCACAGGTTTATGGATGAACTGCATAAGTGCTTGTTTGAATGCATGTGACGTGAAAAGCACAGCACAGCTGCTTTTCTGAAACATTTGAGTAGTAATTACATTAATATAGCCCTAACCCCCAAACCCTAAACCTGACAGTACTGAAACCAAACCATGTTTAGTTCACATATATATTTTTAAATAGCTTTTCTAATAGATATCTGATAAATAATACATTTTCAGAATAAATTCTAAATACTGCACATTGCAAATGCTTTCTCACTATAATTTTGTATTGTATTGTATTTATTGTTATTTTCTATTCTGTGATTTATGCCTACTGCTGCAACACCACAATCTCCCCAGGACATTTAAAAAAATCCATCCTATCCTATCCTGTCCTGTCCTGTCCTATATTTTCCTTTCCTTTCCTTTCCTTTGCTTTCCTTTCCTTTCCTTTCCTTTCCTATTGCTTCCTTGCCTTTTCTTTCCTTTCTGATCCCATCCTATCCTATCCTATCCTATACTTTCCTATCCTATCCTACCCTTTCTGATCCTATTCTATCCTATCATTTCCTTTTCTTCCCTTCCCATTCCATCCCATCCAGTCCAATCCTGTCCTGTCCTATCATATCCTACCCTACCCTACCCTACCCTACCCTACCCTATCCTTTACTTTACTTTCCTGTCAGAATGAGCTTTATGAGCTTTATTGCCAATTGTGCATACAAGGAATTTGTCTTGGTGACAGGAGCTTCCAGTACACAACAATACAAAACATCAACAAGACTTTTTAAAAATAATTACAAATTGAATACAAAATAAATAAATATTGAAAATAAAAAAGTATATATAGAATACACAATAGGAAAAAAAAAAAAAAAAAAAAATATATATATATATATATATATATATATATATATATATATATATATACACACACACATACATACATACATACACACACACACACACACACACATACATACACACACATACATACATACACACATACACATATGTAGTGCAAATCTAAATACAAATCGGTTATATACAGTGCAAGGAAATGTAATGGCAGAAGAGGCTGGATGTGTTGGATAATATAAAAAACTAAGCTGTGTATTGCACATTAATTATTGCTCAATGGAGCAGTTTTAACTGTTCATGAGATGGATAGCCTGAGGGAAAAAACTGTTCCTGTGCCTGATGGTTCTGGTGCTGAGAGCTCTGAAGCGTCGGCCAGAAGGCAACAGTTCAAAAAGGTAGTTGGCAGGGTGAGTGGGGTCCAGAGTGATTTTTCCAGCCTTTTTTCTCAATCTGGAAGTGTATAGTTCTTGAAGGGAGGGCAGGGGGCAGCCAATAATCCTCTCAGCAGTCCGAATTGTCCTTTGTAGTCTTCTGATATCCGATTTTGTAGCTGAACCAAACCAGACTGTTATAGAAGTGCAGAGGACAGACTCAATGACTGCTGAGTAGAACTGTATCAGCAGCGCCTGTGGCAGGTTGAACTTCCTCAACTGGCGAAGGAAATACAACCTCTGCTAGGTCCTGGTAGTGCCCAGGAACCTGAATGACTCCACTGCTGCCACAGTGCTGTTTAGAATGATGAGGGGGGACAGTGTTGGGGTGTTCCTCCTAAAGTCCACAATCATCTCCACCGTTTTGAGTGTGTTCAGCTCAAGGTTGTTTTGACTGCACCAGACAGCCAGCTGTTTAACTTCCCTTCACTATGCAGACTCATCTTCATCTCGGATGAGGCCAATGACAGTGATGTCGTCTGCAAACTTCAGGAGCTTGACAGAGGGGTCCTTGATGATGCAGTTGTTGGTGTAGAGGGAGAAGTGTAGTGGGGAGAGCACACATCCCTGGGGGGCACCAGTGCTAATTGTACAGGTGCTGGAAGTGAATTTCCCCTGTCTCACAAGCTGCTGCGTGTCTGTCAGAAAGCTGGTAATCCACTGACAGATAGACATGGGAGCAGAGAGTTGGTGTAATTTAGTCCAGAGGATAACTGGGATGATGTTGTTGAAAGCCGAACTGAAGTCCACAAAAAGGATCCTTGCATATGTCCCTGGTCTGTCCAGATGTTGCAGGATATGATGCAATCCCATTTTGACTGCATCATCCACAGACCTGTTTGCTCAATAACCAAATTGAAGGGGATCTAGAAAGGGTCCAGTGATGTCCTTCAGGTGGGCCAACACCAGTCTCTCAAATGACTTCATGACTACAGACATGTCGCCCTTACTTCTGTGGTCATGAAGTCCTGTGATTTTTGGTTTCTTTGGGACAGGAATGATAATTGAGCATTTGAAGCAGCAGGGAACTTCACACTGCTCCAGTGATCTATTGAAAATCAGTGTGAAGATGGGGACCAGCTGGTTAGCACAGGATTTAAGACATGCAGGTGAAACACCGTCTGGGCATTGTGATTTCCTTATCTTATGTTTTCGAAAGACACGGAACACATCATCTTCACAGATCTTAAGTGCAGGTTGAGTAGCAGGAGGGGGGAGGAGGGGGACTGCAGGAGGTATTGGTGTTTGTGTGAAGTGAAGTGAAGTGAAGTGAAGGTCAGAGCGGGTGTGGGGTGTGAGATTGGACCTTTCAAATCTACAGTAGAACACATTCAGGTCATCAGCCAGTTGTTGGTCCACCACAGGGTTGGGGGTAGGAGTCCTGTAATTCGTAAGTTGTTTCACGCCACTCCACACTGATGCAGGGTCGTTAGCTGAAAACTTGTTTTTCAGCTTCTCAGAATATCTTCTTTTAGCCACTCTGATTTCCTTATGCAGTGTGTTCCTGGCCTGATTGTACAAGACTTTATCCCCACCTCTGTAAGCATCCTCTTTGGCCTGACGATGCTGCCTGAGTTCTGCTGTAAACCATGGTTTGTCTTTGTTAAACATTAAATAAGTCCTAGTAGGGATGCACATATCCTCACAGAAACTGATATATGATGTAACAGTATCTGTGAGCTCATCCAGATTGGTGTCTGCAGCATCAAAAACACTCCAGTCAGTGCAGCCAAAGTAGGCTTGTAGTTCCAGCTCTTCTTCATTGGTCCATCTCTTTACAGACCTTACTACAGGCTTAGCAGATTTTAGTTTCTGCCTGTAGTTTGGAAGAAGGTGAACCAGACATTGATCAGAGAGTCCCAAAGATGCTCTAGGGACAGAGCGATATGCATCCTTTATTGTTGTGTAGCAGTGATCCAGTATATTTCTGTCTCTGGTGGGGCATGTAATGTGCTGTCTGTATCTGGGCAGTTCACGTGTGAGGTTTGCTTTGTTAAAATCCCCAAGAATAATAATAACTGAGTCTGGGTATTGTTGTTCCGTGTCTGTGATCTGATCAGCCAGCTGTTGCAGCGCTGCATTCACGCACGTGTTTGGTGCGATATAAACACTCACCAGAATAAACTAGGTCATTTAACTTATATTGTTAGGTTTAGTAAAATATCTGACCCAGACAGGTTCTGTACGATGTCTATGGAGCTAAATTCATGACTAAAGTCTTTGACGCATTAAAGCATGTTGAGTTGCTCTAATCGAAAAAATAAATGCATTGTATTACAGTGCTTGCATTTTGGGAGGCTGAAATTTAACATGTTTTTTTTTAAGCATTGAATATTTCACAATTAATTTCATTATTAAAAATTAAACAATAAATATTCACCTTCCAAAGTTCTTTTCCAAAATATTCAGTTCATTTGAAAATACAATCTAGATTTTTCGACAGGTAGAATTCAGCCCGTTCTATTTCGCTTCACAAAATTTGCTTCCTCAAATTCAGTGGTTGAAATTCGGTTGGAAATTCAACCTTCTGCAGAATGTCATTTTGTCTAATAATTTAGGGATATGTTGCAGATAATACTGTACGCTCTAAAAAAATGACATCTTCGAGATAAAACACACATTGTAAAGAGTTTTTGTTACATGTGCTATCAGGTTTGGAACTTGGTCGCCCAGTTGTTAGGACTTAGAGGTAGGGTACCCAATTTGTTATGTATTAGATCGCTCTCATCCAACACTGAGAAAAAAACAAACACATCTAACCACATCACTTTGTTCATATTCTGTTAACACCAGGGCCCATATTCACAAATGTTTAGATCTTGCCACTAAGAGTTCTTCAAAGTGTTCCAATCTAAGAGTTTTTGCTTAAAAACTATTTACAAAACTGCTAAGAGCAAGTTTTACTAAGGAAATCTTAATGTAAGAGTAAGGCGGAGTTGGCCTCATTGCTATGGATGATGTCACATTTTGTTAGTATGCTCTTTTAAATCGCTTAAAGTGATTGGTAGATAGAGAAGCACTATTTTTCAGAAAATTCCTCATAGACAGATAGCGGGATATATACATATATCTAACAAATATGAGATAGATAGATCGACTGATCTATGGCCAGACAGATCTCTGCCTGTGGCCAGAGAGCACCAAGTTGTCAATTTATCTCCAGAGTAATTGGGGTGTTTCGGTTAGTTGGAGAGTTAACTGCATCTCTAACTAACTTTGCAATGATAAAAACACAGCAATTTAGACAATACTGTAAGGGGTTTGGCTTGGACTCAAATGCAAACCACGACAGAGATGGTTAGAGCAAAAAGATTTACTCAAAATAATTTAGAAAATGATAATAGTAATTAAACTAAATCTGGAACTCCAAAAAAAGAGGAAAAAATAGGAAAAGTCCAGGCAAGAAAAAACTCCACAGAAAAATAAGGGAAAAACAATAAACTACCTGTAGACAAAGAGATTCGCTAGTGTTGGGCCTCATGTATTCAGATAGAAGACAAAGGTAGGCCTAACACAGTCGTAAAACCTAACTGAGGCCCATAAACAGTCATAAATCTTACTGATAAAAACTGCGCCAAAATCAAACAAAGGGAGTCAAAAACAGACTACAAATCCCATGAAGCCTTGCTCACTAAAGGATCAAACTCTCAACTCCTATTGGATGAGGCACACAACGGAACGGCCCTCAACCATGACGTCATTGGGAGTAGAAATAACTCTGAGACCCTTCTGGGCATTGCTTCCAGCAAATTTGCTCACCGTGTAGACGCAGCTCAACGCTGCTCTCAGGTGTAGCCTCGTGGCACAAGGAAGTAACGTACGACTTGAAACTGTGGCCATACAATCTCTATCTCGCTGGACGAGTTGAGATTACTCTGTGTTCCACCTAACACTCTAACGGATCCGAAGGAGATCGCAGAGCAATCCGCATCTTCATCCGTTTGCCTGCAGAAGTGAGGAAAAAAAAGATTTCTCTTCCCTCTTCAATCAAGTCGACGTCGCTGATTTCTCCACCAGCCCGCCGAGAATCAGCAGCCGTACTGCCCGCCGACAGATCAAGGAAATGGCCTCCCGTCATCACCGAAGCCTCGAGGAAACGAGTCGGAGTCAAACGACGGATGAACACACATTCTACCTGCTTCCTCATGCGATTCAAGTAAGAGGTTTACATCTGGGCAGAGATAGAATATTATAGTGTGTTATTCTTGTGTATCAAGGTTATTGCTTGTACAGTTTATGGACCGCCGAGTCCGCTCATTGCTGCTAATAATACTCAAGGTATTACTGTAATGTACTGTTATCACAAATTAGATCTGCTGTGTTGTAGTCCAACCACATTGGACTGTTGTGTATTTCCGCCATCGCGGGTGAGACCGGCACACTGAGTTTATCCATTAAAGAACCAAAGACCGCGGGACGGTTTACGAGCCGTTCACTGCGTCTCTGAGTGATAAACTAACAGTTGCTTTCTCTCCCATGATCGCGAAACCGGCTTTGGTGCCGCCACTTTATTCTTTCTCTCTCTCGTACTAATCACACACACATGCGACCCCTCACAAACATTCTCGCACACACTTTTGGCTAGTAGATAACTTTGTGATAAAGCTCAGCTTTGTCCCTAAGTTATCGTACAAGCGGAGACACGCGGTAAACGGGCAGACACCATTAGCCGGCTTCTCTCCACCCACATTCACGGCCATATTCTCTGGCCGGAAATCTCGCGTGACATACTCTCCACGAGAGTCACGTCTGCCATTTTGTGCGCGTCACTCCTTACACACACACATTCACATACACATAACTTCCTCTCATGTGTTATAGGCTTATTTTGGTTTCCTTATCTAATCATATCACTGTTTAGTTTGCAGTTGTAAGTCGGAAGTTTATTGACTGCATTGTATTGATTATTAATTGATACTACTGCATAAAATAAACTTTGTTATATTTCAAAGAGAAGTGTTTTGGTTTGTTTTGCATACACCTGTGTCAAATGCTGACAGGGGATGTCAGTGCTCGGATTTAAGCCTTCATTGTTTCTTTTCGAAGGTCGATATTCTTCGGATGTCGATTTTCCTAAGAGAACAATCTAATATTGAGACTGTTATACTATCTGGTTATTAGTCCCTGATTCCAGGGTGGTGCCCCAGCGATATTAATTCTTATTAATATTCTATTGATTTTTGATAATTGATAATTATCTTTGATGATTGTTCAATTTGAAGGATCAATAAGCTAGTGTTAATTTTAATCAATGTTTCATTGATGTTAATAATTAATGATTATCTTTGATAATTGTTGATTTAAAGGATTAAAAAAGCTAGCATTGATTCTCATCAATGTTCTGTTGATTTTAATAATTAATAATTATCTTTGATAATTATTAATTATTGCTAATAACCAAACCCGCTCCTGAACGTGGTGCACTACATTTAATGGTGCGCCGTGTGAGGTTTTAATGAGTTAGAGTCTATTATTTAATATAAATATTAATTACTAGCTAAAGAAATAATTAGTAATTATTTCTGATAGTAACACTGATCTAAACAACCAGTAGAACCTACACTATAAAGATATGCTTGAGCACAAGACAGTCTGGCAAGGAAAGACTAGAAACTGAGAGCTTAAATACACAGGGGAGACAATGAACAAATGAGAGGCAGGTGGGGAAAATAATAAGGGAATGTCGCTGATAGGCTGAAGACAGTCTTGTGACTTCCAGGAGCAGGAAAACTCATCATGTGATCTCCAGAGGCAGGAAAACTGGAACCTGAGAGAGCGAGAGAGAGAGAGAGAGAGAGAGAGAGAGAGAGAGAGAGAGAGAGAGAGAGAGAGACAAGCCTAAGAGACAGGAGGAATCCTGACATCCTCCACGATGAATTGTAATGAAGGGTCTGAGAGGGTTTTGCTCCTTCAAAGGGGTGAAAACAGCTGTGGCAGCAGGGGTCCAGCAGAACGGGTAGGAGTTGGAGGTGAGTGCAGTCAATGGGGCAGCCAGAGATCCGAAACCACGTATGAACTTACATTAAAAATTTGCAAATCCCAGAAAGCTCTGTAGCTGTCGTCAGGTGGTGGGGATAGGCCAGTCTGCCACTGCTTGTACCTTGGCAGGATCCATCTTGATGCTGCCTGCAGACACAATGAACCCCAGGATGGAGACAGTAGTCTGGTTAAACTCACATTTCAATGCTTTAACAAAAAGATTATTTTACAAAAGATGCTGGAGAACTTGCCTGACATGAGAAATGTGTTCCTTGAGACCTTGAGAATAGGTCAAGATATCATCGAGACAGACGAAGGTGAAACAGTTGATCATATCCCTTAAAACGTAATTTATCATGGACTGGAACACAGCTGGAGCATTTGTGAGGCCAAAGGGCATAATGAGGTATTCATAGTGACCAGTGGAAATGTTGAAAGTGGTCTTCCATTCATCTCCCTCCCGTATGCGGACAAGATGGTAAGCATTCCATAGGTCTAGTTTAGTGAAGACCTTGGCACCCTGCAGAAGCTCGAATGCTGTAGACATGAGGGGCAAAGGGTACCGGCTTTTCACCGTGATGTCATTTAACCCTCTGTATTCAATGCAGGGTCTGAGGCTCTTGTCCTTCTTTTCCACAAAAAAGAAGCCAGCACCAGCAGGAAAGGACGAAGATCGGATTATCCCCGCTGCCAAATTCATGGCCTCCATCTCAGGTACAGTGAGGGAGTAGAGGTGACCCCAGGGTGATGTAACTCAAGGCAGCAGGTCTATAGCGCAATCATAATGAAATGAAAAACTAGAAACTGAGAACTTAAATAAATGGGGGAGACAATGAAAAAATGAGGGGCAGGTGAGGCAAATTATAAGGGAAAGACACTGATAGGCTGAAGACAGTCATGTGACTTCCAGGAGTGGGAAAACTCATAAAGTGATCTCCAGAGGTGGGAAAACTGACAGATACCTTTTATAAGGTCAATGTCAATATTATAATGTTTATAATATAATGCTATATTATTAAAATACATCCACTCAATTGTGGTTCAGGTGATTCCTTTTTAAAAGGTTTATGTCATAATAATATTCTAATACATTGTTTTTAATGTGGATTGATGACAGCAGGCATGATTCAGATCATTTTGGAGTCACTCTTAGGGGTTTAGAAGTCCTAAAGACGACTTATATGCTCTTGTGGTTTTAGGAGCTACTTTTATTGTTAAAATGCTTCTTGAAATACTCTTAGATTTCCATGTTAGGAGCTATTTTTTTTAATACAGGCCCAGGTATATATTTGTGACCACGAGAGCACTTGCAAATACTGTACATGTGTGTGCAGTGCATGTGACCCAATTCTGTTCTCAGCCTTTTATATTTGCCTTTAATCTATAAGGTCTGTGTTTCTGTGTAAAGGCCAGTGTCAGCAGTGTGTTTTACATACCGTGGTCTCTGTCACAAAAAGGGGCCCCTCTTGCAATCTTTGCACACACACAATGCACAGAACTTCCCATGATGCCTCTCTGTGCTCCTGCCCACCAGGGAGATGCTCCAGTCTCATTTACCCATGAACCCCTCCATGTCTCTGCCATGGACGATTGTATTTTTGATGTCCAGAGGGGCAGTGCTCCGATTTATCATCTTTTAATGTGACATCTCACATTTATCACTTGGGTGTTAAAACACGCAACAGCCATCGAAAATTAGCTTCATTAGCCGGATATTGTGCCTGTAAGTACGTCGCTAATTAAATTCAAACAGACTCCGCCGACCAGAGAGGCAATTATATTATATGCACACAACATGATGAAGTATTCCTTGCTCTGTTAAAGAGGCAGCACAGCATGCAAATATTTGTGTGTCAATGACCCCTCCAGCGCTCTTACAGAGCCGGCTCGGGCGTCACGGTCTGTTTGATTGTGTTAATTTGGCTTTTTGAATAATATATCAGGGTTTCCTCTTTCACAGCCTGCGTGTGCAATTAAGCAATGCCCGGGTTCCGATGATTACAGCCTGTGACAAGAACACCTCACAGTGCGAGGACTTTTTTGTTAAAGTTTTATTGTTTAATCTTATCTCTGAGGCATTTGGGGGATTGTGAAAATGTAAGTTATTCACATTGATGTAATGAATTGTTTAAGATGCAAGTGCTGCTAAATTCCTGCCCTTTTGTAAGGTTAGAATGTCATTAGATCAACCTGGTCTCATAGAATTGTGTTACCTTACGTACTTTTTGCTAAATTGTTTTTACATAGCTCGTTGTACAGTACGTGTTGTGTGTAATCTAACTCCAAAGTAATTATTTACTGTAATCAAATTAATTTTTTATTTAAAAATTACTGGAATTAATAACAATTTGAATGTAATCAGATTACAGTTAGTGACTTTCAATTAAGTTAATTTCTTTTAAGTGCATTACTTGGATTACACATTTTTAAAATAATATAATTAATGCTGAATACATTTAAAACCTGAATCATGTTCGTATGTACATATCAGAATCGGAATCAGAATCAGAATGACCTTTATTGCCAAGTATGCGTACACATACAAGGAATTTGTCTTGGTGACAGGAGCTTCCAATACACAACAATACAAAACAGCAACAAGACTTTAAAAAATATTTAAAAATTGAATAAAAAAAAAATAAATATTGAAAAGAAAATAAAGTATATAAAGAATACACAATAAACAATATATATTTATATATATATATATATATATATATATATATATATATATATATATATATATATATATATATATATATATATATATATATATATATATATATATATATATATATATATATATATATATACATACACACACACACACACACACACACACACACACATATAGATACATACATATACACATACACATACACACATATATATATATATATATATATATATATATATATATACATACACACATACGTACATACACACATACATACATACACACATACACATATGTAGTGCAAATCTAAATACAAATCGGTTATACACAGAGCAAGGGAATGTAATGGCAGATGAGGTTGGATAATATAAAAAGACTAAGCTGTATATTGCACATTAATTATTGCTCGATGGGGCAGTTTTAACTGTTCATGAGAAGGATAGCCTGAGGGAAAAAACTGTTCCTGTGCCTGACGGTTCTGGTGCTCAGAGCTCTGAAGCGTCGGCCAGAAGGCAACAGTTCAAAAAGGTAGTGGGCAGGGTGAGTGGGGTTCAGAGTGATATTTTCAGCCTTTTTCCTCACTCTGGAAGTGTATAGTTCTTGAAGAGAGGGCAGGGGGCAACCAATAATCCTCTCAGCAGTCCGAACTATCCTTTGTAGTCTTCTGATATCTGATTTCATAGCTGCACCAAACCAGACTGTTACTGAAGTGCAGAGGACAGACTCAATGACTGCTGAGTAGAACTGTATCAGCAGTGCCTGTGGCAGGTTGAACTTCCTCAACTGGCGAAGGAAGTACAACCTGTGCTGGGCATTTTACACATTGGAGTCAATGTGGGTCTCTCACTTCAGGTCCTGTGAGATGGTAGTGCCCAGGAACCTGAATGACTCCACTGCTGCCACAGTGCTGTTTAGAATGGTGAGGGGGGACAGTGTTGGGGTGTTCCTCCTAAAGTCCACAATCATCTCCACCGTTTTGAGTGTGTTCAGCTCAAGGTTGTTTTGACTGCACCAGACAGCCAGCTGTTTAACTTCCCTTCACTATGCAGACTCATCTTCATCTCGGATGAGGCCAATGACAGTGATGTCGTCTGCAAACTTCAGGAGCTTGACAGAGGGGTCCTTGATGATGCAGTTGTTGGTGTAGAGGGAGAAGAGTAGTGGGGAGAGCACACATCCCTGGGGGGCACCAGTGCTAATTGTACAGGTGCTGGAAGTGAATTTCCCCTGTCTCACAAGCTGCTGCGTGTCTGTCAGAAAGCTGGTAATCCACTGACAGATAGACATGGGAGCAGAGAGTTGGTGTAATTTAGTCCAGAGGATAACTGGGATGATGTTGTTGAAAGCCGAACTGAAGTCCACAAAAAGGATCCTTGCATATGTCCCTGGTCTGTCCAGATGTTGCAGGATATGATGCAATCCCATTTTGACTGCATCATCCACAGACCTGTTTGCTCAATAACCAAATTGAAGGGGATCTAGAAAGGGTCCAGTGATGTCCTTCAGGTGGGCCAACACCAGTCTCTCAAATGACTTCATGACTACAGACATGTCGCCCTTACTTCTGTGGTCATGAAGTCCTGTGATTTTTGGTTTCTTTGGGACAGGAATGATAATTGAGCATTTGAAGCAGCAGGGAACTTCACACTGCTCCAGTGATCTATTGAAAATCAGTGTGAAGATGGGGACCAGCTGGTTAGCACAGGATTTAAGACATGCAGGTGAAACACCATCTGGGCATTGTGATTTCCTTATCTTATGTTTTCGAAAGACACGGAACACATCATCTTCACAGATCTTAAGTGCAGGTTGAGTAGCAGGAGGGGGGAGGAGGGGGACTGCAGGAGGTGTTGGTGTTTGTGTGAAGTGAAGTGAAGTGAAGTGAAGGTCAGAGCGGGTGTGGGGTGTGAGATTGGGCCTTTCAAATCTACAGTAGAACACATTCAGGTCATCAGCCAGTTGTTGGTCCACCACAGGGTTGGGGGTAGGAGTCCTGTAGTTGTTTCATGCCACTCCACACTGACGCAGGGTCGTTAGCTGAAAACTTGTTTTTCAGCTTCTCAGAATATCATCTTTTAGCCACTCTGATTTTCTTATGCAGTGTGTTCCTGACCTGATTGTACAAGACTTTATCCCCACCTCTGTAAGAATTCTCTTTGGCCTGACGACGCTGCCTGAGTTCTGCTCTAAACCATGGTTTGTCATTGTTAAATGTTAAATAAGTCCTAGTAGGGATGCACATATCCTCACAGAAACTGATATATGATGTAACAGTATCTGTAAGCTCATCCAGATTGGTGTCTGCAGCCTCAAAAACACTCCAATCAGTGCAGTCAAAGCAGGGTTTTAGTTCCAGCTCTGCTTCATTGGTCCATGTCTTTACAGACCTTACTACAGGCTTAGCAGATTTTAGTTTCTGTCTGTAGTTTGGAAGAAGATGAACCAGACATTGATCAGAGAGTCCCAAAGCTGCTCTAGGGACAGAGTGATATGCATCCTTTATTGTTGTGTAGCAGTGATCCAATATATTTCTGTTTCTGGTTGGGCATGTAATGTGCTGTCTGTATTTGGGCAGTTCACGTGTGAGGTTTGCTTTGTTAAAATCCCCAAGAATAATAATAACTGAGTCAGGGTATTGTTGTTCAGTGTCTGTGATCTGATCAGCCAGCCGTTGCAGCGCGGCATTCAAACATGCGTTTGGCACGATGTAAACACTCACCAGAATAAACGAGGAAAACACCCGCGGCGAGTAGAAAGGCTTACAGTTAATAAAGAGCACTTCCAAAATAGGACAGCACATCTTCTTTAATGTTGTTACATCTGTACACCAACTTTCATTGATGTAACAGCATGTTCCACCGCCTCTCGTTTTCCCTGTTAACTCAGCATGCGATCCGCTCTGAACAGCTTGAAGTCCGGCAGCTTCACTCAGCCAGGTTTCAGTGAAGCACAAGGCAGCAGAGGTTGAAAAGTCCTTGTTTGTGTGGTTGAGGAGATGTAGTTTGTCCATTTTGTTAGGAAGAGAGCGGAGATTCGCTAGATGAATTCTCGGCAGCGCTGTTCGAAAACCGTGCTGACGGAGCCTGACCAGCGCACCTGCTCATCTCCCTCGCCTGCGTCTCTTGAACAACACAGCCGCGCCTCCAACTAAAATGTCCAGCAAAACATCTGAATATTCAAAAACTGGTAAAAGATTGTCTGGTATATGCTGTCGAATGTTCAGCAGTTCGTCTCTGGTAAAACTGACTGGAAAAAGATTACTAAACACAGGACAAACAAACAAAAACAACAAAACAATAGGAGCGCTCCACACCGAGGTGGCCATCTGCGGCGCCATTATGATGATCTCCATATGATCTCCAGATGATCTCCACAAACATATGTTTGTGTTTCTGTGACAGCTAAAGTGACAATGACAATGAACAAAGAGGAAATACAGTATTGTATTGTAATTTGTATTGTGATTACTTTTACTGTGAAGTAATCAGTAAAGTCACATAATTACAATTTTGGAAATGTAATTAATTTGGAGCGATTGCTATTTTCGAGTAACTTAAGTTGTTCGCAGTGCTGGTCAGATTACTTCTGAAATGTAATCGGATATTGATTAGAAATTACATGACAAAAATTGCAATCAGTAATGTAATCTCGCAGATTACATTTTTGGGGTAATCTAATCTGATTACTTTTGGATTACCTCCAATTTAACTCTATTATTTGACATCACTTGCATTTGAGTAGGATAATCTTGAACCATTTTAACATAAAAATGCAAAGATGAAGAAAAATATTTTCCATTCTTTATTGCTAACAAAAAGAGCCTCACAAAAACAGGTCCTTATGACACAATTTAAAAGTGCATTAAACATGCACGTGCATGTAAAAATATGAAATATTTAAAAAAAAAGTTTAACAGATATTTCTTATCTGTGTTTCTATAATTATGGACAGGTTCCTGGGGCGCATTACTTAAACGTGGTCATGTAATTTTGCCATCCATGTGTGGTAAGATATCATAATACCAGTTATACTTGAGAATCAACGTCACAAAAATGGCCTCAAAGTTATCACTAAAGCAAAAGTGCATTCATTTGAATTTTTGAAGCTGAATACAATAGCAGTTTACAAAACGAAAACAAATTTTATGGCACTAATGCAACTGGATTACATTGTGAATATGAAATGACGTGTATTTGGGCATTTTGATGCGTTTGATGGACAAAACCCTTCCAAACACATAGCGACACATGTTTACATTACACACAGGGTGATAATTAAAATAATAGTTAAAATGTGTTTGTCAGGAGTTAAGAAATTAAAAAAATAAAAAACCATGCAAACATATTCAAATGTTTCTTTAAATTTGATGTTGAATCCTTTGCAGTTGACTGGATAATAACCTTTGGAAGGCAGAGTTTACACTGCTCTAAATACTAAATACACTGATGTTTTTTCCCTGTGTTGCCTTAAAAGTGAAATTATTTCTGTAGATCCAGTGGTCAAACGCTCCATCTTCACATGGCTAATGATAAGTTTCAGGTCTATTTGCAATTTCACAACCTTCTATTCTGAAAACACTTGATGAGTTACTGAACATATATCATAGGTAAGATGATTTAGAGTGAAAAAGAGAAAACTTATGGTGATAAATTATGAACAATTTACTGCTGTTGCCTAATTAACATATAATCATGTAATCCTTAAAAAATAAACTGTAATCCAATACTAGATTTTTGTAATCTGATTATGTAATCCAAATTATATGTAATCTGTTACTACCCAGCACTGGTCAAGATTTGCTGTAAGGGCATACGGCATCTAAAATTTTTTACTATAGTTCATAACATGTACTGTAATACATTTTAACATTTGCATTGCATAAACAACTACATTTACAAACTTATTTTAGCATGATCATGTTGCACGGCAGCTCAGCTGATAGAGCGCTGCACTTGTGGTGTGAAGGACCAGGGTATGAAACCTAAAGAGAACGCAAAAGACAATAGTGTCAAAGAAGCACCAAAAAATTATGTGGCCACTTCAGCAGTTGTGTTTTTCATCTCACATTTGCTTTTAGACACTATTTGTTAGGTCTAGGTTCAATGTTTAGGGTAAGGAGGTCGGTTCTGTTGATTTAAAACTCAATAGAGCATTAACCATAAAAAATATATCTCTTTGGGAGAAAAATTAACTCGCTTTTAGCACCACATAGTGGAGATTTAACCTCGGAAATGCCATGATACTTATAATAAAACATGCAATGTCATTTAGCAAAAATGTCGCCACAGTCACGTAGGTTTCATTAGATCAGGTCATGTTCCGAAATCAATGCCTGAAACATTAGCTAAAATGTGGCTCAAATGACAGTTTGAAGAGTTCATAAAGGATTGAAATAAAGATCTAAACCCACACAGAATCAACAGTCATTTAAAAACAAAATGTGGAGCAATTAAGAGCTGCTCTCTGCTTTCTTTTCTCCTCATACAGCAGTTTTGACAGGAGCTTAATGACTTTTCCACAGTGGAGGGCCCCAGGAATGTGTGGGTTGGGCCCCGGGTAAAGGAGCAGCGCAGGACCAAGATGGTCACAGATGTCATGCCACGGCCTCTCTGTCTCTTTTTCCACTCCACTGAGCTTGTTACAGCCACTCTCCATATGCACCCTGCCTCCACATCCTCTTCCGAACACGCTGCTCTCTGCATGAGGCAGGAGCCTGGGAGGCCGCTGGAAATGGGTTGTGAAAAAGGGCTCCCAGGGTTCATGTAAAAAGTGAAGGGAGAGAACAAGATGAGAGAGCGACCCACCACACCTGAAGGATGGCCAGGCGCATGCTGGCTGGCTGCAGGCACCCGTGTTCAGGCCTATCTTGTGGACCAGTGCCTTTTGCCCTCGGCCCCTTCCCGCCCATCTCTCTCCCATCATACCACCCATCCGTCTCCGTTGGGCACCCCCAAAATCAACAGCACCTCTTGGGCACAGCCTCCCATTAAAGACATCTGTGCATAGACGATGAGCAGATAAATCATTTTTGCAGAACAATTTTGATAAATGAGCTGTTCGCTTTGGAGTGCCTGTGCTTCTGCACTCCTTTACCCTAGTGGTCCATGCTCTCTGTTTCCAACATGCTGCAGGCTTATTTTAAACCCATGTATACACACACGCCACACACACACACACACACACACACACACACACACACACACACACACACACACTGCCAAAATCACCTCCTGCCAACAGCAAAAGTAGAGGAAGTTGGAAAGATCTTTAAATAAGGGAATGTTTTGAGGCAAATATTGTTATTTGGCAAGTATAACTTAAAGTCAACGGCAACATCCTAATTTAGACATAAATTACCGTATTTAAGCAGATATATGAAAAACTTGTGCCTTATTTGAAAAAAATGGTGCCTTATATGAAACAATTGTGTAATAATTAAATAAATAAATAAGTTTTATTTTTGTGCATGTATAAATGCATGGCACATCCAGATTATTTTCATTTCAAAGAGATGAGCAACTCATTTAATATTTCAGATTTTGTCACTGTTTAATGAGTGTACATGTGTACCAGTATCATAAATAATAATAATAATAATAATAATAATAAGTATTATTATTATTATTATTATTATTATTAAAGGTTGATATTTGCCTTTATGAACTGATTTTCTGGGGGCAATTTTATTAATTTTTTTACCTTCATGATGGATTTATTTTTTCTATAATACACAGCATGTTGTCTATTTATGTCAAATAATTTGATTTAATCAGTTAATCAAAATGGTCACTACAGTGTCCTGTACCAAAAACCATAGGCCTAGAAAATAATTTTATAAAATATTTCAAATATATTTAATGAATAAAATATAACAAAATCTATATCTGCAAATGCAATCAATACAATCTTAATTATGTGAATCATTAACTAAAGACCTTAAGCAAAAGACACTGCACTAAAAAGAAAAAGAAGAAAATAAAGAAAATTCTGTTTGTCTGCAAAATTATGTTGGCGTAAACGTTTTTCAGTTCTTTTGAGGAAGGAAGCAGTCAGCTCAGTCATTTAATGAAAGTTGATGGCACACAAATTATTGCTTTTCTTCAGCAGTTTAATTATCCGGGACAATATACTGTAACAATCAAAAAATAAATTAGGCTTTGCACTTGAGGGAATTAACGAGGTATCGTTGATGTAATAAAATCAAACAAATATCTAATTAACCATAACCATTATATCATGGTGTCCACTTTTTATTAGTCAATGTTGAATCATTAAACACTACACTTAAAGTAGAGATGCACTTTAATGCAAATTAAACAAGATTTCTCATGATGTTAGAAATGTTTGGGTCTGTGGTTTCTGTCTAAGGAGTTGACCCTATGTGCCATAGTGTTTGATATGGTGTCATGCTGTTTTCATTGGTCCCAAGCAAGGCAGCACAAGCCTCCTTCACATGGAGAAAACACTTTTTTCAGCATTATATATATATATAAAAAAATATATAATTCAGTTGGATTAAAGAGCTTGTTTTCAAGGTTTCTTGTGTCATATTTGAAGAGGAACTATTAATTGGCTGTGTTGACTTAAATCCAAATGTACTTAAGCAGCTGGATTCTGAATTAAAACAATAAAATATGAAAATATGCTGTATCCCACAAGGGGGGAATGTGCACAGGACAGACCTCACCAGAGATGGCATACTGCCATAGAGAGCTAATGTCACTTAGATACTCCCACACACATGCACCTACACCTGCAAACTTAAAGATACAGAGCAGTTCAAAAGTCTGAGATCACCTGGTATATATATATATATATATATATATATATATATATATATATATATATATATATATATATACAGTATACTACTGTATATTATTTTTTGCCCAGAAATTTTTTTTGGGCCATTTTTGCAGATGTCTAACTAGTCTATAACAGCAAGCATACTTGCTGCTTAGTGTGTGTAGTGTGTACTATAGACAGCGAGTGAGCCGTCTGCTGCTGTTGTGCTGTGGAGTGTAAACTCCCTCCAATGGAGGCCTGTGGTTTGTTGTCCTACACTATATGCTAATGGCATCATAATGTTATTTAGATCAATCAGTCCTCCTGAGCCCACTGCATGACTGGATGTGTGGCGCTAAGGTCAAGAGCAGTAGGGGGAGAGTTGAATTTGCACAAGATAGCTGCAGACTTTCTTAATTTGACCCTTTCTTTATCGGTCGCTCTTTCTATCCTTCGCTTTCTCTGTGTCTTTGCCAGATATCCCTCTCTGTCTCCGTCCATCAAATCAGAGGGCGATGTCAGCTCTCCCACAGCTCTGCCAGGATCACAGTGACCATTGACACACTCCACCACAGCAAGGCCTGATGGGAACTCACAGTGTCCAGATCACTTTTGCTGATTTCGACCAGCCTTCATGTCTCTGTGTTTGTATATCAGTGCCGATTTCTCAGGGCCAGCAAAGCTTCTCTGCTGGCCTAACATGCCAAATAAATAAATATTTTTCATCCTTTCATACTCAGTCACCTTTTTGCCTATGTATTTTTAATCGCTTCACACTCTTAATTAATCTACAAACAAATAGAGAAAAACGAAAAGTTTATCCAGTCAGAATTTATTCCTTGATGCTTACAAGCAAAGTGTGACAACTGTTTCACAAATTGATTGCCCAAAGCCGAATTTCCACAGAATCCCTCAACAGTGCAAATGAATGAGCAACTAAAGTCAGATTGTCAGATTCATCAGCCAATCAGATTGATTTATTTGTTCTTGGTGAGTGTGATCTTTAGGATATGTCCCAGTCCAGGTCTTCTAGCTGGCCTTGAGTGACGCAATCACGCTTTAAGTGATGTAATTTGAAAGCGAAGAGTGCGAGATCTTGCTGACGAGTCGGCTGTCAACACCACTGAGAAAGAGATCCTTATGGATTTAAAAACACGAGATGTTCTGCATGACTGTGTGATTGCTTAATTTATTAAACAGGAAAGGAGGACTGATTTTCACTTCAAGTAAATTGGTAAGTGCTTTTTGCATTGTTATAGCAACATCAGGAGTTTTCTAAGTTTAAATTAGGCTGCTTGAGCATTCAGTGTCGGATCAAGTTTTGAAAAGTAGTGCTGCATTCCATTCAACTTGGAAAGTCAGATTTTACAACTTCCTACTAGGAAAAGTGTAAGGAATGCATCTTGAAGTCAGAATTACAACTTCAGAAATTCTCAATTCCAATTTCACTGAGATGCAGGGGCATGATGTCACACAAACATGTTGACACTCAGGGAGATATACAAAGTAAGTGATAAACATTCACTTTATTAAGTAATATCGATAAATGAGTTTGTTTCCACATTACATGATATTAAAGCTTGTTTAACAAATGCCTGCAGAAACAGGTGTATAAAACATTATAATCTCTTTTGATAATAGTACATCTGAAGCACAAATGCTAGCACTGTAGCACTGTTTATCAGTTGGGTCGCTAGGAGATATCTCTTATGAGAGTCAAACCCCTGCTTAACTAACGGGAGCATTGCAGTTTTGTTTCCTTAAACGTCATATTTCAGCTCTGTAGGTCCAAACAATGCAAGTGGATGGTGATCAGCACTTTAAAGCTCAGAAAAGCACAGACAGTCATAGTAAAAGTAATCCATATGACTCCAGATACGATGGCTTTGGGTGAGAAACAGATCGATATTTAAGTCCTTTTCACTATAATTGTTTACTTCGGTCGCTTTCCAATGTGCGTCCATGAGTGGAATCAGTTCACCCTGCCTCTGAGATATTCTTCTAAAAATCTTTATTTCTGTTCTGATGAAGAAAGTCATACACATCTGAGATGGCATGAGACTGAGTAAATGATGAGAGAATTTTACTTTTTGAGGGAACTATCCCTTTAGCTGATATTAAAATAATGTCAGATAGGAAGAAAATCTTACTGCAATGGCCTAAAATAGGCTTTATTTTCTCTGTGTAAAATTTATATTTATTTATTTATTATTTTAGAGTAAAAAAATGTCCCCTGGACATGTTTTTATTAGATATACAAGATTAGTACAGAAAGCCTGTAAAAGAGTTACCATTAATGTTTTATTTTTTATTTTTTCAAATTAAATATGAATGTATCTCTCTCTCTCTCTCTCTCTCTCTCTCTCTCTCTCTCTCTATATATATATATATATATATATATATAAAACTTTAAGGAAAATTAAGCATGATTTAGTACATGATTTAATAGAAGAAAACTCTCCTTTGAGTCTCCTCTTCACTATGATTATTGAAAATGCTCTATTACAGTGTTAAAAATATAATTAGCAACTTTAAGATTCACATATAATGAATCTCCTCATTACAGATACATGTGTTGTAGTGCAATCAATATACATTAGGAATGAATTGTATGCTAATATTCTCTGCTAATATAAGCATAGTTTCATAAATAATGTGTGAAAACAAACATTTTCATTATTAACTTCTATTTGTTTTTGTTTAAAACAATACTCTGCTTACTCTCAAAATCACACAGAGGAATTAATTTCACAGTTGCTAATGGTGTTAGAATTACAGGCATTAATACGCAACTTGTAACATATGGACCTGGTCACTTAGACAGGCGTCAGCAATTTAGAACAGCTAGTTCCTATTTTTATGCTCTGTAAGGCTCAAACTGGGACAGCGAGGAGATTGCTCTGTGTTTTATAAGTGTAATGAGTCGGTGTGTGAGTAGACCAGTGGTTCTCAACTGGTTTTGCTTCAGGACCAATATTTTACATTGGAAATGACATGGTGACCTTACACAGTTACAGAATTGTTTATTTTACAAAGGTATTTTTTTTTTCTTATTTTTCTTAAAGTCAGTGTTAAAGTATGCTTATTGTCATTTCTCTTCTAAGAAATGTCTTCCTTTAAAAAGTTGATAAACTTGCATGATTAAATGCTTAGTGGCATTTTATGATTTGCAAAGCATTTTGTTTTTTCCACTGCTCTCCGTGACCCTATAAAAATAAACCTGCAACCCATATTTGAGCCGCGACCTACCACTGAAGAACCAGTCATGTAGATCATAGTGAGTGATGTCATAGTTGTAGACATCCTCTCCATCTCATAGATTCACATTACTATACCTACATTTTTGCAAAATGATTTTTACGCTTGTTGATGTATGTATTGCGGCAGTGTCCTGCTGAAATGAACACTAGGGGTGCTACAACAACAATGACTTTTATTCACTTTCACTCAAAACAGCAGATTATCAGTTCATAGACACTTATGATTAATAATAGTAAGTAATTATCTTATAACTTCTAAACACTTTTACTACAGAAAGGCGATATGTTTTAACATTTGTATTATATAACAAACTACATTTACAAGCTTGTTCAAGCATAATCAAATTGCACAGAAGCTCAACTGATGAAGCGGTGCACTTGTGATGTGACTAGTACTTAAAAGCATGTGTAACCGGTCCTGCTTGACCCGCTCCGAGCAGGATTTGAACCGCATTCTCTGGCATGGGAGGTGGGCACACTAACAAGGAGGCTAAAGCCTCTAGCATCAGTCGCTAGTGTGCCTCTTGAGGCCAGGGGAGTGAGGTTTACACATACCGCACAGCTATCATGTACCAGCTGGCTCCCGTTGCACATGCAAGTCGACACCTGAGTCAAAAGGGCCATAGAAGTACCTTAAAATTATATGGTTGCTGCAGGAATTATGTTTTCATGTCGCATTTGCTTTTCATTACAATATCAGTTAGGTTTAGGTTTAGGATAGGGAGGTCAGTTTTGTTGGTTTAAAACTCGCCAATACACCAATAACCTTACAAACCTCATCTGTTTGGGAGAAAATTAACTCACCTTTGGCACCACACATTGGAAATTTCACCTCTGCCGCAATACATGTAAAGAGCCAATTAATATAATTTTGCGAAAATGTCACCACAATCAGGTAATTTTCAGGAGATCAGGCAGGTTGTAAAACAGGTAGGTGGTGAACCCACAGAGGGGTTAGAGCTGACCACATCTCAGCGATCTCAGCAATGGAGCCATCAGTTCCATCTTCCACTTCCACTCACAAATCTTAGAGAGCATCCAAAAATAAGCACACAAACATACACACACACTCTTGTGCACACATAAATACTCACATAGACAAACACCCGCACAGACCCTTCATGCACTGGCACAACAAACCGCACGTCTACACACACCAAAACACACAAAAACTCCAACAGCCTCCCAGGAGGCCCATAGGAGTTCTCAGTACTATCCTGCCTCCCTTGACAATTCAGTTCACCAGGTGTTGTCTGCAACAGGCAATTAGTAGAATAGGTGTACCTGTCAATCACAGGGGCTGGAAGATTAGCTGCTTGCCCGTAATTAGCGGGTTAGAGGCTTCTTGGCCCAAAGGATAAAGGCTTTGCCAATAATGGGCCCTGGGGTATTAATTACTGAAGGTCGAAGCTGCAGTAAAGGCCAGGATCTTAGCAGAGAGCACGTAAGATGATTGTTTAAATTTCAAAAATAATACTGGTCTGACAGTTGTTAGTGTCCCACGGGGGTGCGGGTACAAGGTAGCCGAGGTAATTAGTTTGAAGAGGAAAGGGCATGGTTGCAGGCGTGTTTGTGAAGAGCGAGTGAGGGAGGGAGAGAGAGAGAGAGAGAGAGAGAGAGAGAGAGAGAGAGAGAGAGAGAGAGAGAGAGAGAGAGTGAATGAGATAGGGAGCAGCCAGAAAATTGAAATAAGACAAGGGGAAGCGGTGAAGGAAAAACGTATGGATGAAATGAAAGTAGATGCAGCACATTTTTCCAGCCCCACTTTAAATTGGCTGCTGCCCACCGCTGCGGTCTCGCTCACCATCGTCATGGCTACCAACCTGCAGTGTGGCACATGGGTGTGTATACCTTCATGTGCGTTGGGAGCAGGCAAGCAGGCAGGGGGTAAGGGGTCTTATTAAAGTCCTAAAAATGGACTGACAGATGCTGAGAGGCGGAGGAAAACAAAAGAAGCCACTCACCTCATGTCCGCAACCGTGGAGTGGCAGATGCCCGTGAAAATAACAGCAGCGGAGGGGTTCAACCAGAGTTCAGTCTGGGGAGAGGTGATGAAGTGGACCTGCCACCGGCTTACTGGGCCCTGGAGGCCCCCGGAGCCGGCCCTGTTTCTGACTCCTCATAACGGCATTAACACCCCAAAAACCCTGCTATCACCGTGGCCACATTTTATGGCCCTCCTGCGGTGTCCAGTGCGGCAGATGATAGGTGGCTGCTGCGCGGTACACTTGTCAACATGTAAACACATACACAACACTCTCTCACACTCACACTCAGAAGTGTCATGCCTATTCAAACTGAGTGGCCAGGTGGGTTTTAAATACAACTTTTTAGAGAATTATTTGTATCTTTGATAATTAAAGGGATATTTCATTCAAATATAAGAGTCATGTCATTATTTAACTCATCAAACTCATAAGATTTTTTTCTGTGGAACACAATATAAAACGTTATGCAGAATGCAGTGCTCAAAGTGAGCAGGTATGTAGTACCGGCAATGATGACAAATTGACATAACAGCACCGACAGCAACTGTTGTGTACCGACAACTCTTCTGTGATGCTGGAATTGTCATCACAGAGAAACTCACAGGGGAACTCTTTTTGGGAGATCTGTCCTTTGAATTCGGTTGCAGAATGATGGTTTGAAACTGAAATTATCATCATCTACTCATGTCCATCAAATCTTGTAATATATATACATAAAAAGGTAATAAAAAGGTTATGGTATTATGTGTTATACAATAATGTTTTAAGTTACTGTGGCATTTGAACCCAGGTCCCCTTACATGTGAAACAGACAAAACAAAAAAAAACATACCTTTAGACGAACACATTTAACATTTAAATTGTTAATGTCTTGTTGGCAATGTCATGTCTCACCAAGGGCACCCCTCCAAAAAATAAACAAAAACATTGGTGCTTGACGCCTCTGCTCACTCTTCTTGGCAGCTATAGTCGGCTGTGGATGAGGTGTCCGCTGCATGCTGTTTTAGATTAATGCACCATCCAGTTCCTGATAAAGTGCATGACTTTAATTTATGATGGTTCTAAATTATGACCCGAAAAGAATAGGGGGAAAGTCCCTGGCTGTCTCCAGATTTCAATATCCCACTCCGTCTCTCGCCAGCTCACAAAAGGATGCTTCGGCTCGCACTCGTGCACTGGCAGGGAACAGTACAGCCATTACTGTAAAGACTAAAGGTTGACAGTATGATGCAGCCATCAGATTTATTCATTGGAGGACCTGCTTCCAGCTTGGCAAAGGAGTGAGAACCTGATCGACAGAGGCTGAGGAAAGGAAGAAATCAGAGAAAGCTAAAACCTGAATACTTAGGGAGACATTTTATCCACAATGGCCTTTGAGAAGTTCCCCTCTCCCCAGCCAGCTAAAGTTGCACTTGTCAAAGGAAAGACCATGCGATGGTCTGTTGATAATCATCCACCACGAAAACCTGCCAAAAGTCAGGGAAAATTAACCTGTGGAGGCCGGTTCTCCATCCAGAACCTATACAGAGTAGGTCAGGAAGCACTGAAGTTCACTATTGGCCAGCAGAGGGCAGCGTAGGTTCCACAGGTTTAGCCAGCAGGTCGCTAATAAATCTGTGCTCATGTAAAACTCTGCACATGTGACTGGCCACGGGCCTGATCTGAGAGGAGCCATCCGGTGCACAGTAAAGATGTCACTGGCCCCGGTCCTCACAGCACAGTTTATCCATACAGTTTGACTGCAGTCTTAAATAAGCATACGATTTTTGAGCACATATCTAACAGGAGCCTGACAAAACCCTCTTATCTCCTCTTTGAGAGGGAATGTTGAATCAGGTAAAACATCTTTTTTATAAGCAAAATAGGACCTCAGTATTATGTTATATCATCGTAACCTTGTGAATCTCATGAAAACATGTTCAAGTCACATTTCACTCTTTATATTATATTACCATTAAGATTTTTTAGCTTTGTGCCATCATTTTCATGATAATTAAGCACCTTTACTTTTACTGTATAGTATTACAGTGAACATATTGCTGTAATGCAGTGGGTTTTATTTTAATCAGCAGTAATGAAAGTACAACAAATGCTATCATGATGTGTAATACTTAACAAATTATATAATATTTTATTATTATTTTGGCATTACAGTATTGAGAATCAGATTTGTATTTTAATTTTATTTATTTTTATATTATTATTATTACTATTATTATTATTATTATTATTATTATTATTATTATTATTTATTGCATTATGGAAATTAAACTGCTGGCCAAAAAAGAATAAATAAATAAAATAAAAAATAATACGCAAAAGTAATGCAAATAAATCTTAATGGTCCTAAAATTATGGTTAATTTTCTTTAAGCAAAATATGAATTTCTATTTTTCTTCCTTTTGATTTTTGGGTGAAATATGATCTTGACATGTTTTTGTGAGGTTCACCTAGATTTCCACCCTATTATAAGGCTCATTCACTAATTAGTTGTTGAGTTTAGAGATACAGAAAAAAAAAATCACAGTTTATCTGTTTACTGTACAATTACTGAAAAAATAATTGTGGATTTTTGCCTAAATAGCATTCAAAAAAGGAAGATTTAGTGTATAAAAACGGAGGGAGAAAGAAATTTAAAATATAATGAAGTACTCATTAAAAGTCCTATAAAATTTTAAGGAAACTAGGGCAATAAGCAATACCAGTCAGTGTGGTAAAACATCACCTGACATTTGATATCTTTAACCTCATGTTCTTCACAGGGAACATTGTAGGGTACTAGTGAGTGTTAGCCTGCACTCCCAGAAGTCCTGTGTGGCAGAGATTAAAGAAGAGGAAACAAAATGCTCCGCTGATCTCTCCTTCCCTCTCAGACACACGTTATAACACTGACACCTGTGCGTAACGTGGAACTTAATGTCTTTTCATTTTCCATTTGTTTCCTCCTAAACAAGGCAGGGCTGTGGGTGCCATGCGCCTGGTGTAAAAGATGCCTGGGGAACGCCAGCTGTGGGTTTACAGTCAGGCACGCAGTCGTCCAGAAATACGCTATAAAGGCCCGGCAGTGGATAAGAGAAAATTAGTCCTTTTTTTCGTTTCTTGTGATGTTACAGTGTGTATTCATAAGAACAGATTTGTACGGGGGAGACTGAACAGGTGCTGGGACAAGGAAGCAATGTTGCAGAGACAGAACTTATGTCTGCATGTGTGGAGGTGGACACTGAAGCATGCATTTGTTTTTGTACATTTAATATGCAATTATTTTCTTTGCATATCAGTCATTCATAATTTCACTGAAAAAGAGGATAGAAATTGAGATGGTAAAAATAAAAAAGGGACCATTCACAAATGACACATGCCTATGTTAAAAACCATATAGATGAGGGGGCCTGGGTAGAGTTATGTTGGGTTAACCTCCTCGTGGTCGCTATAATGTGGTTCTCGCTCTTGGTGGGACGCGTGGTGAGTTGTGCGTGGATGCCGCAGAGAACAGCGTGAAGCCTCCACACGCGCTAGGTCTCCATGGTAATGCGCTCAACAAGCCACGTGATAAGATGCGCAGATTGACGGCCTCAGACGCGGAGGCAACTGAGATTCGTCCTCCTCCACCCAGATTGAGCTGAGTCACTATGCCACCATGAGGACCTAGAGCACATTGGGAATTGGGCATGCAAAAAGGGGAGGCATGATGGCTGAATTTCTTTTTGTTTTAACCATAAACCCCACAAAATGTTGTTACATTTCTCTGAAATTATGACAGCATATTACTATGTCATTCTACTTCTCAAGTATTTTTATTTTTTATTTTTTAAGAATGTTAGGACATTTTTTACCACTAAAATGAGCTGAATATGATTATTTTTACAGTGTAAACATGGTTCTCAGTGCACAAGATGCATAATAAACAGCTAAGTATTTGTCAAATGGATGTGTCCGTACACCAATAATAAAAAAAATAAAAAAAGTACAAACGAACAGCAAAAACCTCACTAAATGTTGTTATAACTATGCATAAAACAATAAAATGAAAATGAAAAATAAAAGAAAGGAAAAGGAAGAAACAAAAGTGGTAATACTGTACAATAAGGTTGTATTCATTAACATTAGTTAATTACAGTTCATTAACATGAACTAAAATGAGCAATATATTTATGGACATATTAATCTTGGTTAATGTTAATTTCAGCATACTAATACATTTAAAAAATGTTATTTGTTTATGTTAACATTAATTAATGCAGTCTGAACTAACATGAACCAACAATGAACAACTATATTGTTATAAATTGACATTAACCAAGATTAATAAATGATGCAAAAAATACATTGTTACTTTGTGATACTTAATGTTAACGAATGGAAGCTTATTGTAAAGTGCTACCAAAAATGGTCTGATCTCACACTATTAAATATTTTGAGTCAATTTATCTTTGAATGTATCTTTCAAGACAAAAATACTGATTAAGAAAACTATTTTGTACAGTGCAAAAATTACACTTGGGCAATGATTGTTAGTGATTATTTCAGTGTTTAGATCACAGGTAGATCTAATTTATCTTACCACATTAAATAAAGAGTGCAGTTTGAGCATCTAACTCTCTCAGTAGGTTTTACCCATAGGACGAGCTCTCTCTGCCTCCTTGTATGGTTGTCATGGCAGCCAGCCGCCAAGGGGAAACCCAACCCTCGGCACATCCTGAAAAACTGATGCTGGTTTTGATTCAGTCATTTGGCCAGCCTACATTAATCGCTAGCAGAGACTTTTTTTTCCTTATTCTTCCTGCAGCATACTGGTTTTTCACATACTGCTCGCATTCCTACTCCCCCTCTTGTTCCGTTCTAGGAGAACTTGGACTGGCGGATGTGTGTGACTCCTTCCCCCAGGTTTCCCACTTTGATCCAATACGACTCATATGTTTCCTCTAATTAAGTGGGATTTAATTTGCTTTCCTAAATAAAAAGAGAAACCTCAGTTTTTGTTCACACTTTTGTTTCAGC
Organism: Myxocyprinus asiaticus; assembly: GCF_019703515.2. Lineage (NCBI taxonomy): Eukaryota > Metazoa > Chordata > Actinopteri > Cypriniformes > Catostomidae > Myxocyprinus > Myxocyprinus asiaticus. Next base: position 10,216,846 of record NC_059370.1, on the reverse strand, counting down.
CTATGTTTCTTTTACCTTTGTTTCAAAACCCCAGTTGATTCTGTATCCGGCCCAAGTCTGAAAAACTAAAATTATATTAGAGATAATGAGGGTCAACTTGGAGTGTTTCTTCCTTGAATTTCGGAGTAATGCTATAAAGAAAAAAAAATCTGTGATACTTAGTGAGATGTCGGAAAAGTGCTAAATCTTTCTCTCTCCCTCTCCACCTAGTTGGAAGGGGCCCAGGGCCATTAGTAGGCATCAGTACTGGTTGGTGTTCACTGGAGTTAATAGTCTGTCTCCGGTCCATCAGGCCAGTTTGCCGGGTGGCACTGAGCTAACTCCTCCTCGGTGGCCCCTAACGGTTTATGGGAAGTTACCTAGGCTAAGCACCGCTCCTCTACGGTCCTGTACTCTTCTGTCATCTCTGGATTTCTACATCCTTCCTGGATCAATCGCACAATATGGTTCTCAGTTCTAGATTTTTCCAAATCCACACACAAGGAGAGGAGGATATTAGTGATTAGAGAAGCTAAAATACCTCAACCCACCAAACCTTTTGGCTTCTGAAACAGTTATACATACTGTATACCCTACTGATAGCTTCCTGAAATACAACAACTATATATATATATATATATATATATATATATATATATATATATATATATATATATATATAGTCATAGATATATATATAATTTAATCAAGCTTAAAGTGTGAATTCAACTCATTCTAAAGTGACCCATAATTTCTATGTAACACTTCAAGTATATGTGTAAAGTGTGCTAGATGATTCAGAGGTATGTTTTGGAAGCCATTCAAGTACGTAATAACAATTTTATTCAAAGCGACTTAAAGTACACTTAATTTACAGGGACAATCCCTCTGGAGCAACTGGAGGTTAAATGCTTTACTGAATGAGACATGGTGATAGATTTACCGCTTGCAAGGTTCAAACCAGCAACCTTCTGGTTGCCAGCCCTGAGGTTTAAACACTAAGCCACATCACCCTGCTTTGTTATATGTCTGGACACTGTTTGTCAATGACAAATAAGGATGTCCATGATGAAAAGGAAAAAAACAGGTTTAAAACGTATGTGGTAATTTTTTAGAAATGTAATCTTTGCATTCATGTTGGTTTCATAGATTTTTGATAATTTTCAACAATTTTGATCAAGTAAAAAGAAAAAAATGCAAGATACCTTAAAGATAATTTAATCGTTAACTTAAAATAGTTAAACAGTCAAGCTACACCCTAACAAAATACAGTACTTAGCTACACTACATGATATTAACAAAAAGTAGCTGACTACATTGAACTATTTAGTCAAGTAATTTTTATTTGTATAGTGCTTTTTACAACACACATCGTTTCAAAGCAGCTTTACAGAAAATCATGCTTTAACAGAAAATGAAACTGTAATATCTATAAAGTCTTAGAGTCATCATTGTGTAGTTTGATTAAATATTATTTTAAATTGTGTATGAAAATAAATTATTAAATTATTGTTGTATTTAGAACCCCAGTGAGCTGGCCGAAGGCGATTGTGGCAAGGAACACAAAACTCCATTTGATGTTGGTTAATGGAGAAAAATAACCTTGGGAGAAACCAGGCTCACTGTGGGGACCAGTTTCCCTTTGGCTAAAAAGCATGAATATTATGCCAGTATTAGTTATTTGTGTGTTAGAAAAACTAAGTAAGTGTTAAGGGCCAGTGTTTAAAACAAAGATTTTGTATGAACTGTAAGATTAATGACTAATGTCTTTGAAGTCCATCCTGGATTAACTGCAGAAGTTCACATAGATGCATTGTCTTTTGTTAGTTGGTGATGAAGGCTTTTGTTGGCAATTAATTGCAAGGTCTATATATTCCTTTTAAGAGTGTAGTCCATCATTAGACCAAGGTGATGCAGGCAGAGATCAGTGAGGTGCATCGCAGTTCAACCGGCAGGTCATTTCATTGAGGTTTGGTGAGGTCCATTTTAAATCCAAGGTTCAGGCAGTGGCATATGATGTATCCCATGTCTTATGGTTGGAGTTGGCATTAGTTTATCCTCTGAAGTCCATCGTAATAGACTGAAGTGATGTCTGGCTGGCACCAGCTGCAGTTGGTCGTCACCATTCAGCGACACGTAGCAGTGGAGTCTGACACCAAGCAGGAACGGAGCGGGATCTGGCCTGTGCTGGTAACCTTGTGATATGAATCCCAAGGCTGAGACAGGGAAACAACTAGAATAATATTAGTGTAGATGCCATTCGATTTATTGCAGAGTTATAGATTATGAGAAGTGTTTCCAGTTCTGGCAGACCTAACTAAAGCAGCCTAATTGTGAATTGATGGATAAATTAGGTGTATGCCTGGCTGAATAGATGAGTCTTTAGTCTAGACTTAAACTGAGTGAGTGTGTCTGCATCCTGAACAGTGTTAGGGAGACTATTCCATAGCTTAGGAGCCAAATAGGAAAAGGATCTACCTCCTTTTGTGGATTTTGATATTCTAGGAACTATTAACAGGCCAGAATTTTGTGATCGTAATGAACGTGATGGAATATAGCATGGTAGAAGGTCACTTAAGTACTTTGGAGCTAGACCAATCAAAGCTTTGTATGTAGTTAACAGAATTTTAAAATGAATATGAAATTTAACAGGCAATGTAATGACGATAAAATGGGGCTAATGTGATCATATGTCTTGGTTCTAGTCAGCACTCTAGCTGCTATATTTTGAACCAATTGAAGTTTATTTACTGAACTTGCAGGACATCCTTCCAGAAATGCATTACAATAATCTAGTCTTAAGGTCATGAACGCATGAATTCGTTTAACCTGAACCTAATGCAAGACTACAAATGCCAATATAATTCTCAAGCCTATTCAAGAGAATGTCATGATCTATGGTGTCAAATGCAGCATTAATATCTAAAAACACTAGAAGAGAAATGCAGCCATGATCAGATGATAATTTAAAGAAGAAAATGACCAAAGTTCAGCAATGCAACTCTATGTGGTGCAAGCTGATAGGTTCTTTGACTTGTTATCGGATTGCTAATCAGCTTGGGTCTCTCTCTTTTCTAACATTTAAATGGATCAGTTTTGCAGTTAAACTGGTTTCTCCGCAGCACGCTGTGACCTTTTTTCCCACAGAAAATATTATTTGCTCAGGTGGTTTGCTGGGGGTTTCCTTCTATCAGCTTGCTTGGTAAGGTCTTCTTTGGCCATGACACATAAAATCATGTCTTAACAAGGTTAGCCTTAGCCAAATCTGGCTGGCACACATCACTATCTTAGGTCAATAGATTAAATAAATTCACACATAGCTGGGCTAAGTCACTAGTTAAATAATCTCTGGGCTTTCCTGGCTTGGGTACACATTATGAGTTAGGTCACTAGTGTTTAAGCTAATAGAATACAAATCAACACACATAGAAATTTAGTTCATTAGTGTTATGTTATTTGGCCTGCGGTCTAGGCACACCTAGGTAGCATACACTCTGTGCACATCACTCATCGGAGCAGCAGAAGTCTTGGCCTAGATCTGGTTGGTTGGGGTGTTGGGTTTTGTGTTTGTGTTTATGCGTTTGTTCAGCTTCCCTGTTTTGTTTGGGGATCAATTGCTATGTCTATTTGTGCAGCAGAATGTAACACATGCTCGATGCAGCATGTTTTTCATTTTGTCTCATTGTGCAGCAGCAGCAGCAGCAGCGTAGCACATATAGTCTGCCAAGATCAATGACCTATCAATATGTCATACCCACATTCACATGATATCAAAATAGTTGGCATGACTGAACTATTTAAAAAATATATATACACTATAACAATGTGGTGATTCTGTTCTGATGATGATTGCCGGATGAAAACATTTCTCATGATAGTTATACATTTTATTAGGGTAACAACATTAATTTGAAGATATACATTTATACTAAATATAAACTCATAAAACTAAAACACACCCTATTTAATATAACTGACTAAAAATATAGTGACAAACAGCAGCAATTGACTAAATATTTCACTTAAAAAAAGAAGAAAGTAATTTCTTGCAAAGTCCCTTTTAGGCTGTATTAACATATGACAACCTGAATCTAACCTTGCCATGTCAATTGTATTTCTAATGTATTTTTGAAAAATAAAATAAAAATAAAATAGATCGAACAATTAACAAATCTGTGTCACCCAATTGATCAATCAAACAGGTTGACTGCCTCAAACAGGTGACTCTAAAAATTTTAATTTGATGAAAAACAGTCCAAATTTCCCCAATGGTATTATTACCTGTGTCTAGTGTGTTACCATTTGTGGTAAAGCCATGTGCTCTGCAGAATAAAGATGTAGGGACCCCTGGAGTTTTTATTCCATAATTTTGATTTAGTATTCCAGGATTCCACAGAGAGGACTGTGGGATTACTACTATGGCCTTGAGTATCTTAGAGAGGCTTTCCACACACACAAATGTCAAACTTTCCACACACACCCTGAAAACACTATGCTGGTAGTATATAGCAGTGCTAGTGCATTAATATGCTGATTGATCCATGGGAATACGTACTGGAGAAACATATGTATGCCTGCAGTCAGAAGGATTTGTCATTGATGGACGGGGACACTCAAGGACATGGTGTTTTCATATGGGTGTACAGCCTATAGGTAACATAACTTAACTTTGACAATTAGCCAGCAGTATTTTTGAATACAGTTCTGTTTAAATCAAGTTTTAGTTGACGCAGAAATTGTCAAATTCTGTCGTTAATTGGATGTTCACAAGTTAAGTTTCAAGTCTTTTGTCACAAATCCAAGTCAAGTCTCAAGTCTTTCAAGGCCAAGTCTAAGTCATGCCTCAAGTCTTAAGCCCTGTTCACATGGTAGTCTCTGTACTCTTTGTCACTAGTGGGCATTCCTACTGCTGTCCCTCTAACATTATTTGTCGGCTGCACAACTGTTCATAGCTTTACAAAATATGACCACAGATAAGATACTGTACAATGCCAGTAAAACTAAGATATCATTCTTATTTCACAATAAATAACTGTCCTTACCTCTAAAAAAAAAAAAACATTCCACAGGGAGGATTTTATAAAAACTGCAGCATTGCTCAATGCCATGAACAAAGTGAACGATCTAACAATTTATGAATCAAACTCACTCAGAATGCCAACCATTTCTGACACTTTCCATGCATAATTGTTTTAGTTATTTCTATTTATGTGGTTATAGTCAGTTAATATAGAATAGAGCTATTGATTACAACACTCACTTCTACATCTTGCTTGCGTTCAACTTCACCATCTTCACTCCTATTGGTTGGTGCTGCGCAATATCTCAAACTTTCTCAACTTTGTCACATCTCTTAACACACCACATCCTGTTGCTAACAGTCGCTGTCGCTCATGTTGCTGGAACTCAGCAGCTCTAATTGAAAATGAATGGTCTCCTGTCACTATGTGGCTGTGAGTCGCTGACAGTGTGAACAGGGCTGAAGTCTATTGTTACAAGTCCAAGTCAAATCTTAAATCTCTTTTGGTAACACTTTTCAATATGCTGCCAAACTAATCACACTGTGAATTCGGCGAAAGTAGTTAGAAAGTTGTGAAGTTAAAATGTGTCTGATATTCCAATAAGGTACTGGGTCACTGATCAGAATGTTGGAGGTTCAAGCCCCAGCACTGCCAAGATGCCACTGTTGGGCCCTTGAGCAAGGCCATTGACCCTAACTGCTCCAGGGGCGCCGTATCATGGCTGACCCTGCGCTCTGACCCCAGCTTAGCTGGTATATGTGAAAAAAAAAAAAAGAATTTCACTGTATATGTGCAAATGTATAATGTGTGATAAATAAAATTATAAAAATAAAATTATAAATTAAATGATATTCAAACTGCTGCCCCCAGTGGCCGAACCTGGAAGTGTTATGAGGTGAAATGTCCACAGGGTGTATATTCAGTTGTAAATGGTGTAATACATTCAACAGTAATATTTTATCAACTCTACCCCCTGACTCAAACCCAAACCCTAAACCTGATCATAAGTGGAGTAAAAATGTAAACTCAGAGCAAAAACAACCTATAATTTGTGCTGTCCATTGTTTACAATGTGTGAATGCAAATAGTTCCTGGTTCCCTTGGGACCAGAACCTGTGTCTAGGAGGTTGCTTGCACAACATGCTATCATAAGCACTAGAAAGAAATGTGATCATGTTTGAATTGACACAAAAATATCTGATGGTACCTGCTTCTTTGAAATTCGGCAGAATGGGGTCGATTTTAGAGTACGTGAACATTTGGAATCAGCATGTTGATATTCTGTGTGAACATGTCTATTTTGAAGTTTGACAGCCTCAGTCCTCATGAATGAATGAATGTTACACTTATATAGCATTTTTTTCAGAAACTACACTCAAAGCACTTTACATTGTGAGCAGATGCCTCTTCCATCCACTACCAGTGTGCAGCACTCATTATAAAACAAAGCACTATAAACAATCTGCAAAATATCTTTGTGTTTTTACAAAGGCAAAAAAAAAAAAAAAAAAAAAGTGATACAGCTTCGCAACAATTGTTTTCTCAAAGAGGGAGATAAAATAGTGAAGGTCTTGGAATTAGCAAGGATGGCTTTGGTTTGAGTAGGTACTCCAGCTGACACATATATGTGACTCATATTTTTAACATCCTCTCTAGACAATTAAAAAGAGAGAGTGCCAGTCACCTTGCTGGCTGTGCATTTAATTAAGACATTGCTGAAACTCTGTTTGGATTTTCACTCACTTACACAAACACTTTCCCTATCACCCTGGAGAATACGGATTGTGAGGCAGCAGTGAAAAGCTATAAGAAACAAACACATTACAGACCCCACACTTGCATACACTTATAAATAAGACTGTTCTATTGTCTTTGACAAGTGATTCTGAATATTCAACACAGCTCTTTGTTTTTCTAGCCTCTTTGTTCAGATAGGAATGTTAACATTAATATTTTCTTATACCTAATTCTGCCACAGGTTTTTCTGGGATGTTGCAGAAAAAGCAAACACTGTTACCTGGGCTTCTGAGCCCTGCAAGCAACAGCTGGGGCCCTTCTCTCTTCCATAAAGTCCCACAGGGATAGTGATTGGAATTTTTTACAGAAATCTTTACATTTTCACTGGCTCCAGCAGTGAGAGAACAAGGCCTTGGGCAGTACAACTGACATGAGTGTTGCATAGAAAACATGTAACTGCAAGAAGCTGATGAAATCTCACATGTTAACGGTAAAGCCGCAGACAGGCGAGTTTCGAAAGGCAAAGCATATGTACCAGTCTGTTGTTTATGAATAGAGTCTCCTCATTAATACAACTGCCTAAGAACATGGGACATAAAATCTGCATGCAAAGAGAGAGAGGGTGGTGGATTAGCTCCAAAACACCCTGAAGGAAGTTGGGTGTACTGAACTGGAACAAACCAGTCTCCAGCCTGAGGGAGAGGAGCATGTGTAACAGAGCAAACACAAAACCACCCATAGCCCTCCGAGCACCCCCCTTCTCCAGACACACTCCACCGAATCACCTGTGCAGGATACAGTCTCATCGCAATAGCAGCAGTTCAGGAACATCTCAACTTCTTACACCTCTATCAAGAAAACATGCACTTTTGAGGCTGGACTGTGGTGGACTAAATGGAATTGACTGTTGGTGCAAACAAGAGACGTATCTTTGCATGTAGTTTATAATTTGATTTCAAAGACAAACATGGAGAATAACTTCCAAACCAACATGATATGTAGCATTCAAGTGAATTTCAATTGCACACCACAGGCAAACATTTTCAGAGAGGGTCCCATTACAGGAAGTGACATGCAAGATTATCTTTCGGAATGACAGCAGCATAAAGTAACTGAGAATGGCTACCATCTGGATAAGACATTAAGCTTTTATTGCAGGTTTGTGGTGGTGACACAACATATTTCAGGAGATTCTATGGGACAAGACATTGCTTTTGGAATTTAAAGCATAAATTGACCAACTGACCATTGATGGTCAAATCAATAGATTCATCAGTTTTAGAGCAAGGGGGAAATGTGTAATTTCTTTGCCACCTAATTTAGTCTACACTACATTTAGTCTATTTAGTTACACACTCTACCTATCTGCCACTAGTGGGACAAACAGGTCCAAAGCTCACGACAAAGTTTTTCACATAAAATTTCGGTTCGTTTGGTTGGTGTGAATGCTGTTTTCCGAACTTAAGTGCACACCTGCAAACCACACCCGAGTCCACTTGAAAAGGTGGTCTGGGGTATTGTTCATGTAAACTCCAGTACAGTTAGCTGCTGATATTAAAGCAATCTGTCCTAAATCATGAAAGTGAACTGCTAATGATAACATGTAATTTGTGTCTTTAAATGCTCACGGTCACAATTATTCTGGTATAATGCATTTCTCATACCTGCTTGTCTTCGAATAAATTGCTTTCAGAGAACAGCACACATTCTTCAAATCTCTTGCAACACATCTGCAGGCCTGCAACAGACAAATACTAAGATTCTGTGCATGAAAAGTTTTGATGGTAAATCCAAAGGGACAAATATTTCAATACTTAGGGAGTCGTTCTCTTGTTACAGTGGTAAACAGTAATGTTGAGAACACAATCAAACCATGGTTTGGACCCAAATAATACTGTGATGAGGAGAAGGGCCAGGCCGGGCCATAAGTCCACATGGCTGGCCCCCAATAGGGCTAATCAGCTGAGGAGAGGGTAAGGCAGTGCCGGATGCGGCAGTTCAGGAGAGAGAGAGCCACACGCAGCTGCCATATGTGCGTTTGTGTTTTGTGTCTTTTTGTTCAAATTAAATATTACTTTGACTTTTCATCTGGTTCCTACCTCTGCCTTGCCCATTTTAAACCCTGTTACATTGGTGCCGAAGCCCGGAAAGGAGGAGGGATGGGCTGTCGTGGAGTCCTCGCCACTGCCATCCGCCCAAAGGAGCAGCCGCGGCTGCAGGACGGAGGAGTCACTGCCGGCCGCCTGGACGCGGAGGAATGGCTGCCATCCGCGTGGGGAGGTGGAGCTCGCTACCGGCTGCCAGAATGTGGAGGGGTGTTCCATCCGCCAGGGGTCGGAGGACTCGCTCCGGTCCACTCGGGTAGTTGTGGCTGTCGTCTGCCAGAGGGTGGAGGAGTGGTCAAGGACCAGGCGATGGCGTGTCTGGGAACCGGCAAGCAAATTTTTCTCTCTCTCCTCTCTCTCTCTCACTGTCACTCCGCCTTGCCCTCTCCCTCTCCTCTTTTCCCTCCCCTTGTCTCCCTCCCAGGTCTTGAAATTGGGGAATGCCTACCGGCAGGCGAGGCCAGAAGGGCAACATCCCCCCTCAGAAGGGTGGGGGGGTATACGTTATGCCGGGTGTGTGTTTGTGTTTTGTGTCTTTTTGTTTAAATTAAATATTAATTTGACTGTTTGTCCGGTTCCCGCCTCCTCCTTGCCCATTTTATCAACAGAACCCTGCGGGGGCAGGGGAAGGGCGGAAGAATCAAACTCTGGTTTGGATCAAGCAATCAAACCAAGTGTGTAAGCACCCTTAGTCTCTGCATATTAGACTGAAATAGGAGTATAAAAAAATTACATTACATCACGATTAAGTGTTCTATTGTTCAAGATCATGACCAAAAAACAACATATTAGCACAAAATGTGGAACACTATTTCTGTTGATGGTTATTAACTGTGGACACACTCAAAAAGTTGGGAAGCAAGAGTTCTAAAATAAGTCATGTGAAAGAGGAAAAATCATTAGGCCACCATTCTTTAAAATTGTGCATAAAGGAGAATATAAAGGGATGGAAATAAGGTGGGTAACAAGTGGAAATAGGTAAGATCAATTGACATAACAAGGACAGAACTAGGACTGAATGAGGAGGAGGGGTGAGGGAATGAGGAGGTGGAGACAGGGAAGCACATGGCCAATAAACACAAAGCCATGTGCAGACAAACATAAGAGAAAACCAACAAACACACCAAAAAAAGAAAAGTGTCATAATCCTGCCACACAGAAAGAAAACAAGACAAAATCTGCAGGACCCTGAAAGGTAGAACACTTTCCTGAATGTTTGCACTGGTGAGCTGTTATGAACCACCAAAATGAACTCAAAAACACCTTTGTTTTGGCTAGATTTTGTTCAACATGATGTCACACCTATTTGTTCTGCAATTTTGTATGAAGTATGCCATGGCCTCAAATGGGAGTGTGAGCGAGCAACTGGTTGCTTTTCAACACAAGCCAATCATCAGTGCCAAACCTGAACCCAAGTTGCACAGCGTAATTCCCGAACTTCCATGTTGGTTCTGAGTGCTAGGTTGTGAAGGATGCAGCAGACTGCTGCAATCCTTCCATGTTCTTCCCCCAAAATTTGTGCAACAACACAAAAAAGTCAGCAGATTTCATCTGGGCCTGCTAACTTAGCTTGGAAATTGTGTTCCTGTGGCTGGTAGAACATGGCAATGCCAAGGTTATGAGTTTGATTTTCAAGGGAAATTACTTCGTCCAATGTGAATGCACCTTAATCAGACCATTACTAGCCGCCACGTTGTGAATATATTAAGTATGATGAACAAATGGTTTCTCTTATTTACTTTAAATGTCCATAATAATGCCTTACGTTTACGGATGCTTCGTATGAAATCATATGGATTTCAATGGGAGAATCACAAACCTCCACCAACCATTTTTTTTAACATGATGATTCAGTTGGATCGTTGACTATTGCTTTGATCTTTGACACATTTCAAGCTAACTGCACTTCAGTCATGACAACTCTCTGAAAGATTTAGCATGTTAATGTGGGTATGTAATATTGATAGGATATTGGTCTTGGCGTACTTGATCTACTATGCTGCTGCAGCAGAGCAAGTAGAGAAACTTGCTACTGCTAAAAAATACACAGGCATACTGAGTTAAGCATGTGGACATGCTGCTGCTGTAGCACAATTAGACAAAATGCAACACATGCTGCATCGAGCATGTGTGTACATGCTGCTGCAAAAATAGGCATTACAAACATTCCCCATGTGGCATATCTAGGTAAGTGCAGCTGGGGTGGAGGTGGGTTTCAAGAAAAAAACTCTCGCATAGCGTTGCAGTGAAACCGGCTTCTCTGCAAAACTGAGCAAATAAATGTTACACAAAGAGAGAGATGTGAGTTGATTGGCTACACGATCACATGTAAAAGGACCAATCAGCAACACCACTAGAGCTGATGGGCTTAACATGTGAAACCTTTGCATCATTGTTACAGATATATTGTCAGTAATGAATTAAGTTAAGGTCATAATAATTATCTCATAAGCTAGATATTACATAAGGGACATAGTCATAATGTACATTGAGAAAAATATACTCATGCACTGCTGGTTGCAATCAATGGTGTGTAAAAAAAGATTGGAAAAAAAGTACCCCTGTGCAGGGCCATGCTATAATTTGCATTCAACCGGCAAAAATATAGGTGGGCGCAAGAACGAGCCCCTGTTTACTTTGCCGATCTGTATGAATGATATAGTGAAATCCAAGGGAGGCACTGATGAATCATGTTGATGGCCTGAATGCTATTATGAAAGAGAGCCAGAAACCCTTTACTTCCTGTATGACACACTCTCCATTTCCTGCCTGCACACATTTCTCACACAGAGGGTGGCAGAGCCGGGCAGCACTGGGACACTTACAGAGCTAAAACAACATCCTGAAGAAGGAGGTTACCAGGCCCTAAAGCCAGTGGGGTAAGGCATCTGGGGAGCTCTTGTCAAAGCTGCATTAATAAGAACAGGCAGAAGGACCGTGGGTGAAATGCCCCTCCTGACAGCCACGGAGATTTAAATAATCCTTCGAATAGTTTAACTTCCAAGAACAACCAAAAGAAGGTTAATGATGCCCACCCAGGTAGAAGTCATTAAATTGATGTCAAAAAGTAAATTATCGTGAAACTTGGTGTTGTCTAAATTGTAATAACAATTTGTAATTTCGTTCTCATAATGGCCACGAGACCACAACAAAAGAGATTTCCTTTTTAGTGAACCATCAGAGCCCCAAAGTTTTAACTCAACAGCATCACCACAACCTAAATTGGTTTATAGAATAACTTTTAATTGAAATAGATTTCTTTGCTTGGATATCACGCACTTCCAAAAAAGTTCTGCAGTCTCATTGAGGGACTTGAGTGGCAATACATTCTTATTCTGTATTGTTTTACTAATTTTGAAGTCAAGTCTTTCAGGCCTGCCATTATGATTAGCATCCTCCCTGTACACTCCCTCATTTGTGCGTTAAAATCGCTCCTCGTATCCAAATAAAGCAATCCTCTCCCTACCTGTCATGAGGGTGGGCATCTTTGTGTAGCCCTCAGCGCTACAACATTAGTAAGGGTTAATCTACACAAGCTCTACCACATGCACTGCTTATACAGCGAGTTAATAAGACTAAAGCATTATTAGCCCGGCTCCGTAACATTCCCCCGTAATAACGCCGCTGGCTGTCAATCATCGGCAAAATTCAATTGTTTAATGAATAAATTTGCATAGATAATGGTGTGGCTGTAGGAAACATCTGGTTGCAGGAGTTTAATGACATACATTGCATCAGGTCCCCATATGGAATGCTAAAGAAAATGCTGTTTTGATGCTAACTAAATGAAAAGTATCACTCAGATTAATCTGGGCTTTTTGACAGAGTTGAAATCACTTAGTAAGAGTGATTTTGCCATGTTACAAGCTTCACAATTAATTGCTTTAGGAGGAGCTGGTCCTGTGCCTCGTTCTCTCTGACAAATGAAGCCGCCTGCCCAAGAAGTCACAGGTTTTTCCTCACTGCATTTCAATATTGCAAAGGCATCAGGAATTTCAAGACAGCACCAAATTAAATGCAAATTGGCTCTCCGCTGCTATCACATCTGGCTGAACTATTCCTTAAAATCTTTATGTGCTGTTTTTACAATTAAGATGAACAATTGCCACTACATTGCTAATTTCTTCTGCATGAACACTCCATGCTGCCAAGATATACATTTGAAACTGATGGACTGAGAACAAGACAAGCTTTTAATCGTGCTGGAAGCGCTGAACAAATGTAGACATCAGTGTCATTACCGTGTGAGTACACAGTTGCCACAAATCGTGCGATACTCAGCATTGCCATCATTTCAATGCAATCACATGTACTGTATAATTTATAAATGCATGTTCATGCATATGAGGAATTGATTCAACCACAACTTTGTGTCCACATATTTTTTCCCTTTTCTCCATGTTTGGATTATCTATTCCTGCAAACATGATGAATATTTTAATTTCATAGTCAAATCAAACTTTCAAAATCACCTTAGACAATGCTTTTACTAGATTTTTTTGTAATTTTTTTTATTTTTAATTTTTTTTGTATCTAGTTGTAACATTACAATAGTACTATTGTTTCAGCATCTCTTTGTACGTAGGCATAGTGATACAGTATTCCTTCCTGTCACATCCTTTCACATCCCTGCTCCCCAAAACCCTCAATCAGGGTGCATTTCTCATGGGGATCAGAGGAGAGCAAATATTTTCCCCCTGAGGAGCAAGATTAGAAAATATATATACAAGATGACCATCCTGCAGTAACGAGATCTTCATCAAGAGGATTTTGACAGAACCAGGAGCAAATCCTTACAAGCTTACTCAAAAATGTTAATTCTGTTATTATATACTCAACAGTTAATTACAACAACAGTTCATAGTAACCACATTTGTCAAGTAGTCCATATGACTCATGCTCTATACTGTATCTCATGTCTTCTAAAGTCCTTAGGAACAACATAAGGGATAGTATATAACAGGATTTGTGTGAACTATTCCTTTAAGACTGATTCAAATATGTGATCGTAAGTGAGGAAATAAAGGGAGATAGAGAGAGAGAGAAAGAGACAACAAGAGCATGTGAGAGAGTCTAAGCTTGTTTCATAAACTTAATTGTATTTCTTAAAACACATTAAGTTCAGCGGCTCATCGGAGAGGCTTGGGAAAAGGGGAGCTGGATTAGGTGCTGCGAGGGAGGGGGCTCATTAATGTTGTTATTATGTTTGGTACATGTTTGTTTGAAGATCCTGGTGTGCTCTGTGTTGACATATTGAGAAAGCTGCCTTGAGGGACCCTTTACACGCAGCCGGCTCTACTTGCACTCAAAGACTTATTGTTATGGCCCACATTCAGGGCGACAGAGGTCATTGCCTTCCTCCTGAAGTCCTTCCACTGCCCAGGACCCCAGGGAAAACACTGAATCTGTTTCAGTACAATGAGAGAGATTCTATTTAACGGAATTACAGTAAATAATGTCAGTCAGTGGATTTGTAATGTTATCATTAAACTTTAAATTGTGGTCATTTCAGAAGATGCCTTTAACATACCTTAACTCTGCTCTGTCCCAAAACCCAGAGAGCTGCCTATGGAGGTAGCATTTTAAGGATTCATGGGTGCTTCTAACGTAAAGGCTGTTTCAAAAGGTGGACATCTTAATTATACATCACATGTTCACGGAGAAGGCAATCTCAGAATGCATTGCGCCGAGCTCAGTGAAAAAAAAAGAAAACTATATCCAAGATTTTGGAGGAGGTGAGAGAAAAGTTGATTAAATAAAAATTTAAATGAAGACTGAAATGTATCTTAAGAAAAATACTATTTTACCCAATATTTCTGCGCTATGAATTTTTTATTCATATTAGAGTACTGTGTTGTTAGCTTAGCATCATGCTAACATCAATGTCAGGGCTATACGCATACATTTTTTATGTTAGCACTGATGCGAAAATTCATCATTCAACAAAACAATAAAAATTTAGCACACAGAAGAGTTAAGTCAAAATAGTTTTATTGTTATTTATTCAGATATGTTTTATATTTTTATGTATTACTACAGTTTATTACTACTACTACTACTACTAGGGCCTAATATTACTACTACTCATATTTGTAATGACTTGTTTGATATATTTATTTCACTATAAATATTCATAAGATAAATAAGATAAACATTCATCAAGATAAATCATGGTACTGTAACACCCTTGTAATTTCCTTGACTTTCAGCTAGACATCTGGAAATTGAGAACAGATGCTCACAGACATTGAGGGCAAACAGAATAATATCTCACATTTTTATTAAAGATCGCATCAGTTTCTGTCAGTCTCTTTTTTTGTGCGCAGACTGTAATGCCGCAACTCTTAAGCGCAGAGCACAGACGGAACATTACTGTGACCCGGACAGCGCATCCACAGTAACCTGAGATTTCGAGTGCTCGAGATTTGGCAATAGCAAAGCAGACATCATTTCTTTGTTTTAAAGCTCCTAGTTGGCATAAGTGAAACTTTTCACATACGTGTGGATGGGTTAAAAATGTTTGGCGCATATTATAATTTTTAATCACGAATACAAACAAAAATGTTGCACTGGTCAAAGTCTATTGAAATCAGTTGTGAGTTGAGTCTCACATGCAAAACACTGTTTAAGTGCCATGCTGAGTTGCTGCCAATGTAGAGCATCCAAATTAGCCATTTATGAGGTTCCATGGCAGTTACGATGCTGCCTTAGTTGGCATCTGCCTGTATAGGTAGAGAGGCAGCTCACTACCTTGCGAAAAACAAATGTAAGCTTAAACCAGCTTAAACTGGTTTGCTGGCCCTAACTGGCTTAAGATACTCTAGTTGGTCTCCCAGCCTGATGTTGACAAGTCCCAAAACTGCTCTTAAACCAGCACACAGAGCAGTCAGACCAGGCTGAAAGACTAGCTTAGGTGTTTGTTTGTTTTTTTTTTTTGTTTGTTTGTTTTTTTTCAGCAGGGTACATGTGGAACAGAGCTAACTGCCAACATTTACCTGTTGACTCTGTTATATCTGGTACTCCATCACAAGCCACTAAATCAGCAGAAATCATTGATTTTCTCTGGTCCCAATTCCCGATTCTGATCAGTAGTTCAAGTTATTACTGAAAACCCTGAGGACATATTTGGGGCATTTTATTTAAAGACCAATTCTCACAGTAAGGCTAATCAGAGACGGATAAGTTTCCCTGCCTGGGTAACTGTGTGCTCATGGCAGAGGTTTTAAGAGGTGAAAAATTAGTTTATGGTTTTGGAAATATGTTTTGAACAAGAGAGGGCCTCCAAAATAGACAAAGGCATATCTGCCAAGAGCAAGGAGTGTCTGGAATGTTCTTGTTTTTTTAGCGTGGGTTAAATGAAGAGAGGTTTGCCTGGCTAGTGTCCACCAAACCCACACATACTACATGGAGTATATTAGTGCACACACACACAAACAAACATACAAACACACACACACAGGCCTGCATTGTCTGCTCAAGTGTTCTCTCCACCCTTAGACACACCTCAATATCGTTGACTTAACCTCAGTCCAGCGTTTCCATTAAAAACACATTGCGCCAACATCTGTTGGGTCTCTCAGAAAACCCAATCTTAGTCCACTGAACATTCATTATCATATAATTTATGAACCCTTATGTTCTGTGCAGTGTGTAAAATTCACCTAACAAAACTGCAAAAATAATGACCAGTTTCAAACAGGTTTCCCGAACACTCCCTCCATCTTCCATTGTTTGGACAAAGGGGTCAAAGTTTGGCTGGTCAGCATGCAGACTGATCTCATGAAATTTACATGACCATGGCAAAATTTTTGCAAACCAAAATTACGTGCTGTATTACACGTTTGGCTGCAGTTTCCCAGTGAAATGTCCAGCGGGGGGCACCAAAAGTGATTGAAATAATTTTGTAATCAGAAAAGGTTTTTAAGGTGAAAGGTGAATCTTAGACCGTGTTTTAATGAGTTAAATGTACCTCCCTTACCTAAAACTTTAGACTAAGCCTTACTTATAGTGTCCTAAAAGTTAAATGAGAGGTGAACAAAACAGACTTACCCTTAACCAATGCCTAAACCTAAAAGCAAATTTTCTGAAACAACAAGTCAAGTCATTTTGTGTCACTTCTATGGCACTTTCGATTTACTTTCACTTTTGTTTCAAAAGTCCTTGGATGGTCTTGAACCTCGGTGTCCGAGTTTAAAGTCCAACGCTCTATCAGGTAAGCTGTTGGAATAAGTGTGTAAATGTAGGTGGGTTTGAATACAAGTGTTAAAATGTGTTGTTTTTCGAATGATGCATTAGAGTAAAAGTGTCTTGATATAATAACATAGTAGTGTGTGAGCAACAGAGCAAAAAATTGTGGTTAAAGTCATAATCAGTCATTGTAGTCATGATTTGTGTGAAAACAGTTGTTGTAGCGCCTCCAGTTTTAATTTCACCAGGAAACTGTGATGAAACGTAGAACATGGCATGTAAAACTCAGTTTGCAAAAATTTAGCTATAGTAACGTTCAATTTTGAGACTAGGGCTAAGTTTGATATTGCATACTACCATACTTCTCAAACTATTCCTGCCATATGGCAGAAGTAGTAAGAGTAGTATGGGTAGTATGCTATTCCAAACTCAGCCCAAGTTGTTAGCATGAGCCAATTAACCTCTGCTGGTAGATGACGGAACTACAGTACACAGTTCTGCTGCAAAATAGCATATTTTTCTATTGTTGGCAGTTAAAATTTTATTGTATTTTGTGCCAGACATGCCTTTCATGTCACTGCTCACCATAGTCACTAGTGAAAGGTTTGGGAATGTGCATGTTCTTGTGGTGCCATCAGCCAATCAGCACTGTCAGGACTTTACTTTGACTCCAGAGTGATTAGTCACATGGCATTTATGGCTCAGGTGATTCACTGAGCCATGCGTAAGAGCAACTGCCATAGAGCACACCAGTGCCCACCGACATTTTCACATTGTTTTTTATAAGGATTTCATAAAAGTCTTCATAAAAGCTTTCTAAGCCATGAACCAAACCAACTAGCTCTGAAGTGAATCACAAGAAAATAATGTTTGGACCAAAAGACAAAAGAAACAAGGTTGTGCTCTTAACATCTTTTATGAGGGAATGAACTACAATCCCATGAAGCAGTGCAAATTTCGAAATAAAACTACTGATTTTAAGTTGTTGATTATAAGTATAGAAACAATATGAATTTAGTGTATTGCAAAATATTAAGATATATACAAATATATAAGTAATTTAGGAATGTAGGGAGATTAGATTGCATCATTCATAGTGCGTCATTGGTGTGGGTGGTTACTGCAGAGCTTGTTTGTTGTGACTCTCTGATTGGTGGATCTCTTTTCAGGATTGTGGGTAGTGTAGTTCTTCACCAGGAATTTGGCAATAAAACTAAATAAGTTGATATAACACACTGATTCTGTTGACTGATGCCAACAGAATGTTCATAAGTTTTTGTTTAAAATTGATGATAAAAAAATAAGAATGGCATTTTAACTTCCGTAACTAGACTGTTGCGCTCTAGCTTCTGTCAAGTATTATAGCCCTCCTTGGCTTATTCAAACAATGCAATGTTAAAAGTGCCACAAAGCCACAGTGTTTACACTTATCCGGGAAATCAACCTAATCTCTGCACATTAAACCTGGATAGTAAGTAAACATCAATTATTTAAACATAAAAAAAGCTTTCAATGCCGTTCTGGAGTGTGTAGTCCTGGCCAAAGACACACACTGGTGGTAGGGCTACTGTCAGGTGCCACCTTGGCATTAAGCACCTTCATCATGGAGGCAGACAAATTCTGGAAATATAGGAAGGAACGCTGCACAAGATGTCGCTTTCTCTAAAACAAGGGGCTGTGCGTTTTCGCACTCCATGAATGCATTGCAGCGTGGCTCAGCGGGCTGTTAATCTGTTTGCACATTTGCGGTGCTAACAATGTGTTGACAACACGCTGACATCACACAGATGTCAGACGCATCTGCCTCTTCTGGTCCATGAATATTAATGCAAAGCATTTTGTCTCCTCCCGTTTACAGCAGGCCCTTGCTTTCTGTCGGCACTCATTTACACAAGCTCGCACTTCTTTTCTTTACCTCTGTACTGCTCTTTTCATTATTCGCTTTCTCTTGCCCTTCTCGTCTTATTGTTTGATCAAGTGATACTCTTTCCCTCTGTGCAGAAAACACTTGCTCTAATTGGGAAATGTTTCACCTCCTCTTTAGCAAAGGTGTCATTTTTTGTTGGTTTGTTCATTCAGAAGGAAAAGGGTCCACTTGGAAATGTAAAGGAAAGCTCATGAAACTCGACCCAGTGACATTTAACAGGGGATTCAACTTTAAATGATCAGCTCTTCTCCTCTATCGAGCTATAAGCAGTGTTGTAGTTACACAAAAACTAAAACATAACTAGGGAAAACTGAAACAAAACTAAATGCATGTTCATGAAACTAAATAAATTAAAAAGGACCATGAATTAATTTTAGTTCTAGTTTTTGATACACAGTAGGCCTGTAGCCTATTATAAAATGTTAATCTTTACAACCTGGTTTTATAATTTACATAACATTTACGTAACATAAAAATGCCACTAGATAGTGATAATACTAGATGAGAAATAAATGGCATTTTTAATGATTTATTTAACACATTTACTTTGCCAGCTCAAAATACCAAAAAATAAAATAATGGTATTAAATATATTGTAGTAATATAACTTAACTTATTAACTTTGACAGCCCTAAAATACCAAAACTATAATACAACAAAAATATACTGCCTAAATTAATATACTAAAATATACTCATCTAAATATACTAAAACTAAACTGGAATTAGAACACACTGATAAAACTCAACTAAAGCATACTATATTGAAAGCACAAATCAAAAGTAGAAATAAAAGGTAAATTAAACATTTTAAATTCACGATTATAAAAACCCAGGCTGCATAGTCAGTGTTTCATCTCTAAATTCATTTTTGAAAAATTATTTTAGATCCAGGTCTGTAATCATACATGTGTCGGAACATTACACTATGCCTGAAATACATCTGATATTGATTCAAAGTCAGTCTCCGCTCTCTACTTCACTGACTTGTGCTGCCATCTAACATGCTTTGTGGGAAGATCTTATAAGGAATCCGTTGTTAAAGTGTGTATTCGACTCTGTGCTGGGATTATCTGTAAAGTGTGGGAGATAATTGCCCTAATCAAGAGAGGTTAATTAGCCCAACTGTGTCTGCAACCAAGCAAGAGTGTTATCAAAGTGGTGCCACTGGTGTGGTGGGGTGACACAGGCCTCAACTCTTTAGCAATTAGGGCATCTCAGCAGAGGTGATAACGCAGGGTTAAATATTCACTGTGAGCGCCGCTGTGGCACTGAGAGCAGCCGAGGTGTCAGATTTTGTGTCCCCGAGAAGACAAGAGAACTGCAGAGGAGTGTAACAGCACGTCATGTGACTGCTGGACAAGGAATCTGATTGGAAGATATCAGATAAGATGGAATACATTCAGGATTTTAGTAAGCAAGCATCAGGGGGTTCTAAGCACCACTTTTTATGAGGGGGCATGGGCACCAGTGACAGACCTAGCTCACTCAGTGCCCCGGGCAGAATAAAACATGAACAAAGACAACTGAAACACTTTTTAACGACGTAGAACTAGTTCTTCAAATGATCGCAAGATGCAGTTGTCTAGTGGTTACATTTTTATTTGGCATTAAGGGGACACGAATCCTGACCTAATACATACAGTATATATTGTAAACCAAGCAAAATTGCAACTTAAATTGACAACCAGTAATCACTGTACATTTTCTTTGTATAGTAAAAAGCTAAGATTGAACATTTTGATAACTCCTTTTGTGTTTCACAGGAATAAAGTCATGTGACTTTTGGGCCTCATGAGGGTGCGTGGATGACAGAATTTTCAGTTCAAAGCAAAAGATTTATGGAAGTTGTGACTGGATTGGACCGACTAAGTTTAGACATAAGAATGGCGATTTAGATACAAAATATTAAACACTTCAGTGTTGGGCAGTAATAGACTACAGTACATGTAATCTGGATTACATAATCAGATTACAAAACATTTCATACTTGTGATTATATTATATGATTTTTTTATATATAATCAGATTACAGTTACTTTTATGGATTACATGAGTATTTATCGATTACATTATCAGTAATGACTGAAAGGGGGGGCTGACAATTGCTGTTTGATTTCATGCTCACTAATGTTTAATGAAAGTATTGAAAATCGGTATACATTTTACACATTAGATTTGCATCAAAACATGTGATAAGTAATTAAATTACCTAAAAAGTGATTTAGGTTGTGATTTAATCTGTTGGATTACCTTACTGATTAAAAATTTAGTCATGCAATTTGTAATCAGTACCGTATTCACAATTATCTACCCAACTCTGAAACATTGAAACACTTAGTAACACTTTACGTTAATGTTGCCTTTATTAAAGGAATAGTTCACCCAAAAATGAAAATTATCTCTTCATTTACTCACCCTTATGCCATCCCAGATATATGTGACTTTCTTTCTTCAGCAAAACACAAATGAAGATTTTTAGAAGAATTTCAAATGTGTTTCGGTTCATATAATGCAAGTGAATGGGTGCCAAAATTTTGAAGCTCCAAAAATCACACAAGTCAATATAAAAGTAATCCATATGACTCCAGTGGTTAAATCAATGTCTCCAGAAGCAATTTGATAGGTGTGGGTGAGAAATATTTAAGTCCATTTTTAGTATAAATTTGCCTCCCTGCTCAGTCAGGCTGCACTTTTACTTTCACTTTCACATTCTTCTTCTTGTGTTTTTGGTTATTTACATTCTTCATGCGTACGCCCCCTACTGGGCAGGGAGAAGAATTTCTTGAAATTGAGAACTTAAATATTGATCTGTTTCTCATCCACACCAGTCAAATTGCTTCTGGAGACATTGATTTAACCACTGGAGTCACGTGGATTACTATTATGCTGCCTTTATGTGATTTTTGGAGTGTCAAAATTTTGGCACCCATTCACTTGCATTTTATGGACCAACAGAGCTGAAATATTCTTCTAAAATCTTAATTTGTGTTCTGCAGAAGAAAGAAAGACATACACATCTGGGATGGCATGAGGGTGAGTAAATAATTAGAGAATTGTCATTTTTGGGTGAACTACTCCTTTAAGGATTTATAAAGGGGCTCGTAAGTAATTTGCAAATGCATTATAAATTGTTGATATATAGTTATAACAATATTAATAAGAAAGCGACATTCAGTACTTGCCAGATAGTGAGCATTTTAATTTACATGTTATAAATGCTTAATTAAAACACTTATTTATACTTATATTAGCCAAAAACAAAAATATGCCCTAATTCATTATGTTTTATGTCACAATACAGCATAAATAGACTATTTAATGATATCAAAAGAAGGATTTGTGTCATTTTCTGCAGTCTGTTTTGTATTTATATTCATTACTGTAATGTCTGTAATGTGTTGTCACATTCCTTGTCACTCTGATGTAAAGAGAATGAAGCTACTCCAAGTGCTGTCCCAACTTATCAAGTCCTAGTTCCCAAAAAACACTTTTCAGATCTTCATGCTCATTCACATCATATATTATATAATAAAGCCTGGTGACCATTAAACCATACTAAACTTTATGTACACAGGTTTATAATGTTATAATGTATAAAACTCCTTAAATGCTTTATATGTGTCCACTTTACATTAAGGAACATTTTCTTCTGTGCTAATGCTGAATAAGTGTTAACAAGCATTTATAATATGTGAAGTAAAATGGATCTCAATATGGCAAAAAATGCATTAATAAGCCTTCATTTTTATTCATATTGATATAACCATAAATCAGTGATTTATAATGCATTTGTAAATGGTTTATTAGTCATTAATAAACCATTTACATTAAGTGTTTTTGGTCCTACAACAATTATGTATCTTAATTATCAGAGATACAAATATATAGAGAGAGAGAGAGAGAGAGAGAGAGAGAGTACTAATATATATATATATATATATATATATATATATATATATGCAAAAGTTTTAGGCACTTGTGAAAAATGTTGCTTAGTGAGGATTTCTTCGAAAATAGTAATAGTAGAAAATAGTTCTATATATTTTTTTCTTTTTTTTTTTTTGTGCCACTCAAAATCGTTTTGGCTCAAAATGGGCATGAAGCTTCTGACAAGAGTGGTGGTGGAAGTGAAGTGCAAAGGAAGATTCCACAGGGCAAAGTGAGCCATGCTTGAACTATGCACTGTGTTGCGGTGGATTGTTTGAAATAGTCCACACTAATGCAAGCCTGCTGAACATGCCCAGAGGCTATTGCCCACTTCCAAATGGCAAGCCTTCCCAATTAGCTGCACTGCACAGCCGTGAATGGATAAACACATCTGTGCCATCACTCCCATCATTTCCAATGCTCCGTGAGAATGTGCCGCCATCTAAGCCAGGCAATTATCTAGAAAGGTATGTTTTTGGCCTCTAAAACCCCTTCCCTATGCATTTTAAGACAAATCTTTGAGGTGGAAGAGGAACAGATGTAGATGGTGACAGAGAAAGATGTTTGGTCAAGAGGAAATGGTGTCATCTCTGGCCCCCCTGTGGAGGCATGTTGCCATCACAAACAGTCTCTTTGTAAATATCACTCCAGGAAAACACAGCATCACAGTCCATTTCAGCCCAAATATTTCACGCTGATTCATGGCTAATCTTAAATAAAGTTTTAGCAGAAGATGTCCAAGAGCTGCATTCCATCCAAGAGCCATGTCAGTATTCAATTTTACAGCCTTCGATGATGTATTGCATCTCAGAATTTCGAAAAAAGCCAGAAACATACAAGACTGTACTTACACAACAAAACTTATAACTCAGACAGTTTGGTTGCTTTTCAAACACTCTGTATGTTCATGCAGACAGTATATGCGGTACGACAGACAGTATTGAAGGTGTGTTTAGGTGCATGTGGTGCACAGAGGAGCCAAAAGCAGCTCTGATCTATAAAGCTTTAAGTCAGAATCGTTCAGGTCCAGAACATTCTGGCTATGGAGAGATTTGCAATGGATCTCTGGTTCTCCTCACTGGCTCTAAACGGAGAGGCCCAGGACTGGAAACTTGGGTTAATAAAGACAAAGGAAAGAAAGCAAGGAATCTCTCTCAGCTTCAGTTGGCTGTGAATTTTAAATGGTTTATGTTACACCTCTCTCTCCCCTCTAGTTAAAGTCATATTTCATACCAAAAAAAAAAAAAAAGAAAAAGAAAAAAAGAAAAAGAGAATTATATTTTACATAAAGAAAAGCATGTCCTATTTTTAGGACCATTAAGATTCTTTGCATTGAGACATTATTTTAATAAAAATTAAGCACATTTTCCATCCAAATTCACTTTACTGTAATGCATCTGGATGTTTTACTTTTTTTAAGAGTGTTGTATTTAATTCCCAAATTCTCAATGGTGTTTCTTATTAGAACTTAATCACAGCAATACAGTGTTTTCTACTGTACAGTACATAATACAATGATGCTGTAATACTGTGCTGTAATACAATGATTTTTTTGAAGTTTTTTAATTTAATTTTATACGAATACTAATTTTATTATTGTATATATTATATTATATATTATAGAGATTTGCATGTATGACTTATGAATTATGCAAATTATACAAATTTGTCCCAATATATATATATATATATATATTGGGAATGTCAAAAAACATTGATACATCGATTATTGATCAGCATGTATTTTCTCAAACATTTTTGAGGCATCGATATATCAACATTAGCCAACATTTATATTAGAAGCCTCTTTCTACCAAATCCTGCCTGCCTTGCAGTAGATTTATGGATTTAGTGTAGCAATGAGTAGCCCTATTTATATCTGAAAAATGACAATATAGATCGATAATCATTGGGAAATTTATCAGATCAGTGTATAAAAAAGGCATGGATTCCAAGCCTAATATATATATATATATATATATATATATACAGTACATATATATTTTAGGGCTGTCGATTTAATGTGTTAATTCAGTGTGATTAATCATATAAAAAATAATGCATTAAAAAAAAAAATAACGCAATTAATCATGTCCCTGGAAAGTAATAGACCATTTCAAGCATTTAAACATTAACAAAGGAATTACAATGAAACTATTCCTGAAGCACTTCTTTTACCATAAATGGATCCTTTACATAAGGCTCTGAGTTAACATATTTTCCTCAAATAACGTCAAACGTTTACCTGAAGTGACTTATCCAGACGTGTTGCTGATACTGTCTGTCTGCACATGCAAGAAAGGCAATGAAATTGTATTATAGTTTAGATGCTCACAAATAATTCCTCAGATCGAGATCAAGAACTTTGGATCGCTCCTTTTATAATCAATGAAGCTGTCTGCGTGACCTGCGAACAACATAAGGATTTCGTTTTTTGTATGCTAAATGATTAAATGTAATTATAAATAACTTACGCAGCTTCGTTTGTTATAATGAGAGCAATCTATAGTCACTTTTAGAGCTCTACCTATCAAACTTATAATTATTTTACAGAAATGTTGTTCACCTACCAGAGATAAGATGTATGCTACAGTTTTTAATATTGCTTGTATCAAGCCGTCTCGCTTCACTGAAGCTGTTCATGCATCCATTTTCTGTGGCTTTTTCAGATATCTAAACACTTTAATCCATCCAGGGAGCATACAGCCACCGAAAAACATGGTCCACATTTTAATAATGACATTTTATTACAATCGTGTTAGCGTTAGTAACGTTAATCATGTTAAGGTCACCATGAATGCCTTCCACTGTTGTCCTGAATGAGGGTGAGTTCAATTCAGAAGTGATCATCTCTGTTCCATTTGAAGACTTTACCATCCATTCTGAGAGCTTTGAAAGGCTAAAAGTTGTAGGGCTCAAAAATAAGGGTCATTCTGTACTTACTTTTTAAGTCATTTTTATTGGAGATTCAGTTTGAAGCAATCTTACAGCATGACTATCATGATTGTTCTCCCTTTAAAGTGCCCTTCAGAGGGTGATTTATGCCTTTTGGAATGCAGTCTGAGTTCGACAACTAGCAGGAATTGTTCAAGGAACAAAAAGACGTAACTTCCCTAAACCGTCTTGAAGTGGTCTTTATTCTTACCATCAGAGCAATTCAAGCTTGAAGTACCACCTGTTTTCTTTAGGGGGCAGTAAGCGAAACTACAGCTGTACAGGCAATGCATCATATACAGAGAATAAACAAACACACTTACCCACAGCAGACAGCACAAGAAATTGCTTTCAAACACAGCTTGATGAAGCGCAAATCCAAACGCAGGGATCTCAAGATGTGTTTTCTAAGTTTCGAGCTATGTTTAACTTGACACAGCAACCTAAAAACGGTACGTTTATGACGTGACGCAACTAAAGTGAGATGCTCCAAAAGCGTTCGTCTGATGCATGTGTACATTAATGCATCCTTAGAAAAGCCCTTATAATAAATCTCAGACTGACTGGCGAATTCAGTTGCAAAAAGGCTTGCTGTGGACCAGGGGTGGATTTAGTGATTTGGGGGCCCTAGACAAACTACAGGGATGGGGCCCTCTTCAATGAAACACATTTACGTCAGTTTTCTGTTAAAGGTACTGTAATATACAGTATATATATATATATATATATATATATAAGAAACAGCTTTCTCTAGAAACTTGTCAGTCAATCATGTTTTGAGGAATGAAGGCTACACAATGCTTGAAATTTCCAAAAACTGAAGATTTCATACAAAGGTGTACACTACAGTCTTCAAAGACAAAGGACAACTGGCTCTAACAATGACAGAAAGAGAGTTGAAGGCCAGATGTACAACTAAACAAGATAAGACATCAGAGTCTCTAGTTTGAGAAATAGACACCTCACATGTCCTCAGCTGACAGCTTCATTGAATTCTACCCACTCAACACCAGTTTCATGTACAACAGTAAAGAGAAGACTCAGGGGTGCAGGCCTTATGGGAAGAATTGCACAGAAAAAGCCACTTTTGAAACAGAAAAACAAAGAGAAAAGGTTAGAGTGGGCAAAGAAACACAGTCATTGGACAACAGATAATTGGAAAAGAGTGTTATGGATCTTAACCCCATTGAGCTTTTGTGGGATCAGCTAGACTGTAAGGTGTGTGAGAAGTGCCCGACAAGACAGTCACATCTATGGCAAGTGCTACAGGAAGTGTGGGGTGAAATGTCACCTGAGTATCTGGACAAACTGACAGCTAGAATGCCAAGGATCTGCAAAGCTGTCATTGCTGTATGTGGAGGATTTTTTGAAGAAGAACTCTTTGTTTAAGAAGTTCTGAACATTTGTTTCAAATTGTAATAGTAATTTTTCACATTATTAATGTCCTGACTATACATTGTGATCAGTTGAATGCCACTTTGGTGAATAAAAGTACCATTTTCTTTCCATAAGAGCAAAATCTGTACATTATTCCAAATTTTGTCCACCAATATATATATATATATATATATATATATATATATATATATATATATATATATATATATATATATACATGGAATAGTATGGAGAAAATATTCCTTCATCCTGAAAGATATCACTGAAACCCTAATTGTTTATTTCTCCTTGGTTGTGCTGAGTGAATAATAATGTCTGACAACACATTATATAAAAAACACAATCTGGCTACTATGAACTACAATACTGTATATACCACTACAATACCTTTTTTCTTTTTCACTCTCCCTCTTTCTTAATGCTCTTTTCCTCCATCAACTTGACCTTGAATTAACTATATCCATATGATTAGACTAAAAGTTGACTTTGCATGTTTCCAGAAGGCTTTGATAAACTTTTAAATTTGAAAACATAAAAAAGTTAGTAGATGTATGCTGCTAAATAAGGCGAAAACAAGTCAACACTCTGAGAAAAAAGTGTTCTCATTTATGAGTGTCAATGCCCAGATCATAATCATCATCAACAACTGTGTACTGGTGACTATAGTGAGTGCTGTGCTCGTGGATGCAGCGGCGGGTGGCAGTGCAGGCTGTGCGGCAATCTGATTCATTTGGAAAGACAGTTACCATAGGAAGTCTTGTTTAAATTTTTTTCTCTCCACAAATTCAGTTCAAACTGAACTAGCAACAATGTAGCTTAGCTTGGAAATTGCAGAAGAGTATACGGTGAAATCACACGAAAATGTCAGAGCGATTTGGCTCACTTTCACCTTTTTATGAACTTGTGTAGATGCATAAAACCTTGGAATATTCCATTACAGCCTGATCTGAGGGGGGAGGGGTTTGCTTGCATTGATGGTGCTGAAAATAACAGCGATATCAATCATATCGGCGTTGTAACAGCGATATTTACATTTTCAGCACACATTATTTTGCATTAATGATAATAAAAAAGCATATTATTTTTACTTTTAGGGGGCCCTTGGCTTCTGGGGGCCCTAGGCAGTTGCTTATGTTCAATAATATGGGCATAAACAATATATTGGATTATAAAGCATTTTTTTATTGTCTTATCAATGCTTTACTCATCTGCCAAAATAAAATAATGTTTTTTAATTATCTGAATTATAATGGTTTTGTAAATATATATATATATATATATATATATATATATATATATATATATATATATATATATATATATATATATATATATAATTATTTAAATATAACCATTTATAATTATTTAATGATTATATATTGAATTATTGTTATTTGAGGGGCTTTCTAAGCAAATATTTATATATACGATTAACTTTGATTAATTCAATTAATTGATTGGCATACCATGTAATTAAAAATGTTTAATCGATTGACAGCCCTAATATATATATATATATATATATATATATATATATATATATATATATATATATATATATATATATATAAAGTTATTGTGCTTCACCTGTCATGATGTCACAATAGGGCACAATGCAAAAAAATAAATAAAATTATAATAATTTTCTTTAATCAAAAGATATGTGAGATTCATCCAAAGAATAATTTTAAAATAATATATAATAACATTATGACTGCAATTGCAGTCACGATTATGAGGCAGTTAGATTTTATGTCTAGAAAGTAAGTTCTATAAGTTTCATTTATTAAGCATAATGATTTTATTATTTTTCAAGATTCTGTTTGTGGCACCAGGACTTTTTTAAATGTTATTTTTTTTTTTTTTATGAAATTAATCAGACTTTCAATATGCAGTGTTGACTCAACTAGTTATTTTTTGCTGCTAACCAAATGTAGATTCTAACGTTTAGTCACTTTGAAAGTTGTTTAAATTGTTTCCTTGTCTATGGCCCGCACCTGCAGTGCCTCCCAAGTATCTGACATCAATAAATCATGTCAAAGGTAAATGCAGAATAAATAAAAGATTTCTACATGTATGACTGATGAATTATGCAGGCTCTGTTTTTTTAACTTTTTCTTTGTCCTTCTCCAGTGAAACCCAAAAGGCATTTCAAATTAAATAACATGGTTCTCGGAAGAAACAATAAACATGACACAGTTTGTCTCGGCTTATTCTGTTATTAACATGAAAAGATCTGCTTTGTGTCTGTACGCCCTCGTGGGAGTGAGGTAGAGATGTGAGGGAGAGAGATGAGAAAATGCTCTGGGTGATTTGAATCCCTTGAGACTTGGAGGACACAAAAACAATCCTGTGACAGTATCTCATCTGACTGGGAGCTAAAATCACCGTGTTGATACAAGAGGAGTCCAACATGAACACCCCCCCCCCCCCCCCACCTTTTAACAACAAAAAGTTTAATAAGACAATATTCTTGACACATTTAAAGTTTCTTTTCTACACTCAAAGGTAGATCGCACCAGTTGATGGCAGATGCTGAACACAGTCCAAATGCCACAGGCTTAAACGCAGAAATGTAAATTCATATTGTTTTAACTGGAGGAGAAGAACTTGTTGGTGCTTCTACATCCCTCATGATCATGTTCGTCTCCCATCTTCTCCATCCTTATAAACACTGATGTATCTTCTATGTGGTACCTGATGGACCTGCTGTCAGGTTGGAAAGCAATGCTCAGACAGGCAAATAATGGAAAGATGGGTTTCAAGGGCTGAATGCTGTAACAGTTATCATTATCTTCTCAAAGGCCTGAGGCTGTACTCTAGTGCTCTGACTGACGCCATCTAATCCAATGCTGAAACTAAATCAGTGTCATTGCACTTACAGTATATTATTACTGCAAGCCTATGTTTTTGAACTGTGAATTTTTGGGGAAGCAGTAAAAAAGGACTTTCTGTGGTATGTCTTGTCTCCCTGGATACCTCTGAAATGAAGACCTTCATTGATGGTAATATTTTACAAAGAACATAAGGAGATGCATTTGCTTAATTTAAATTTGCTTTCCTTACCTAAAGAGACTGAACGATGCTTTAAATTCTGGTGTGGAAATTCATTTGCTTATTATAAACTCTTACTAGATCATTAAAGATGGATTACATACTACCACCGCTGGAGTCGCGAGTTCGAATCCAGGGCGTGCTGAGTGACTCCAGCTAGGTCTCCTAAGCAACCAAATTGGCCTGGTTGCTAGGGAGGGTAGAGTCACATGGGGTAACCTCCTCGAGGTCGCTATAATGTGTGGTTCTGGCTCTCAGTGGGGCTCGTGGTGAGTTGTGCGTGGATGCTGTGGAGAATAGCATGAAGCCTCCACACACGCTAGGCCTCCATGGTAATGTGCTCAACAAGCCACATGTTAAGATGCGCAGATTGACGGTCTCAGATGCAGAGGCAACTGAGGTTTGTTCTCCGCCACCCGGAATGAGGCAAGTCACTATGCCACCACGAGGACTTTTTTTTTTTTTGGTGAAGTTTTAGTTGACTAAAAGTCTGGGCATTTTTGTCTTATCTTAGTCAAAGAAAACCCTCGGTATTTTAGTCTAGTTTTAGTCAATGAAAACTGTTGACATTTTAGTCATATTTTAGTCACATTTAGTAACATTTAGACAGATGCAACATCAAGACATCCAAGTGTTGCACTATAAGTAAATCATTGCTATGATTATAACTTAATAACACAAACCCTGAGTATCCAGAAAAAGAAAACTCTACACAATCAAAACTAGGTGGTATTATGCTCACAAAGTAAGTACTTTATGCAGGTTATGCAGGCATATTACTGCAGACACCTTTTTTGAGGTATGTTTTTGAGGCAATTAGTTTTTATAACATATTCAAATTCATTTTGATGCCAAATCATGCCAAATCATTTTGATGGTAATGTGAAGGACAAATAAACACAGCATTGTCACCAAATACATGCCAAATACATAAGTCATTGGTCTATACTCAGTCCTACATTACCTTTACTGCTCATTTTCAGCTCTTTCACAACAATTTGCTAGCCTATTAGCTTAATAAGTTCGGTTTAGCTATAAAACACAGCCTACATAATGTAACACCACCACCTTGTCTATGTTGTCTAATATAGTTGTCACTAGTTGTCTTAATATAGCTTAAAAAAAACAACCTAACATTACCATCAAGATGTTAACCTACCTCAGTTTCTTTGTAGTTAGCCTTCATATCATCTTCTCTTTCTCCCAAGTCCAACTGTTGCTGTCATTATTTAACGAACGTTAGCTTTCTGTAAACTACATGAAAGTTACTCCTCACTGTGCTTGCTTAGTCCTGATATGCCGCGCGAAGCACAGGAAAGGAAACTGCTGCTCATGCCATCCAATGAACAGGATATTTGGATTGTAATTTAGAAAGAAAAAAAAAAACAGACTATAATATTTTGTCTACTCTTTTTTTCTTTTTTCGATGAAAATAAAGATAGATTTTGGTAAAGATTTTATTTTTTAAACTACATTTTAGTCTACAATATTGCATGTTGATATAGTCACAGTTAGTGTTTAATGACTTCGGTGCCGTCTCGTCATCGTCTCGTGTTAGTCATGGAAAAAAAGTTTGTTGATGAAAAATTTTTGTCATAGTTTTCGTTAACGAAATGAACACTATAATGACATTGGAAATGCAACTTACATTTAATGAACTTCATTATTAAGAATATTAATGGAATTCATTACTAAAAAAGTTATGTTACTGATTGAATGTAATACATACTGTTCACATACTGTTTCTATGTATAAAGTTACATTATTTACAAGAAGAAAAAAATTAAAATAAAAACTAGAGCTTGAGCCCCTCCGCTATGGACAGCACGCTAAAACCTTTTACCTTAATGCCCTTCGTAAATTGCCATACGTCAGGTTTCTGTATGGGATATTCAACAGAATTTTCAGTTTTGAGTGAACAACCCATTCTTTTCTGTGGCCTTAGTAAAGAAAAAGTGCTAAGATGACCACAGTCTCAAAGGGAATAAACACAAATCACAACAGGTTGCCATATATTATTTTTATTTCCGCACATTATTTTCATCCAAGTGCGATTGCAGGTGTACAACTGTGCACAGGTGTGTCCATGTAATCCAGGAGTCCTGAATTGTGCTGAGATCCTGGGTGAGGAATGTTGGGAGAATTCACATCGCACTGAAGCAAATTTGGCCAAAGAGAGTCCAGCCTCGCCTCACTGCAAATCTGCAATGAGTTATAACCAAACCCTGGACAACACTGTGTTTCCTGGGTTCATGTAAATGACAAAAACATGTTTCTCTCTCTCTCTCTCTCTCTCTTGCTGTCTTTATTCCCTCAAACAGGCATCAGGGATTTCGGAGAGAACCTTGTCTCTCAGTACGAATATGATTTTTGGCATAGACTCATGGAAAAATGTCAAAAGCTTATAGAAAAAGACCCCCTTACTCAGGAAGTTCATCATGTTTAATGACAGACTGACAATGAGCAGTGCAGGAAATAGGGCTCAGTTAACCCTTCTCACACTCAAAATAGGGATTTACCTTTTACACAATTTCTTACAACAAATACATATCTAATAAATAAGTAAATAATAAATAAATAAAACACTAACACTGAATCAAAGTAAGTGTATTTACAAAAATAATAATATGAACATAAACTCGAGCTTTATGTGGTAACATCTAATTGAACTGGTTTATTTAAAGTAACAAATATTATTTAATTAATAAATGCGGTCCCACCAGTGTACCTCCACAGTACCATCAGTAAGGATAAAGAAGCCCTTCTCTAAGACCCCTTTCAACTCTGAATCTGAAATTTGTTACTTTTAACCCATATTATATTAGATTTAAAATAAGGTTCCATTTGTTAACATTAGTTAACATGAACTAACAATGAACAATACTTTGTAAGCATTTGCTAATCTTAGTTAATTTCAAATTATTCTAATTTAATTTTAAATCAAAAGTTGTTCTTGTTAAAATTAGTTAATGCACTATGGACTAACAATGAACAATTGTATTTATATTAACTAACATTAATAAAGATTAATTAATGCTTATATATATATATATATATATATATATATATATATATATATATATATATATATATATATATATATTTGTTCATGAGACCTAATGCATTAACTAATGTTAACGAACTGAACTTTATTGTAAAGTGTTACCAGATTTTCTTAAAAAGGAACTAAATGTGTTAATGTTCAGCATCAAAAGAAAGAGAACATGAGATTAATTGTGATCAATCATTTTAACCCTTTGACAGCCCTACTATCTGTATTTTAAGTTTCTAAATTATAGGTTTAATGGTAACACTTTAAATTAATGTTCACTTTGTTAAGGGTTTATAAATGGTTCATTAATAATTAATAACTCCTTTAAAAATGCATTATAAATCACTGATATGCATTTATAATAAAAAAGAGTGATTTTCATGCAATGCCTGCCAAATTCTGAGCTATTTTACCTAATAGGCTGTAAATGCTTATTTAAAATTAGCAATGTACCTTAATGTAAAGCATTTATTCAGGAGCTGCCAAAATTAGGAACCTACATTACATACATAAAGTTCAGTATGGTTTAATTGTCAGTCAAAACATTACAGTCAAAACATTACAGTAATGAATATAAACACAAAGCGGGCTGTAGCAAAATGACATAATCCCTCCTTTTAATCTCACTATCATAGTCAATTTTTACTACATTGTGACATAAATCATTCTGAATTTGGGTATTTTATATTTTTGGTAATTTTGGTGAAGTGTATTTATAATGCATTTATAACATGTAAGTTAAAATGCTCACTATTTGGCAAGTATTGCATGAAAGTCTCCCTTTTTATTCATGTTGTTTTAACCACATATCACTTTTTATGTATTTATTTATAATGCATTTGTAAATGACTTATTAGTCATTAATGACCCCTTTGTAAACCCTAACAAAGGTAACGTTCATGTGAAGTGTTATCTTTCATCAAAAAAGAATCAGTTGGTTACACCAGCTAAAGTAATTTTAAGGGTCAGATAATGTATAAATAGCTCTTTTAAGACAAATGCACAGTTTAACTTTTTACAGTGTGTGAGATTACAGTACAGTGACATCCGGTTCTATCCATTTTGGGATGTGATTCAAAAGTGTTGCCAAGTGGACAAATCAAACAACATTCACAACAACATGTGATGATACCACAGTCATTCCATTTAAACACATTCCCAGTGTTTCAGTGACCTGACATGACTTGATGAGATGCTTTTGTTAGTAGTGCTCGCAGTATTAATATGGCCATTGTAATGGCTCGTATTAGTTCAATTTATGGCTTGCAGGTTTACTACACTGTGATGACTTCAGTGATCTTTATACATTACTCCATTAACACACTCAAACTCAAGTGGCCCAATTCAAAATGACAAAGAGACGTATTTAAAATGCACTTCACCTTTAATAAACCTCTCACAGACCCAGAGCACTCGTTCCCTTAGCTCAGAGTGGGAGATATTGTGTTTTGAAACCAATGGAGTAACTTTAGTATTAACATTACACCATATAGGCTACAGTCATAGAAGAGATCTAATCCAACTCAAATGAGCTTTTGAGTCATAATACCAGAATTGGAAAATTGTGTCGAAACAATTTGTTGTACTTGTATCGAATGTTCATCTGCTTCCCACTTAAAGTGTAATTACTGAATGATCTAAATATGGTTTTATAATGGGAAGCATGAGGAAATATCCACAATTTGACTTTGGCTTCAGCAAGGTCATGGGCAAGGTTTCAAATGCAAAACTGTGCCCAGTCAATGTTTGTTTAAGCATTTCATAATGAACAAAACTGAGAGGAAGAAAATACCATATTTAGAGTTAAACACATACTATATGGGACATTCTATTTCTGTGCTTATAAATCTAATGTAATCAGCAAATGTAAAAGATTCATCTTTCAATAGTATCTAAAAGTGCAACAAAGATCTAAAAAGTATTTGGCATCATTGTGACATGTTAAACCACTGCATTTAAGATGAGAATTATATGAATTTGAGATTAGGGCTTCACTCTTCATTATTAATGAAAGATGTACTTGTTCTCTTTCCAGTTGGCATGTTTTGTAACTTACACAGAGACTGCAATCAAACACATTTGCACACACACAGACAATACAACAAAGACAAAAACACACCTGCACACACATCCACACACATCAGTTTTAGAGTTTAGCCAGCAGAGGCTGCTAAATTGCCCCAAGTTGGACATGCACGTGTGTGTGTGTGTGTGTGTGTGTGTGTGTGTGTGTGTGTGTGTGTGTGTGTGTGTGTGTGTGTATGTGTGTGTATTAAAAAGTACTAAATAACACTTGATTTCTTTTAGGAATTGTTTTTCTAATTGAGGCTGTCCCCAAAGAAATGTTTTAACAGATTTAGCAAGCTGATTCCACTGTAGCAACGAACTAGTCCTTTATTTATATGTCAATGTGAACTTACCCCAAACGCTGTGCTCATGCAAAATGCTTGTGCTGTTTCAGAATCACAGGAACAAAATTAGACAGTAATAACCTCTGATACAGTTTCATTTAGTCCAATTACGTGCCCTAAACACCATGAATCATCACAGTTACAAATTAAAACGTTCTAATAGAAAGAAATCTGGGTAATAAAAGAGCAATAAAAGCTTGATGTTTCCATTTTTAATTCACAGGGGCTGTTTATTTTACAATCGCTCAGAAAAAAGGAGCACAGACTTGTATTGGTGTATACAAGCAGTTCTAATATGATCTGTTCATTAAAACAGGCTGTTATAAGTCATTTAAGCACTGATCTCATATCCTCAGCAGGAGAAACAATTTAGTCATCCATGAGATTCATTAACGGTGAAATGTGTCATTTTTTTCAATGTTGAATACTTCCTACTATCCTAGCCTACAGTAATGTGGATACACAACTAAGTCATTCGTAGGTTGATGTCCTGAGAAATGTAAACACTTTGGCTCTGTAGCACAATCAAAACATTGCTCTGTCTGACCAGTTGCAAACAGGGGGAGGAGTGCTCAGGAAACCTCTTTGAAATAGTCATTATTTTTGCAATTACACTTGGTCCCACATGTGGTGCAGAAAAGACACAATTCACCTTGAAACCAAATTAAAACACCTTCCAACACCTTCCAGTCTTCTCATGACAACTCGTACGACTTGGCTCGCATGAAAAGGAACGTCTTTTATTCCCATAGAGACCAACCAATAAACAACCCGGGCATCATTTTTTAATTTTTATTCAGTTGCTAATTCCATATTTATTTGTGCAATACAAATGAATGATGTTTGTTAAAACCTGTAATAAACCCAGATGTTTCTCATTCTTCCGTGGTTCACAACAGTGATTTTCCTATTAAAATCATGGTTAGGTTTAGGCTTGGGTTTGGGGTTAAATTATACATCTCACAGCCAGGTCTCCTAGGCAACCAAATTGTCCCGGTTGCTAGGAAGGGTAGAGTCACATGGGCTAACCTCCTCGTGGTCGCTATAATGTGGTTCGTTCTCGGTGAGGCGCATGGTGAGTTGAGTGCGGATGCCGTGGTGGATGGCGTGAAGCCTCCACACGTGCTATGTCTCCGTGGCAACACGCTCAATAAGCCACATGATAAGATGCGCAGGTTGATGGTCTCAGACGCGGAGGCAACTGGGATTCATCCTCCGCCACCTGGATTGAGGCGAATCACTACGCGACCACGAGGACTTAAAAGCGCACTGGGAATTGGGCATTCCAAATTGGGTGAAAAAGGAAAAAAAAAATTATATATATATATATATATATATATATATATATATATATATATATATATACATCTCTTGAATCACATTGCCTGTAAAAATCACAAATTCCTCTCAACATGCTTATAAAATCTCAGGTCTTACAAATGTCTTTCTCTTTGACCGAGGTTATTTTGATACGAAAGCATTCCCGCTAATGAAGAGCCATGTATTAGCTCTCTGCCACATTCTCAAGGTTTGGTAGCCTGGCACTCAGAGGCTGGCAGGTGGTTGGTTGCTTCTGAAAGGCCCCATATGCATCCAGCAGTAAGCTCGGCTGTGCGTCTCCAGGGCTGAGCGGCTACGTCTCTCCTGCTCATCTCTCCTCCACTCCACAGCCATAATGCAGAGCATGCCAGGCATTCCATCAGAACAAAGGACAGGAAGAGGCGGGGTGGATAGGCCGCTGTGGTACATTTGGCAGGGCTCAGCCTCTCCCCGGGGCCTTTGTCTCTTTATTAGATGCTAACACAGCCATATAAACTTTCCTTTTATTTAGCTCAGTCTTTGTTTAGTTCATTTTGTTTGTGAAACAAGCTTGGGACAATTCTTTAAAGACATGGGTAATTTTTTCTGCAATATATCGGTCGACCACAAAACACGAGCATGTGAGTTCAGCTGTCAATTAAGCCATTAACTGATTAGGCAGCAAGGTAGTAAGTCAGATGTTTTCGGATGCAGCCCAATGTGAAAGCGTTTCACATGTGCTATAAGTAAATGTCTTATTCACTATCACTGTATGTACAATTGGTTTGATTCTATATTTTTTGAGTAAATGCAGTTGCTAACGTGGCCATGCCATCCATGGTTGCTGGACTACTGTGTGTACTGTTATGTCCTTCTTCCTAATATTTTAACAATTTCTTCATGTGCAAATAAATTACTCAAATTTGAACAGAAACAGAAGCAGAAATCAGAAGAAACTGCTATCTACCATTTAAAATACAATATTATTTTTTAGTTTTGTGTGAAATTGAGTAAATATAGTGCTAAGTAAGAGTTTATTATAATTTTTTAGCAATTTAATGTTTGTTATTTACTATATTAAATTGTGTGATATATTGGCATGGTATTGGCCTATCAGCCACCCTGCTCTCTGGATATTGGCATCGGCCATTAAAAAAACCCATATCAGTCGATCACTAATTTAAACTCAAAATCAATATTTCATGCTCATTTATTTATTTTGTAAGTTGCTGTCTAATATAATTTATATTGTATTGTAATAACAGTTAAGAACATGTAATAAACCATGTAAACACATGAAAAATATTTATGCATCAAGGTATACATACCAGTGTGTCTATATATAATTTCCACTTTATTTAATTAATAAGTATCGTGTTATAACATTTACACTATATAGGAAATAACATGTTATAAGCTATGGAACAATATTTACATTTGAATGCATCAAAGTGTACATACCAGTATGTGTGTTCCCTGAGAATCGAACACACAACCTCAAATCAAAATCTCATGTCCATTTATTTACTTTGTAAGTAGCTATATAATAACATTTACATTTGATAGTAATAACATTTAATAAAATGTAATAAGCCATGTAATAACATTTACATTTAAAAATTACGCATCAAGATATACATATCAGTATATGTGTTCCCTCAGAATCAAACACACAACCTCAAATCAATACTGCATGTCCATTTATTTATTTTGTAAGTAGCTATGTAATAATATTTACATTTTATTTGTAATAACATTTAATAACTTGTAATAGGTCATGTAATAACATTTACATTTTTTATGCATCAGGGTATACATGAACACACAACCTCAAATCAATATTTAATGTCCATTTATTTATTTTGTAAATAACCATGTAATAACAATGACCTTTTATTTTAATATGCCATATAATACCACTTACATCTTCATTTTTATGCATCAGGGTATACATATCAGTGTGTGTGTGTGTGTGTGTGTGTGTGTGTGTGTGTGTGTGTGTGTGTGTTCCCTAGAAATCAAACACACAAATAAAAAATTTAAAAAATCCTTTCAGGTGGACATAAGACTGAACTGATCACACTGCCAGATTTTATTTTGTGATAATGACAAGGTGAATGTAAAGATTCTTATCACTACTTTAAATCTGTTATATTTTAACATTCAAACTGGCATATTTTAGCATGCATCAACAATGCTCAAATTCTATGCCAATCTATTTTCCTTTCTAAACATTGTTTTGATTTATAATACTTGGAGAAGACAGAAAAACTTCAGCCTCCAAAACTTTAGCCTCCAAAACTTTAGTGGCAATTGAACTGGAGGTGTCAAGGCATCTCATTTGACTTCCAGTGAATATGTAACTAACTCTGATCTCTTGTGTTCTGCCCACCCAGGGTTGAACGACAGCCAGAGTACTGAACAGCCATATTACGCAAAGGTCACGGAAACAGCCTTGGCGTCTGTCTCATGCACATCTCTAATTCACAGAGGAACATGCAAAATTTGTCAAAACTGACAGACATGTGCTTTGAGCATCTTAACTCTCGCTCTCTCTGCTTCGGGGTTTTCATGACAACACCTATTTAAATAGACTCCTACACCAGAGCCGCCCCCTAATGTACACAAAGGACCGCAGCAAAGAGAAGAAGAACTATAAGAGACAAACTTGGGTCAATCCTATCAATTAATACCAATAAAGACCTTAAGTGACAACACAGAGTCACATTAGACCCGACAAAGTGCAGCAGCTTTGTTACAGCGAGGTGCCAGCTGCCGGCAGCGGGCCCGGAGGAGCCAGCAGGGAGCCGGCGGTTCTGCACCAGCGGGCTGCGGGGCCGGGAGGAGAGCGGGAGGGGGCGGCGGTGGATGGCGGGTGCGGGCCGGCCCCGTTCCCTGTGCGAGTGCAGTATTAATGAGGCGACAGCACGGCCCTGCTTCCGTATTCATTAGGCATCTGGGCCAGCAGATGTGAAGTGCTGCCTCAAGACGAATAAAAAATGACTTCCCATCTGGACTCCCTAAACTGGAAAAGACAAGAGTGCATGGTTCTCTTTTTGCTCTCACTAACTCACTCGCTCACTCTCTTCCCTGGCACTCTGTCTTTTAATTGCGAGGTCTTTAGAGGTATGTCTTTTGTTGAAGTTGGGGAACTGAGATTAGATTCTAATCTGGTTTTCTAGTATAAAGGTCATTGTTTGGCTTATGCACATGAGCATTCTCACACCCAGATTAACATGGGTGAACTTTAAAACATCACAACTGACATTAAATCTGTGTATGCTTTGAATACAGGATGACTGAATGTCATTTTAGTAAGTTTATGTTGTAGGAATCTTATGTTAACCATAAAAAGCACAGTTTAAGAAGCAGTTAAATTATTTTCAACAGTACATTCAGCTTTTAAGATAACACATCTGTCCCTGTTAATTTACATAATACTACGAAAACACCTCTCAAATATCAAATCACCTCTATCATATGAATATGACATGATAATATTTCATCTGCTGTCTGTCAACAATCTGTTTTAGCACATTGTATGGAAGGTGAAAAATGGGGGGGGGGGGAGACCTCGACTGCATTAAATTATAGGTGACATATTTCAAAACTGTTTTTGAAAGTTTTCAAGTTCTGTATTTTACTTTTTGAAGGATAAATTCACAGACTAAGAGAAAATGTTAGGATATGACACATTATAAGTTTTTTCTAGCCTTATTGCTTTTATAAAACAGTTGTGTCATACTAAAAATATTAAGGACACAAATTTTAGGAAGCAAATTCATAAAGTGTCATCCTTCCGTTATAAGATACAGTCCCAGTAATGTAAACAATAATAGAACATTACTCTTTTGGTGCTGTCCAGTGATATACACAGTAGTTGAACAGATGTTTCGCGTCATAGCTGTTGTGTATTTTATCATGCAGCAAAGCAATACTGACTGGAAATACAGTATTCATTCTATAATCTTCAACAACATATGAAGCATTGTATTTGTAACAAACAGCTCTTATATATCACAAATTAACAATTTATCTCTTATACAATCTCCTCATTTAAGTCACAGCCGAGGTTTAAAATCCCACTAAACTCATCTAAATAAGACTTTGAGTGATCGAGTTTCTCTGCCTTTTTTCGTTTTTATAAGGTATTCAATTAAAAGGCTCATTTCCCCTCATCTGCTTCCTGTGTGTTTTATATACTAAGTCCAAATGGACATGTTCAAGCACCCGGCCTCAACTGAGGGTTACTGGCTGGAGTTTGAGTGGCTGTGAAGGTCAATGACAGATGACAACAGCAAACCTTCACACACTATGTGTTTGCTCTCACTCTCTCTCTCTCTCTCTCTCTCTCTCTCTCTCTCTCTCTCTCTCTCTCTCTCTCTCTCTCTCTTTTCAAGGTTCCCACACTTTTTGACCAATTAATTTTCATGACTTTTCCTTTCATTTGTGATTACCGGATCATAAAAATAATTTTGATTCATTTAAGGTAGCACTTTACACAAATTTTGCCTTTGTTAAGGGTTTATAAAGGGATTCATTAATGACTAATAACTCATTTAAAAAAGCCTTATAAATCATTGATATGCAGTTATAATAACATACATAAAAAGGATGACTTTAATGCAAAACTGTTCAAATAGTGAGCCATTGTACTGCATATTTTATAAATGCTTAATATCACTTATTCAACATTAGTAACCTACGAAAATATACCTTAATGTAAAGTGGACATCTGTGAAGCATTTAAGGCGTTGCCAACATTACAAACCTATGTACATAAAGTTCAGTATGGTTTAATTGTCACCAGGCTTTATTATTTGATATATGCTGTGAATGAGTTTGAAGAGCTGAAAAGTATTTTTGCAAAGGACTTTAGGTAACTAGGACTAGGTAAGTTGGGACAGCACTCAGAGTAGCACCACTCTTTTGACATCAGTGTGACAAGGAAAGTGAGCCAAGACATAATGAATATAAACAAAGCAGACTGTAGCAAAATGACATAATCCTTTTAATCTCACAATAATAGTCTATGTTTGTTGCATTGTGTCACAAATGACGAATCAGGGCATT
Organism: Myxocyprinus asiaticus; assembly: GCF_019703515.2. Classification (NCBI taxonomy): domain Eukaryota; kingdom Metazoa; phylum Chordata; class Actinopteri; order Cypriniformes; family Catostomidae; genus Myxocyprinus; species Myxocyprinus asiaticus. Next base: position 10,174,740 of record NC_059370.1, on the reverse strand, counting down.
TTATTTATGTATTTATTTATTTAATAATATAAGTTGGAATAAGTGTTTTTGATAAGCATTTATAACATTTTAACTAGTTAAAATTCTCACTATTTGGCAAGTATTGCATGAAATTATTCATATTGTTATAACTGCATATTAATATTTTATAATGTTTTTGAAAAATAATTATTAGTCATTAATGAACCCCTTTTAAAACCCTTAACAAATGGAATATGAATATATACCCTACACAAGAGCAATAGCTAGCCGAATTAATATTGTAGCCCTGGAAAGCACAGTTTTTAAATTCCCTGATATTTCCAGGATTTCCATGACTGTGGGAACCATGCCTTTTTTTATACACAATACCGGCCAAGGCTTGGTGACAAAGACAAAATCTATTACCTGGAAATCTATTAAAGCTACATGCCATCCTAAAAACAGCTGAAGGGGCAAAGGGGTCCAGTACACAAAATCTCACCTGGCCACCTAATAAAAAATATCTTACAGGGCTATGAATCTTTTTCCCTTTAACTACTATGACTTCTGTGCTTGAATACCATTGTTTCACAAAAAGGCTTCAAAGCAGTGTCTGCAAAACTCATTTTCAATTTGAACCAACACTAGAGCCTCCAAACACACAAAAAAAGAGCTCAGTTTACAATAGTGGTCAGTCCTTTTCAGCTATTCAGTCCAACATCAATCATGGCAACATCCCCAAGAGGCATAATTAAAAAAGGAGGCACCTAATTTATGGTGATGGCTGAACAAAAAAGTTAATAATAGAGCAAATAAAAACAGACATCAGGGCTTATAATCGGAGCAGGTTGGTTTGGGTGGCGTGTCTGCAGAGGGGCTATACAGCAGGTGTGCGGTGGTCTGATTGGTGAGGACCCCAAAAACAATTTGTTTCACTCAGATGCCCAATGTGGCATTTCCCAAGGCCGATAGAGTCCTCAGGCGTGGCAGCAGCCTCCCAGCCACTGTCATCCTCTTTAGATGAAGAATAATGGAGGAATGTGGTGGCCAAGCCCTCCACACCGGGGCCAAACCAAGGTGGAGACATTGGCGCTGCTTGTAGTTTTATCCTGGTAAAACATGGCAAGCTAATGCATGGTGAAAGCTGATTCAGCAATAACAGCTCACAAGAGATAAATGACTATATATTTTGTATATAACTAAAGTTAAGTAATTAAGTAACTAAACATTTAGTCAAAATTGAGTTTTGACCAATATCGTCTGTTAGACTATGATCTATCTTGAGACAATCAGGTTTGGCTTAACTATGCTCAGATTCAGAGAAAATAGAGAGAGACTATTTTATAATCTACATTTGGCTGGACAATAAAAAATATATCATTTTTGTCATTTTCAGTGTTGGCATAGTTACTGCATTTGGCTTACGAGTGGCGTTAATACAGACAGTGCAGGGTGGGCAGCCGCCCTGTTGGTGTAGCCTAGTGTAGTCAAGTTGATTTAAAAATTGTAAATATTTTTGGCTTGAATCAAACCAGTTAATTAAGATGTTAACACATAAAGCACATTTTTTTTGGCTGGCATGTTTACAGTGTACTGTTTAAAAAGTTTAACGTGGCATAATGCCTACTGTTTCACTTACTATTTAATATTTAAAACCAAAGGCAGTTTATATTGTACACAGCATGGTATTCGAAAAAAAAAAAAAAAACTCTTTGACTGAACTTGGTTCAATCATGATCGGTGCTTCCATGTGTTTAAAATGAGTTTTCTTACATTACAACTTCAATGTAATCTCGACCTGAATACTTCAATTAGAGGGAACCTTATTAAATTGAGAAAACCCCTCTAAATTAGATACGTTAAATTTACTCAAATTAATCTCTTTCTGTGATTAGTACAGTGAATGCTAGCATGCTAAACGCATGCTAATGGGAACTGCTATGCTATGATTAGCATAGCAATTGCTCAATGACTAAAGCTATACAGAGCACTTGATATGTACCTGTCCTCAAGCTAAGCCCAAGCTCCATTCTTAACCATGATTGTAACCCCCAAAACTCCAACATAACAGAAACTCTTCTAAATCTCAACACAACAAAACATTAAACATTACAAGTTCCCCCTTTACATTCATCTTCACAAAGACACTTTATATAACACTTAATTTTAACAATTATCTCTCACTGTCGAGTGCCATGCAAAGTATGCTGGGAATTAGACATCCCTTGCATAGTTTCAGTTTACTAAACAAAAATATATTTTCATATTGTCTCAACACAAATAGATTAAGTAAAGCTTGAAAGCACTGAAACAACTCAGTTAATTTAAGTTCACTTGGTTACATGAATATTTTGAGTAATATGAACAAGTGAGGATTCAGTCAAACTGACAATGATGAAAGTACATTTTTTTAGTCGTAAATCATAAGGTAGTATTCCATTCCAAACATAGTTCATGTGCACCATTAATACTGTATATGTTTATATTTAATTGAGACATGCAGCTGTACATTCTGAGCTGAAAGTGACACAATTCTAAATGAGTAAATCAAACTGCTAAATGAAATTGAAAGCTTGGTGGCCAAGATGTTGAACATTATATACTGAAAAAAAATAAAGACGGGTACTAATCAGAGTTGTGCTAACTTGGTACTAAAAAATAAAAAAAATACCTCCAACAGAGCACTGCATGGGCAGCTCAAAGTAACCAATTAAATGTACATACTGTGCAGATGGACAGGACCGAATTGCCCATATTATACCACAAAACGCAGATCAAGAGGCATTGGGTTAATAGAGGACTGACAGCGCCCGCAGTCACCACCTCTCATTCACCAGCAGGAGTTAAAGAACCCAGAGTCACATAAATCGGTGTGATATAAAGTTTTGCAGGGCAGATACAGAGACAGACAGAGGGTGAGAGAAGCCCTTTCACCGGGAACATCTGGAACTTTCCGGCCTCTCCAGATAGCAACAGACACCATTTTGAGGATATGAAAGCTGTCACATCTTTTATGTGGCAGCACTCTCATTTAAGACAGGGAGGGTGTGCGCCACAGTAATTGTTTTAATTTATTTGTTTATGGTGAAGACAGAGGGGATGGGCACATGGCACTCAGATTTTTCCTTTCTTTTTTTTTATTGGGAACATATGGAACACATTTATCACCATTTGCAGCGATCGGCCTAAATGATTTTATTAACTAATTTGTAACTTTACACTTTTTTAATCAAACACATGCTGCGCACCGTAATGTTTTGATAATGCTCCCGGGCTTTGAAAAGGGAGCCGTGGCAGCAGCCAAAGGGAAATAAAAAGTGAGAGAGAGCAAAATGAAATGAAAATGAGGCGAGAGGCGAGGGCTGCCGGGGAAGGGAGAGGCCGCGCTGCCTTGCAGGCATTAGAGGCAGCTTTTGTAATATATGGTGCTGATGATGAAGATTATTATGGAGTTCTGCATCGGGGGGAAGCCACAGAGGGCTCAAAGGTATTTAGGATGTCATATAGCAGGGTTGTTTACCTAAACTAAGTGAAGCGATACAGGCACAGTGACAGAAAAAGCAGGTATTGTTCTCTAGTGAAGTGCAAAAGGCGGGACGCTGCCTCATTGCCTGGGTAATACACACTCCGTGGGGAGCCACGGCTACTGTGGTAAGTTATGTTGGGAGTTGAGGTAATGTTATTTGGGACTACACTCAGAGGGCCTGGGTAATGCTAACTGTTTGCGGGGTCCTTCTATGAAGTGTGCGAAGTCTCAGGAGATGGTAATAAGGCATACAATCACCAATAGCTGAACTGCACCAGCTCTTTACTTAGCAAGGGATAAACATTTACTGAAAGTGGAGTTCTAACACATAGTCACAAAACACCACCAAATACAAATACATATAGGCTAAAAACGCTTACATGTCATAAAAGATGCCAAATGTTCTGATGAAATAAATCTGCAAATACCAAACTTACAAGTTTTTCCACGGTTGTTGTTTTTTGCCAGATGTACAGTGTCTGCTCAAGCCCATAATAAAATTTCATTTACTCTGGCGATGATCATAATTTGGCCAAATCTGGACTGCAAATCAACAACGTTCCCAGAGTGACTCAAAAAAGTGTTCAGCAAGGTTCTGTAGAATGATCTATTGTAACTATGCCTCTAACTGGAGAACCCACATATGAACTTTATTTAATCAAAAGAAATTATAAAACATCTAATTTAATTAAAGTACTGTTAAGGATATTTAAAAGAAAACCACATTTTAAAATGCAAGTTTAGTAAATTCACAGCTATCTACAGTAGGCCAAAGGCAATGTCCACACTAATAAGAAAAAGTTTTCATTTGAAAATGCAGTGATTTTGCTGTTTACGCCCCTTATCGACACTAGAACGCCATTTTCCTCCACTGAAAATGGAGCGTTTTGAAAACACTTTCCATTACCGCATATGATGCCATTAGGAAACTTTAAAAGAATAGACTTTTCAAATGAAAACGGATAAGTGTAGTGTGAAGTGTATTTTTATTTTTATTTTTATTTTTTGGCACCACTAGCATCACCAATAATAATGACTGTTTTCAAACAGATAGTCCAAACTCACACCATTGTTTATGCCACAATGTGTAATCTTTTGGGGGAAATCAATCTACAAATGGCTTACTTATGGTTGTCTATTATTAATTTGTTATATATAATATAAATATAAAATGCAAAACTATTTTAACATAAAAAAAAAAAACAATGACATGCCTGAAGTGCGTAATTTCAACGTCTTCAAACAGAATTGAAAAAAAAAAAATCTATGTTTTCAAATAGCTTTCCAAAAACACCCTTCATCTTCCACTGGTTGAACTAACAGATAGTTCCGCCCCATATTTATTCTATTGATTGAGCCAATGTTGCTGTGTGTGGATAACAAACAGAGCAAAGTTTTGATAGCATCACAGTCTTTATACTTTTCGGTGGAATGGCTTACTTATAGTTGTCTCTGCATATTAAACTGGGATATGAAAATGCATTTTAAAAATTACACACAGTTACATCAGTTTTAACATTCAGAGTGCATCAAGAAGCCTCTTTAGAAATGTTTGCTTGGTCTCCTTTCAGATTGTATCATCATGTGTTCTGACTGGGTGCATCACAATTATCATACTATTTAGTAGCAGAATAATTATGCATTTTTCATAAATTTTCTGTTTATTGGGCCTGTAAAGCCCAACAGCTACAGTCACAAGTGATTCCAAGCAAACATAAATCTCCCTTTCACTGCACAGGAAGCCCAACGCAGATGCAGTAACCCCAAACATTAAAAAAACATGTTCAAACTGGCTCATAAAGGAGCGGATCGTCATGTTGTGTGGCAGAAGCATCACATGCCAACAGCTCCATTATAAAGTCAATTTTGTAATTTCAGCGTGTTAGGATCCAACACTTCCCAGCGTTTAGAATAGCAACACAGAAGCTCAGAGGGTAACTGAAGTGGAGGGGCAGGAAAACAATGTCAGCCTGGATGATGTCACCTGTCATCCACATGGAAGCTTGACCAAAGGTGACTCAAACTACTCTGTCTCACTTTGTTCAACAATTAGAGCCAGAAGTCTGGCAGAGAGAGCGAGAGAGAGAGACTGCACTCTTGCACGCATGGTACTGCTACTGCCTGGGTAATTGAGCCCCATTTGTAACTCGACAGCTGGACAGAATTCACTATTGCAATTTGGGCACAAGACAACGGCAAAGAAGCCACATGTTCTATTAAAATATGATGATGTGTTGTCCTCCCGAGGTTCTGTCTGCTCCCCAGATTGTTTGATGTCCTCCTCTTTAGGGTTCTAATGGGAAGTGCTCTGTCTTGCCATTCCGCAGGCCACGGCTCTTTGCGGGTGCAACAAGTAATGGAGAGTGTCAGTTGGCACACTTTGGTGAGGCATTGGGTGGGATTTGATGTATTTGTTTGTGCCCAGATGCTGGGAGCATGTCAGTGACGGCTTCACTTCAGAGGTCTCTGGGAACCACATGTGCAGCTGCACTGTGCAAGGTGCATGAGACAGGATCTCAAAGAGTCAATGAAGTTTTAAAGAAATAATGTGGAATTAATCTATCAAAGTGCATTTAGCTGCAAAGGATCAAAAGTAATTACTGAACTTTTGGACTTACAGGAACAAAAAAAAAACATCACTTGAGGTATTTTGGTTGACAGGCCCTTTGTGCTTCGATGGAAACCCCTTTCATCCATAATCAGGGGCCAAGTACCGAAGGTACTTTGTCAAGCAAACGTCTCCTACAAGAGCTTTCAAGCTACATCCACCAAACTCTGCACTGAACATAAACTTGTACTGACTGTATTCTATTAATTGCACAGAACACCATAGCAACCACTCTGTAATCAGCCAGAACACCCCAGCAACCACTAAATTACACCCAAGCAACGCCCAAGCAACCAGTCTGACTGCCTGTCAAACTGTAAGCTTTTAAAATGATTTAAAACTTCTTGACAAATTTTCCTTTTCTAGTAAAACTTCTTCTGTTTCTTTTGGATAGGTATCTATGGCAGCCCATAGAAACATATGATAGGAAGTTTGGCATACTCATAATTGGAGAGTCTCAACTTCTATCATGACATTTTAAGAGGCTTAAACCCTCCAGCCCCACCAAGAGTTGCTCTTGCATATCTGCTTACAAATGATGAACTGTGCAATTTAAATAACAATTATTTTTTTCAAAATGTTATCATTTCAAGGTCCTAAACAACTAGATTGTCACAACTTTGTATTTAAAAACAAAAAACAAACACACACTACATCTTAGTAGTTCTCATTGGATCATCCCCAAATTTGTGTCAGATAATAATGAGACAGTGGCGGTCAAATGTTACTCACAAATTTTGATAAACCAAATTGTTTATTAGAAACACCATCAACATCAATGACAGGATGCCAAACAAGAAGTGAGACTGTAATTTGCCAATTCATTTGTTTATTCAAACTGAGGGTCCCTGTAAAAATTCAGACTGATGTCACTGTGAATTCGGCAACAGTGGGTTGAGTAAGTTTTTCAGATGAAATTGGTATGTGTTCACCAAAATTGGAAGCATTGCCCCCAGTGGCCGAAGCTGGAATTGTTGTTGAACGTATGTGCATATGTGAGCTTTAGGGTGGTTTCGCACTGGCAGTTTAGTTCGAAATAGAGCACGGTTTGCATGAAAAATTGGTAATGTTAAAGCTGTCATGCGGGAGCGCACCACAGTTACCGAACCCGAGACTACCTGTAGGAGGTGGTCTGAGTTCGGTTGCAATGGAACTGTAGCGCGATTCACGTCAATGTGAAAGCAACTCGGACTCGGGTGTGCACTCGTTCAGGAAATAACCTGCGCATGCGTTTTTAGCCGATGACGACATCTATCTATCTATCTATACACCTTATAAATACTATATATGAATACTATTATAGGTTATAAACATAGGGTATAATAGGAGATGACAGTGGCGATAACTTCACCTTGGACAAGAGCGTGAGTAAGCATGCAGTGTATACAAAGATGCAATAGAATTCCTTGCAATCAAAAAACGTCGTTTGCGAGCAGCAGCAAGCCACCTTCCCCTGGACATCTGTTACGCCATGAAGCGCACATAAACGCAGTTGTCATTCACTCTGCTGTGCATAATGGCACCAAAATAACAAAAAAACTAAAAGTATGCGTTGTGTTCTCCATGCGTGTTTGTGATGACGTAAGATGAACGCAAATGGACCGGGGTTCGATAGAATCAAGTGAGTGTGAAACCAGACCAACGCTGCGGGGGGCAACGGGAACAATCACACTCAGAATCGGACTGCAGCAAACATGCCCAGTGTGAAAGCCCCCTTAGTTTCCAGGTGACATGTCCACAGACTGATGCCTTAAAGGAATATTCCGGGTTCACTACAAGTTAAGCTCAACTGACAGCGTTTGTGGCATAATATTGATTACCACAATAATTTATTTTGTCTCAGCCCTCCTTTTATTTAAAAAAGCAAAAATCTTCCAGTGAGGCACTTACAATGGAAGTGGATAGGGGCCAATTTTTTAACTTTAAAATTCTCACAGTTTCAAAAGTATAACCACATAAAGGTTATGCATGTAAATATGATTTTAGTGTGATAAAATCGCTTACTAACCTTTTCTGTGTAAAGTTATAGCAAATTGTACAACTTGGCAACCATGACGATGTAATGTCAAGGGTAACACTTTATTTTAAGGGTCCACAATAATGCACTAGTTAAGCATGAATAAGACAGTAATTAATAAATAATTGATTGCTTAGTAAGATGATCTAAGACATAATTTACAACGTATTAAATATCCTATTTCTGAATAGAAAGTCTTTTAGTTAATGCTCTATTTCTGAGACTTATCAAATATCAAGTTAATTAACCAGTATTAAGCCAGTAATTCATGCTAACTAGTACTGGCTTTACAAAACTGTTACTTATTAATTGCTAATATCTTGTAATAAAGACAAACTGACTCCTTGTTCTAAAGTGAAGAATTTACCTTCTCAAATTATTGCCTGTTTTGCATTTATTAGGTGGTATTCAAGTATATCAACAAACCCTAAAATGACTGTAAATATGACAATTTAAACAACTTTACAGCTTGAACAATACACAAGTTGTAAGTGCTTTTTTTAAAATCATAAGCTTCACATTTCTGTGTTTAACCCTCCATAAATTGTTCCCATTCACTTCCTTTGAAAGTGCCTTACTATAACCTAGATTTTTGCTTTTTTTAAAGAAAAGGAGGGACAAGTTGAAATAAATGTTTGTGGTAATCAACATTATGCCACAAATGCTGTCGATTGAGCTTAACTTGTGCTGAACCTGGAACATTCCTTTAAGCTAGTTGTTTTTAGTAGTAAATAATACAGCCAACGGGAAAATATATTTTATGATCCATATACACTAACCCAAAACCCAACCCTTAACGACCATCAGTGGAGTAAAAATGTAATCTTAGAGGGAAAATGCAACCACCAAATTGTGCTCTTCATTGATTATGTTAATGCAATGATTTCCTGGTTTTCATGGGACCTGAATCTCTGAGATTGCATGTGCAACATGCTATCAGAAGCGCCACAGGAAAATGTAAACACATTTGAATTGATGCAAAAATGTCTGAATGGAGATGGCAGTTGTTAGAAACTCATTAGAATAGGGACAATGTCATGGTACCGGAACATTTGGTAACCACGTGTCAATTTCCTGTGTGATCATGTTTGGGACTGTGCCCCTGGTGATCAAATGTTGCATATAACAGTTAAATGTGCTCATTTCTTTTGAACAGATTATCCTAAAATCATAATTCTGCTATCCTCATTCTTTAGATCATGCTCAAGTTAAAATATGCCTGTTTTATTGATAGTAGTAGTAATATTTAAAAATTATTGTCAATTTATCATCATGTTTTGTACAAAGACTTCTGAATGTTTTCTAATTTTACCTTTTCTAATTTTGTTTTATTGAATGTAACTTTAATTTCCTAATCTCATCAGGTTCGGAGTCATGTTGTAATATCATGTTTAAAGACTAAATGTGTCGTCTGCATGTTATTGGCTGCTCCTCCTTTCCCTGAGCACAGGTCCCAGGCGCCTGGTCCTGAGATGGTTTCCTGGGCGACACCTGGTCATGGTGTTATGATGAGAGAGCCCATGTGTTAATTAAAGCCCCATCTGCGAGGGGGAGTCCATATTCACAGACTCAGACACAAGGGACGAGAGCACACACACACAACACAACACCGCTCACACAATATACATCACTAACACTCTCTCTGATACCTGCGGTGCCATGAGAGAAACACACACACACACACACGCAGCCCCAAACCCTCTGTGTTTTGGCCATTACATATAACGAGTCACTGGATGGGAGGAAGGATCAGTCTCTGTTTGTTTTGTGTGAGAAATTGTGGTCACCAGATAAAAACACCCAGATGGACGTGACGACAAAACAAACAGCAGAGTCAACCTCACTGTGTCCATAGCAGCACAGTGCTGCACAGCCAAAACAAAGCAAAATTAATCTTCATTGTTTAATGCAATTAAATATTTATAATATATAATAGGCCTACTTTAGAAAAGCACATTTATTTTAAATTATCAAGCTTTTAACATAAAGCTTGTACCAGAAAAAAAAAAAAAATGTCCTAACTTGCTCTAACAGTTTTGGTATTGTTAAATGAATTTTCCAGTTTCAAATTTCAGTAAAAGGCATATTTATTTATTTATTTACTTTTAAAAAGTTACAATTTTCCAAATTTTCCCATATTACTGTTGCATTCTGCTGTCAGAAATCATGAGATCAATCAAGGTTATTTTATTCTATACAGGTCTAGTGTGATAGAATTGCTCATTATTATTTTTTAGTGCAAAATTACATCCTGGAAACTTTTGCACCAAACCTGGTAAGGAAACCATAAAGGGAATTTTTTCATGAGTTAAACCTCACTCATAAGAATTATGTTTGTAATGCATAATCGCAAGTTCATCCCCCTAGAAAAGTAGTCCCACTGCAAAAATAAACTAAAAAGAAAAATATATGTTTTATACAATTTACCAGCTCAAATAATAACAGGGTTTTAATTGAATATATTAATGTAAGTGCTTTAACAAAAATACAAGCTTCAAATTTCTGATTTTAAACCCTTACGAACACTGGCCCGGTTTACTTCCATTTCAAGTGTATTATTGTAGTTCAGGTTTTTTTGATGCCAAGGACCCCCAAATATAATGATACCCTTGCAAGGAACCCCCTTCTTAAAATATAAAGGCAGGTACAGTATATTTTTTCATACATTAAAGACTTATTTTTTTACTTAGTGATATAAATAGTAAGTATAATATAAATATTGTCACTGAACTTAAGCCAAAGTAAATAATTAATTATTAGATTAAAAATCTGATTACCTTATTACTGTAAATTTATAGTAATACGGTAGATCTTTTTTATAACCGCTATTAACGTTAAATGTTTTAACCTGAAAAGAAACATATTCAATTCAAATATATAAAATATATATTTATAGTCTATAAAAAATATTGCAGCTTTACAGAGAACATTCACCTACAACCCCTTTAAGCAAAGCTTTTAAAACAGTGTGTCCCATTGTAAGTGTCTTAATGTAACCAAGATATTTTCTCTTTTAAAAGAAAATCAGCATTATAAAATAATTAAATGATATGCAATATATGCTGTCAACAGAGCTTAAAGGAGTATTACAGTTTAGATACAAGTTAAGCTCAATCGTCAACATTTGTGGCATAATGTTGATTACGACAAAAATCATCTTTCCGTGAACGTTAAAATACTCACTGTTTCAAAAGTATAGCCACAAGACATAAAATATATGTGTGCTAACATGATTTTAGTGAGATAAAATCACTTACCTTTTCTGTGTAAAGTTAAATCCAATCCTTTGTTGCAATTACCATTTAATGCTGTAAACACTAAATCCATTAAATGGCCATAAAAACGATGATTTAAACAACTTTGCAGCTCAAATAATACACACGTTTATACAGAATAATTATTGTAACTGATTTAATAAAATTATAGGCTTCTATTATTTTATAAATTATAAAAAAATTGAAAAATATACAAAATATATATTAAATATTATAATATTTAATCAGTATTATAAATTATAAAAAGTTAGCTTCTATTATTTAAATGATTTTTTAAAGTTATAATGCTGTTGATTGAGCTTAACTTGTATTGAACCCAGAATATTCCCTTACAAGTTTGCTGTGTTTTCAAATACTCATTCCAAACAACTGTCAAGAAAATTTTAATGGACACCAGATTTTCCAAATTACTCCAACAGATACATAACATTTCAGAATTAAGAGTGCTTTTAATCCTTTTCATACCAGCGGTAACAGCCTGAGTACAATGAAAATATGATTATTTGACAGGAGGCCAAGCAAACATTTCTATACAGGCTTTGGCAGGGAACAGGCAGAACACCTCTCTCTAGCCTTCCAGAAACTCTGCACTGAGTAATTGAAGTTTCCTCTGTAATGAATGGCTCTCTGCAGGAGAATGGCTGCGACTCGCTTTCAAACTCTCCTACATGTTCTTGGACAAGGCCTCGCCGTCTTCTGACAGCTCGCTATTGTGCTGCCAGAGTTATGCCTCTAAACATATGATGGTTCATTTGGTCTCAGTTGATTGTGCAATCAAAACTAATTACATGAGAGAGTACTGGTACAGTGTCAGCGGTGGGTAATATGTTAGTTTTTAATAGTGCACGTCAAAAGTACTATATACGAATGTTCCTAAAAGTCACCATATGGAGCTAGATGCAGCAATTTATTTCCTTTTGTGAACCGGAAAAATGGAGCAACTCATTTCATCATTGAAACCCATTCAGCAAGAACTCGGAGTCTCAGAGTTTCCAAAGAAATTTGACATTAGGGAGTCATTGGTATTGTTATAGTATGACCTAGTGTGGGTGAGAGAGTGTGGACATGAAATACCTTTGCAGAACAGGGCTTCCATTCGATGGCTGAGAGCTAGAACTGTAAAGGAATGGCGAAGATATGCTGTGACCTCTAGGTGTGCAGAGGATGGCCCAGCTTTCCTGTTGTTTTCGCCATCTGTTTCCTATTATCATTCTTGCTACTTTCCATTCTTATTTTAAATGGAAGAATTAATCGTCATTCATATGGTATGCATTTGAGGAGCCACAAAATGAGTGAATGGTTGCTATGGATGCACTGCCTCCTGTGGGATTAGGTCAGGGGTTGAAGAAAGAGTCAGATACTTGTTGAGCCCAGATGGAGGGCTGAAATACTTTTGTCCTTCTCACTCCATTTTCTCTATATCTCTCTCTCCCTCTGAGTGTTAAAATACTCGCTTTTTCAAAATTATAGCCACAAGATATAAACAATATGCATGTAACATGATTTTAGTCCAATAAAATCACTTACTAACCTTTCATGTGTAAAGTTAAAGCCAATTATACAACTTTGTTACCATGACAAAGTAATGTCAACAAACCCTAAAATAACTGTAAAAATGACCATTTAAACAACTTTACAGCTCAAATAATACATGAGTTACATCTCATCATTTACTCACCCTCATGCCATCCAAGATGTGTATGACTTTCTTTCATCTGCTGAACACAAACGAAGATGTTTAGAAGAATTTCTCAGCTCTGTAGGTCCATACAATGCAGATGAATGTGTGCCAAAATTTTGAAGTTCCAAAATCCACATTAGGGCAACATAAAAGTTCTCTACACGACTCTGATGGTTAAATTTGTGTGTTCAGAAGTGATATGATAGGTATGGGTGAGAAACAGATTAATATTTAAGTATTTTTTACTATAAATTCTCCTTCCTGCTCAGTCAATCTCCACTTTAACTTTCACTTTCACATTCTCCTTCTTCTGTTTTTGGTGATTCGCATTTTTCGTGCATATCGCCCCCTACTGGCAGGGAGGAGATTTCTTATAAAAATGACTTAAATGTGTATCTGTTTCTATACCACACCTTCAATATCAAGTCTGAACACATGGATTTAACCATTGGAGTCGTATTGATTACTTTTATGCTTTTTGAGCTGAAATATTCTTCTAAAACGCTTAATTTCTGTTCTTCAGAAGAAAAAAAGTCATACACATCTGGGATGTCAGCAGGGTGAGTAAATCATGAGAGAATTTTCACTTTTGGGTGAACTATCCCTTCAATGGTCCATATCCCCCAAGTCTTTGAGTAATGCCATAAACCCTAAAACGACTGTAAAAACGATTATTTAAAAAACAGCTCAAACAATACATGTGTTTTAACAAAAAAAAAAAATAATAATTTAAACCTGGTGTAACTTTTTCTGTGTTAAAATACTTCCATGTTTCCCAGCTTAATATGCAGAGACAACTATAAATAAGACATTCATAGGTTAATTTTCTCGAAAACTGTAAGCACTGTGTCTATCTCTGTTTTAAGCGACTATATGCCTATAAACGTCTATACCAAGCACAATGACATTTACTCAACCAATGGCGTGAGTTGGGCGCTGGACTATCTTTTAGTGATGGGTCGTTCATCTTTTATGTGACTGAGAAGAACGAGTAGTCTCAGAGTGTGATTAGTTCATTTTGTGTTGGCCGCGCGTGTGCATTGCACAGCCTCCGTTCGTTTGTTACGTGAAAACCGCATAGGCGCTGTACAGGAAACATTAATGATTAGTTCACCTTTCAACTCTTTTGGTCCAAGTCATTCATTCATTTGTCACGTGACAGCCGTATACGCTATGCACACACACAGGAACAGAAATAATTAGTTCACCTCTCGAGTCTTCTTGTCCAAGTCGTTCGTTCTTTTGTCACGTGACAGCCATAGTATACGGCTCTCACGTGACAAAAGAACGAACGACTCAGACAAGCAGATTCCAGAGGTGAACTAATCTTTCTGTTTCTCATAATTTGTCCTTGGCTATAATCAAAGTTTGTGTAAGTAGACGTGTTGGAGGGGATTTGGCTATTGAAAATGTAACATTTTAATTTAATTCTGCTCGAATGAACAAAATTAACTAAATGACTTGAATAAAGATTCATTCGTTTTGCTGAACGAGACTCAAAGATCCAAGTCAGTAAAATGATCCGATCTTCCCATTACTACTATCTTTGTTTGACCAACGGCTGACTGGGTGCGTATTCAGAAAGCTTAGTTTATTTTTGCAATTCCTAGGAGGCGCTAGTGGCGTAGAAATTACATACTTCAGCTTTGTTAAAAGTGCTTTTTTTAAATTATAAGCTTAACATTTCTCCAAAAATGATCCCTATTTACTTCCATTGCAAGTGCCTCACTGTAACCTCTTTTTATAAAAAAAAAAGGAGGGACGAGTCTAAATGATTTATTATGCCACAAATATGCTTTCGATTGAGCTTAACTTGTATTGAACAGTTTCTGCATATACCCATTATAATGCAATCATTGATTTATGACATGTTTATCAGGTATTGTAGGTTTTCTTGCCCTCACCTGTTTTGATGAGCTATCATTAGAAAGATAAACAGAGCACTTGCAGATATAAAATGCTTACATACTTGTTCTCCTAATTTAGTTGTCCATCACCTTGAACAGACAACAGGAGAATTAGTTTAATATTATATTGCTCACCTCTGGGGAAATGACAGCTAATCGTTGCTCTGCTATCATACCCCCCCACATAAATTAATCATGGCAAAATAATGCAAGATGTCACTAATGCTGCAAAAACCATGTGCGCCGATGACAGAAAAATAATGTGTGCGGATTAGCACTATGATTACGATTAGCATGAGTTCATTGCTTTCAATTTTGGTCATTCAGCATGCAGTTGGAGCAACAAACTTAATTTTGACTCTCTGACAAGATCTTTGGAAATAGCACTCCTGAGGCTTCTTGAGAATTGGGCGTAACACAACACTATGAAAAATAAAGGCCTTTTGGAAGGAGTTTGCAGTGTTGTGGATGATCTTCGAGCATTTGATGTTGGCTGCAGTGTTTATGTTTACGATTCGATTCATTAATTCCTTTTTACTACATGTATGTAGTACACTTATAATGCTTCCAAGATATTTCCAGAATGCAATGATCATCAGAGATCGCAAGTGTTGAGAATATTAATGTAGCTGGTGGTTGTAAAGAAACAACACAGGTTACAAAAATATATTTTTGGGGTTTTATTCTGATGGCCATTGAAAAAAAAAAAAAGAAGAAAAAACAGCGGTCAATGTATATTAAAAAAACTGGGGAGAAAACAGAAATGAAAAACAAAAATGAAATATGGAAAATGAAATATGGAAAATGAAATACAGTAATGAAATATGGTAGAGGCTAATGTTAAATGAAAACACAAACAGTTCACCAGCCCACCCACATGCCTCAACACATACTTAATGCATGCTTAAACATGCTTAAACACTCACAGTATTTTATGCATTCAACACATACCTAAATCACCCAAAGCATCCTGCTTATTTTTTGACCAGACTTCAAGGACATATTTTGCAGTTTAAAACAATAACACTCATATTTTCTCATATAACATGTATTACACCTTATTCACTAAACTGGAAAACACTCTGGGCTATAAATCATTAAATGAGATATGATTAATACTAAATTTACAAACTCAGTCCTTGCATGTATGCAGAATATGGTCAATCTCCACACATGCAATCCATATGCATCCTTCAAAAATGATCCATAACAAACACTTAATTTTAACATACAACTCTTCTGAACACGTACAGTATTTAATGCAATTTATAAGAATTTTGTGTGAAATTTGATATTTACCCAAAGAATTCTCAAACGATCAACAAAACTGGGAGTTCTTTTCCACAATGTTTGTTTTCACAGCTCTAACACGAGAGAGTGCCAGAAAACGGGTGTTGCAAAACTCTGGTCTTAAAGGGGCCATGTCCAATTCATGACCAGAGCCTAACTACATGAAATCTCTCCACTTTGCCACGTTAAGAGCAGTTTAAACATTGAATTTTTTTTCCAATAATGCGTCTGGGACAATTTCTTAATTTGTATTGGCAGCTTTGGGGTCCACCTGACTAATACCCATTCATGTCAGTTGCTGAGCTCAATAACAGCTTGTTTTGTCCAATGCGGTAATAGAACCATAATCTCACGCTAAACAAGTACATGTAACAAACATGCTTGACACTAGGTCCAGACTTGCAAAGGCTTCAGGGAGTTCAAATTAAAATGCACACACACCTCAGCAGACCTCTCAGTGTACATAATATCAGTGTGTGTAAGGGGGGATCACGCTGATTATTTCTGAACAATGCCGGTGACTGGCTGACCTGCACTTGTAATAAGTGGCTACATCTTAATGTAGCACAGCTATGCAAATGAAACCATCTCGCTCTTTCACACTCTCTTTTTTCTTCTATATACCCCTTCCTCCATGACATCAAAAACAACGACCCCGGGCTAATTATTAGTGAACAAGTGCCAGGCAAGGGGGGTAAGAGTAATTGTTTGTGGCTTGATTTGGACATTAATGATGGACTGGAGAACAAACAGAGGGAGTGTGTATAATGAGTGACTCGCCTTGGTGATACGGGACACGGCCTCCAGCCACCAGTCTAGCAGAAATAAACATGCTCAGCCTTGAATGAACAAACAGCCCCTTTAGCACTCTATATTAGAAAGAGAGGAACTCTTCAGCAGTACTTGTTAAAAGGCAAATATAAGCAATACAGCTGTCATAACAAGAGGTCAAAACCTGTGCAAGGGTCTTGCCCATAAGGAACAATGAATATATGAATATACTTTAAGAATCTTAACAACCTTTAATTGCAGCACAGATACTCTCTTTACTATAAATTGTGAATATTATTATATACAGTATATCCTGTACATATGCATGTAAATGACTTGTAAGTTAGAATATTTTTATGTATTTTCCAAACTAAAATGTCATTATGTTTTTGTAACAGCCCTTGGATAAATCAGTTCACACGGCCTCTCGCATGACGTAAGCACGCTGGCATGTTAAAATAAAAGCAAAAATTTCAAAAAAATGAAGCTTGACAACAAATCGATCTGCACTTACTGTACGGTTGTATCGCGCCAGTTCGCGTGTGAACATGCCAGTGCGCTTATGTCATGTGAGAGGCAGTTTGAAGTCACTCCCCTCATGGATGTGCATTGGAGAGCATCTGGAAGTAAACAATTATAGTGCAAAAACTTAAATATTAATCTGTTTCTCACCCAAAGCAATCGTAATGCTTTCAAAGACATTCATTTAACAGCTAGAGTCGAATGGATTACTTTTTATCACCATCCACTTGCATTGTATGGACGTACAGAGCTGAAATATTCTCATAAAAATCTTTGTTTGTGTTCTGCTGAAGAAAGAAAGCCATACACATCTGGGTTGGCATGAGGTTGAGAAAATGGTGAGAGAATTTTCATTTTTGGGTGAACTAACCCTTTAATGCTTACAGTGATACAACATACCTTAGTTATAGTTATTCCTTAGAGTATAATGCATTATAACACAAGCAACATCCAGTTTTATGTGCAGAAGTTATAATATAATATTTATAATTGTAATATAAGTAAAGTGACAGAAGCAATGTCTTCTTATAAACACCCATAATATATTTTTAAGCGATTATAAGACATTACAAGTCAAGCTGGAAGTTGTAAACATGACACATGCACAAAATACAAAATAACACACAGTCAATGTAAATTTTTAGATATTACGAAAAACACATTAAAGCTACAAAGTTAAAATATATAGTAAAAAATATGTATGTTTATCACACATGTAGCTGTGAAAATCCCAGGAGATCAGCAGTTACAGAAATACTCAAACCAGCCCGTCTGGCACCAACAATCATCCATGCGATTATCTAATCAACCAATCCATGTGGCAGCAGTGCAGTGCATAAAATCATGCATATACGGGTCAGGAGCTTCAGTTAATGTTCACATCGACCATCAAAATGGGCGAAAAATGTGATCTCAGTGATTTGGACCGTGGCATGATTGTTGGTGCCAGAGGGGCTGGTTTGAGTATTTCTGTAACTGCTGATCTCCTGGGATTTTCACACACAACAGTCTCTAAAATTTACTCTGAATGATGCCAAAAACAAAAAAAAATCCAGTGAGCGGCAGTTCTGCAGATGGAAACGCCTTGTTGATGAGAGAGGTCAACAGAGAATGGCCAGACTTGTTCAGATTGACAAAGTCTACAGTAACTCAGATAACTGCTCTGTACAATTGTGGTGAGAAGAATAGCAATTCTGAATGCTATTCTGAGATGTGGGTTGACGCTATTTTGGCGGCACGAGGGGGACATACACAATATTAGGCAGGTGGTTTTTAATGTTGTGGCTGATCAGTGTATTGTATATTACAAGTTTATGTTATGGCTGTTTATAAGAAGATATTGCTTTTGTAACTTTACTTAAAGCAGGCAAATATTGTGCATATATAAAACCTTTTGACTGTTTACACTATACAACACTCATACCATTAACTTTATTAACATCTGCTGCGTTAAAATTGAATGTTGCTTGTGTTATAATGTATTATACTCTGAAGTATAACTATGAATAGGGGAAGTATAGTAATATACAAAAGTGTATTATGTATAACTGTATAACTGTAGTTATAATTATTTATGAGAAGTTATAACTTATTATAAGGTGTATTATGAGACATTATGAATTCAGTATAATGCATTTATAATGCCTTTACAATGAATTATAAATATGGGCTTCATAGAAAGTGTTACTGAAATTATTTCTTTTTAACAACACACCATACCTTCAAGTCTCAGGTAACGCAATAGGGAACAAAAATGGCACCTAGTTTTGCTTTTCTTTTTGTCGGTCTATTAGAGGAGAATGTGTTGTACGAGCCACAAAAAAACCCTTTTCTCTCTCACATAATTTCATGGAAATTATACATTGATGATGTATTTTTACTTTGAAAAAATTTCCAGAAACTACTTTTCATGAATTCCACTATTTTCTAAATGCTAACTTCTGAATTACAGTGCTGCTGAAATACGTTATCTTGACATTCATGTCATTAAGAAGGGAACAGTTCTCTCTTCTTCCCTGTACACCAAACCTACAGATAGAAATACTCTACTGCATGCTTAGAGATGTATCAACTGATAACTATGAAAAAAAGTTTCCCTATTAGTCAACTACATTAAAAAGAATATGTTACAATAATGAGGATTACAAGTAAAAAAAACAACAGATGATATCCAAATTTAAAGATACAGATAATAAGGATGAATTGCTTTTGAGTGCAAAAAATAAAATGCAATTAAAAGCTGTGAAATGTGCTTACATGCTTTTAAAGTGCTTACTTATACCCTTCAAACTACTTACATTAGAAAGTGGTTAACAGACATTTGCATATTCTTCATAGGGATCCCTTCCTATAAAACACATTTACAGACTCACCACTGATTACATATAAAAGGGCAAGAAACATTAGTGATAAAGTGGTGAGAGCTTGCCTCCCTAAGACAATCTCAATTAAGTACCCTTACGGGAATTGTATCCTTTGGTCATTTTAAATGTGGAAATTCAATTGTCAATATACACAAAATGTTAAGCATTTTAGCCACCATGTAAACAACAGCATTGTAAACATACACAGCTTTCTCACATTTAAAACAATCAAAACAAAACAAAATGATTATATTTAGCACCCATGTGATAAGGTCTATGTCGGGGAAACATTCCACCCTTTCAAAGATCTTATCGCAGAACACAGAAGTGCAATAAGAAGAGGGGATTTTACCAACCCTGCAAGGCACTTTTTTGACCATCCTATGTCCTCTCTTTTGTTCCAGATGAACCCTTCTGCTTAAGGTGGCAACATGGACCATATCAGGAAAAAAAGTTAGTTTCCTTAACTCTGATGAAGGCCTGTGTGCTGAAATGTGTAGGTTTTTATTTTAATACATTTTCTGGATTTATGCTCTTTCACAGACTTTGCTGTCTCAATGCACCTTTTTTATTGGTAAAGTTGCACCAGACTCGTTACCCAAATCTACATTGTGTTTAAATAATAGGCAAAGAAATAATGTTGAAAGATTCGATTCATGTCAGTGAATCTCTTCATTTAGGTGATTGGTTTTAGTGAACCAGTTATTCAAAATCCGAATCATCACTCAAAAGCACCCACACTGCATTTTACGTGTTCATCCATTATGCAGGTCTTCAGCTGAACAATTGTACTAGTCTTCGTTGCCATATTGTGTGCTTCATAATGCACCACACATTCTCAATTGGAGATTGTCAGGACTGCAAGCAGGCCAATCTAGCACCCACACTCTCTGCTTATTTGGTCAGTATGTGGTTTGTAGTTTCAAAATTCCGGGATGTCCCTGGAAAAGACAGTGCTGGATGACAGTATATGCTGCTCCAAATTTTGTACATATCTGTCTGCATTAATGGTGCCCTCACAGATGTGCGAGTTACCCATGCCATGGGCACTGACACACCCCTGGCCCATACAGATACTGGCTTTTGGACCTGCTTTGCATAGTAAAGCCTTAACTTGCATCTGTGGATGCAGCGGTGAATGGTGTTGACTAACAAAGGTTTACTAAAGTTATCCCAAGCCCATGTTCATGATATCCATTACAGATGAATGATGTTGTTTAAGACAGTGGTGTCTGAGGGATCAGAGATCATGCACATTCAGAAGTGGTTTTCGTCTTACCCTTTACGTACTGAGATTTAGCAATATTCCTTGAATCTTTTAACTATATTGTGCACTGTGGAGGGTGAAATGCCCAAAATCCTTCCAGTTTGTCTTTGGGGAACATTGTTCTCAAAGTGCTGGATTATTTGCTGAAGCATCTGTTGGCAAATTGACGAGTCTCGAATGATCCTTGCTCTTGAAGGAGGCTCCTTATATACTATGGCACGATTGCCTCTCCTGTTTAACATCTCCTGTTTCACATTCCCTTGTTATTTTAACTCGTCAAATTGTTATTAGTCTTAAATTGCTCCTGTCTCAACTTTTTTGGAGCGTGTTGCATGTTGCAATCATCTGATTTGAAATAATTAAACAAAAAAGCAATGAAATTCATAAGGTAAAACATCATATAATGTGTAGTTGTAGTGCTTTAAATATAGCAAGGGGTGAATATAATTTACAAATCACTCCTTTTTAATTTTATTAGCATTTTCCATACTGTCCCAACTTTTTCGGAATTGGGGTTGTAAGCATGTATTAAGGTGATGTATGCTGAAGCATAAGGGTAGGCTAATGCCCTGTTTGAATTTTCATTTAACATTAGCCTCTACCGTATTTCATTTTCGTATTACATTTAATTTTGTATTTTCTTTAAATATATATATATATATATATATATATATATATATATATATATATATATATATATATATATACAGTTGCAATCGAAATTATTCAACCCCCCAAGACAGTAAGGATTTACAAAGGTAAGCTTTTCTGATGACCCAGAATTTTTAAACTTTACATCTATATCAGTTGAGTGACACATTCAAAGTCATAGTGTGAATATATAACCTAATGTTTGTAAATAGCAGGAATTTTTTAAAATACAGCCATGTCATAATTATTCAATCCCTATTGCATGTAGCTGTTTCTTAAATATGTAAGGCTACACAAGTAATTGTTTTAAAACTAAATCAAGTCATCAATCTGCAATGGCACTTATTTAAGTTTTAAAATTTAAGTTTAGTGTTGTAAGCAAAAATGCATTTCTATGCAAAAATGCAATTAAAAATAAGCTGTCTCAAAAGCTAATAGAGGAGATTATTTCATTACACAAGAAAGGTCATGGCTAAAAGTACATTTCCAAGGCATTTCAATTTCCAATAGAGAAAGTTGGCAGCACCATTCATAAAAATTTTTTAAATATGGTACAACAGCAACCTTCTTGGGATGTGGAAGAAAGCAAAACTTCACCAAGGGAAATGTTGACTTGAATATTCAAGAAGTAATAGGAAAGAAGTAGGAAAGATCTGTGGAGTCCTGGAAGAAGGTTTTATAGACGTATGACACTAAACTGAAAATGAGTTTTAGACCCATGGGTCAGCAGTACGTCTGGAGTAAGATGACAAGGTGGTGACAAGAACGACACCATCCCCACAGTCAAGCATGGAGGTGGGTCAGTCCTGTTATGGGGGTGTTTTGCGGCTGCAGGAAACGGCTATCCTGACTATGTGACTGACACCATGGATTCTTTCAGGTATCAGGCCATTTTGGCATGAAAAATGTTATGCCTTCAGTGTGTAAATTGAAGCTCGGTGATCACTGGACTTTCCAGCAAGACAATAACACCAAGGATACATCCAAGTTGTCCAAAATCTGGTTCAGGGATAGGTCTTGGAATGTCCTTAAATGGTCCTTTCAGTCCATCATTAAAATCCCATTGCAAACCTTTGTTGGGATTTCAAGGAAGCAGTGGCAGCACAGAAACTAAAGAATGTCAATGAACTGGAAGTTTTGCTCATGAGAAATGTGTAAAAATTCTAATAGAGAGCTGTCCGAAGCCTGAGAACACTTACCTGAAACATTTATTTGCCGTTATTAAGGATAAAGGATGCTTCACAAATGATTGAATTTGGGGGTTGAATATTTTTGACATGACATTTGTGGAGAGAATTAGTTATTTTTTATTTTAATATTTGGGTAAACTGAACTCTTTGTTCTCAAAATCACTCAAATGTGTATTAAAAAAAAATATATATATATATATATATATATATATATATATATATATATATATATATATACGGCCCCATTGACCGCTGTTTTTTTTTTTTTATATATACACAACAGTCAGAATAAAACCCCAAAGATATTTTTGTATCTGTGTTGATTATTTTCAGCCCACCAGCTACATAAACAAACAAATCATTTGTGCATCAGACATTGCTACAAAGCAAGAGAAAAAGGACAAAAAAGCACCCGACGAAGTGGTGAAGACGAACATAGGAAAATAAATGGAAAGTTTCAAGGTCAGAGAGACTCCAGAATGTTATAACAGAGTGTGAAATGGTAAGTTATGCTGATAGCACTCGGTTCTCTTTGGCCAGGCCACACTGCTCAGCTGGGACATCAAAGGAAACAAACACGATCAAAATAATTGAGCATGAGGCCTCAGGTCGGCAAAAGATTATTTACATGCTCATTAATAATAAATGGGATAGACTGGCATGAAAAATGGAGCTGTATGATGGTGTGTATTGTGTTTGAAATCATGCACTTATGGAATGTGTGTTCTGGGCTGAACTTTGAGCCCCGGGTTTTGCCTTGTTTGTGTGTGTGTGTGTGTGTGTGTGTGTGTGTGTGTGTATTAACAGTTGAAGGACAGGTGTGTGTTCTGCATACAGTTAAAGGTGTGAGTAATACTTTTGTCTAACATTCAACATTTTGCTTTTCTTCCAAGCATTTAAATTTACTTTAGCAGATTGTCAGACACAAATCCTGATGTTGTCTTACATATAGCTCATATCCATTTTCAATTTTCAACCTCAGATACTCTGAAATAATTACATTTGTTGCTCAAGCATTTGTTTAGCTGATTTTAAGTTCCAAAGCTTTTAATTAATACATATACGCTTAATAAAAATCCCCCAGCTATTAAGAATGAGCAAATTATCAGGATATTTTCAACAGTATCCAGTTACTCAGCCACATGTCAGAGTTATTCTATTTATCACTATAAAACCTAATATAATTATGGAAGTATAATCAAATGAAATACCCTGGACTTTCTGAATGTGTCTGATGGAGAGTTTATTTAGCCCTGCTCCTCCTTAATTTAGTTGAACATCATGGGCGAACAGCGAAAGAGTATTTTTAGAACCTCTCTGAATCCATTTGACAGATTAAGTTGGAAAAGGCTGCCCCGACATTCATCCAGGATTTGACGGAGAAACACATCGAGTATGAATTGCAATTGCCCAGCGACAGTAGAGTGAAACTGGCAAGGCGGTCTGGGTTGTGTTCAGAGAAAACCTTTGGTTATTGGTAGGCCAGTCCTCTCCTTGACCCAATAAAGCAGCCTTATCAGACATCACCAGTGACCATGTGAAATTTGGCCTGGATAGAGCAAAGGAATGAAACCCTGGAGCCCCTGATTGATGGATTGGATGCTTGTCAATGCTTTGGATTATAGAAATCCTGGCTCTCATTGCGGGACGCACCTTTTGGGCCACAAACAGAAACATCTAGAAGCCTCCATGCCAATCCTCTTTCTCCTGTGAATTCCCCCCACTCCACACAGAAATTCCAGACTGTGGGGAAATTAATGTTTGGATCTGGTGAAGAGGAGGGTAAGGCAAAGCGCTGCCAAGTTATCTGAGGTCTGCTGCTGCTTGTTTTTTTTTATTATTATTATTATTTTGTTTGCTCTGTCCGTGAAATGTGGTTGATTCCCAGCTCTGCATTTTCGGCTCGCAGTCAAATCCCAGCCGTCTTTATGGATTCTCCAGATCTCATTACAGTCAATGAGCCTGCAAAGACTTTCAGATCAAAGTGAAAGACTTTAGCACTGTTGAGAAAGAAAGTGAGTGAGTGAATGAGGATATGCAAAAACAAGTAATTATAGCCAAACGTATATCAGGAATACCTGATAATAAATAAGTAGTGGTCAACACAGTTTTGCCAAGGGAAAAAAAAACAGTCCCCTGTAAACAATTTCAGGGTCTTAAATCTGCAGGGGCTTCATCTGAACAACATTTATTATTCACGAAGATCCAAGTTGCAAAAGCCTGCAAGCCATTATGTGATAAGACAAACGAACGCCTTGCAACACATGGGCCTGACCTTGAATAAATCGGCAGGGCTGGAGGAGCTCTGGGTGAGCGTTCACCGCACAAGTGTCACATCTCTGTTGTCGGAATTGAAATGAGGGTTTGTTTATAGATTGAAGCTGTCTGGGTTATGGATGAGCCTGTGGAGTCATCCGTCAGATCACATGTGCAAGGCCAAGCAGGAAGAACTGTAGCTTTTTACTGATTCATTGTGTTTTACCATGGGCTTAATCCTCTGATCCAAAATGTATGGCTTGTATCTGTTCAAGATTAGCTCGACGGGACGTGCTGTGATATGCAAAATGGAGCAGGGGTCTGGAGGGAGTTTGTAAAAGAAGAGGGCACAGCCAAACAGAGATATAATGAGCACCTGAAAAAATGTGTGCAACACAAGTCATGTCAGGATGATTCAAGACCAGCTCTACCTTGTTGAGCTCAACAGCCTGATAAAATGTAGTTACGTAGATCTTTTGCCGTCTTTTCTGCGAGACAAAATGCTAGTCAGCATCAGCGCCAGACCTTATGTTGTGTTGCAGTCAAATATTTGACTCTCGAATGAAAAGCATTTTCTCATCACATGTCAAGCATCTTGTAAATTTGCTTAAAAAGGTCTGCCAGACTGTTCCAGTGATTTCAGCATGCCAAAACAAACTTAAAATGGGCTGTGTAGACTGTTGAGTGATCGCTGAAAATAATAGAATTTTGGCTTGGAGGTCCAGAGAGATATTTTCCTTAAGCTATAGAGCATTTCCTCCTTTCAAAAGAGATGAGTTAGTGTGAAGTACCTGTGTGTGTGTGTGTGTGTGTGTGTGTGTGTCTGTGTGTGTGTGTGTGTGTGTGTGTGTGTGTGTGTGTGGTTAGGTTTAAGTGGTTTACGAGGACTTTTTTTTTTAGGTTACAAACTGGTAATTACAAGGGTATTATGCTATAAATGTGGTTTATGAGGACATTTCTAGTGTCCCCATAATTCAAATCGCTTAAAAAACATACTAAATTATGTTTTATAAAAAATGTAAAAATGCAGAAAGTTTTTTGTGAGGGTTAGGTTTAGGGGTAGGGTTAGGGGATAGAATCTATAGTTCGTACAGTATAAAAATCATTATGTCTATGGAGAGTCCTCGCAAACCACAAATAACAACATGTGTTTGTGTGTGTGCGTGTATGTGTGTGTGTGTGTGTGTGTGTGTGTGTGTGTGTGTGTGTGTGTGTGTGGGCAGGTTTAAGTGGTTTACGAGGACTTTTTTTTAGGTTACAAACTGGTAATTACAAGGGTATTATGCTATAAATGTGGTTTATGAGGACATTTCTAGTGTCCCCATAGTTCAAATCACTTAAAAAACATACTAAACGATGTTTTAATAAAAATGTAAAAATGCAGAAAGTTTTTTGTGAGGGTTAGGTTTAGGGGTAGGGTTAGGGGATAGAATCTATAGTTCGTACAGTATAAAAATCATTATGTCTATGGAGAGTCCTCGCAAACCACAAATAACAACATGTGTGTGTGTGTGTGTGTGTGTATGTGTGTGTGTGTGTGTGTGTGTGTGCGTGTGTGTGTGTGTGTGTTTTCAGGGCTTTTAAAGTGTTGGAAAACTACCCTTGGATATGAGATGTGTCTCATTTATGCCACAATAATCCAGTACAGAGGAGAATCTTGTCATCTGAGCTTGGGGAGTCAGCATAGAGGTGTGTAACTATGGGCAGACTTTCTGCACCAGCTTTCGTCTCATTGCTTTGTTTGGACCTCTTCTTGCGGGAAAAAAACTTCTGCAATGGTGCACTAATAACAACCCACTGACACACACATACAGTATATACACACTGCAACTCACACACATACCCCCTCTGCCTTCATCTCTTAGATCCCCATGCTTTCTTCATCTCCAAGTCCCTCCATCCAAACCCCCAATGCACTCAGCATCTGCTTGCAGGATGAATAAATCAGTGCTTCTTCCCGGCTGTGGTCCCCTGACTGACAGAGGCCCATCTTAATTGTAGCTGAAAGCTGGCTTTCTCTGTGCTAATTAGCAGAATGCGCTGCTAAATGATTTAAAAACTCAGGGCTTATACGAGCCCTGCCGATCATCACTTATTCACACGAAGTGCGGCACTTTGTGAGAACATGGCGCCCGAGGTAAATTAATTTACTCCAATTAGCAGGCCCTGTCAGTGCGCATCATTGTCTCATACTAGACACGGCTCTGAAAAAATAATGCACTTGTTTTGTCCTCTGCTGTGGTTACATCTGGTGTGCAGTGGAGGAGAATCAGGTGAAGCAATCATGCACAAACATAAAGCTTTCTATATGGATCATCAAATACATATCTGCGGCTTGAGATAAAGATCAAGGAGAACAGTAAGTGGTCACTCTAGAAGTACTATTTTTGGCCACATGCAAGAAGAAAACTGATAGAAAAAGTGTTGATCTCACATTGGAGTTTTACTTCCTGTTGAATGATCCTTGAAACAAACCCCCAATTTCAAAAAAAGTTGGAACAGAATGGAAAATTTTATTAAAAAAGTAGTGATCTGTAAATTCTATTGGCCCTGTGCTATATTGAAAGTAAAACAACAACATTTGATAATTTTATTTTATTTATTTATTTATTTTTTTGAAAAGTCAGACTATTGCTACACGCTCCAAAAAGTCGGGGCAGTCAAGTGTTTACCACTGTGTAACGTCACCATTTCTTCTAATAACACTTATTAAGCATTTGGGCAATGAAGACACAAGTTTATTAAGTTTAGCAAGCTGAATTTCCCCCATTCATCCATTATGCAGGTCTTCATCTGCACTTGTATGCAGCCATGCACTTGTAATTCAGGCAGTATGTGGTTTGGTGTTGTCCTGCTGGAAAACCACTTCTGAATGTGCGTGATCTCTGATCTCTCAGACTTTATTGTCTTAAAAACCCTCATTCGTCTGTGATGGATATCATGACGTGCTTGGGAATACTTTGGTAAACCTTTGTCAGTCAACACCACTCGCCACTGCATCCACAGATGCAAGTTTAGACTTTACTATGCATAGGAGAAGTCAAGTCAATTCAAATTTATTTGTATAGCATTTTTCACAACAGGCGTTTTTTCAAAGCAGCTGTACATGAAATCATGCTATAACAGAAAATGCCAATATTAGTTATTTTTGTAGTTTTAGGCTGTTAATTGATTTTAGGTGGCCAGATGTTTATTTGAAATATTTTTGGGTATATTTAAGATTAAGAATACATTTATTAGGGATGGGACAATATGATTATCTCACAATTCGATTCGATACACAATATGAGATTCACGATTCGATATTATCTCAATTCGATGTGATAACACTTAAATGACAAAGTATGGCAGGAAATTGTGTTTATTTTTTTTATTTTTTTATGTTTGCGAAAAATGCAATTATAATATCTCATCAAAATAAAGTTTTTAATATACAATATAAATCTTCAAAGTTTAAATAATAAGAGTTTCTCAAATACCTTTCACTATAAGAAAAGATCACAAACAAGTAAGCCTTCAAAAATAGTGGGCTACACTTAGACTGATCAGACGCAGAACAAGCAATAGAACTGAACAGAACCTGTCATGAAAAAGTGTGTGAAAGTGTATATTTATTTTTTTAATAATTTGTTTGTCTTGATTATTATAATCACATTATCATTTTTTAAAATATAAAAATTCTACTTTCTATCAATTCATATTATTTCTTGAAATTGTATATACTGTATAGTAATGACATGAGCTGTCAATGTTTGAAATATTGTGTTTACAAGTAATTGTCACGAACTGCCTTGTGTTTTTCCCTCACCTTCAGTTCTGTTTCAGTGACTGTTTAGTTTTCCCCTTGTTCATGGACTTCATTTCCCAGTATGCACCTGTTTGATTTCACTCACCTGCCCTCCATCTTCCACAGCTGTACCCTGTTCCCTCATTATTCATTTGTGTATAAATACCTTCTTGTTTGGTTTACTCATTATCTTGGTTGTTTGTTGTATGTTAGCACGTAGTGTTCTTAGCCAGCATACTGCTGTTATGTTTGATATCCCTTTTGCTCCAGTGTTTTATGTTCATCATTGTTCCTTCTTCTTAGTTCCTTAATAAATATTCTGCTTTTGGATCCCCACTCTCTTGTCTCGTCCTTCCTAGCAGCGTAACAGTAATTTACAAGTAATAACATTAAGTTTACGTTCATTTGTATAAGTGCATATTAAAAATTTAACACGCATCTTACAGACTCGCACAGGTGTTTCTGTTCATTCAATAACGAGAAAGTCAAATTTTTTTAGCATTTATTTTTGCTTTTTTATCTGACTATAAATAACAGAAAGGATGTTAAAAGATGCATTATACGATGAAAGTGGAGTGCAGTATCTCATATTTGATGGACACGCAAGAAAAGGTCAGATTTAATCTCAAGCACTTTTCAACAAAAGGCGATTTTCCAGGTATTCCAGTACTTCAAATTTTAAGAGCTAAATTCAAGCACATTAAGCACTAAAGGACCTTCTGTGAACTCTGTAAAAAGTGTACAAAATAAGTGCAGTAGGGGGAAAATCAAGCAATGGAGAGATTTTGATGTTTGACGGGTCATTTCATTTATGATCACATTGACAGGAAAACAATGTTTCGAATTTCGAAATATCGTGTTTTGCCTCTATGGTTCATTTTTGGTTTGTGAGATATCGAAATTCAATATATCGTCCCATCCCTAACATTTATTGAAAAGATGTTGTTCTAGGCTAATGTATAATATGCTTATGATTTTTATGGTGATCAATTCCCCACATAGAAAAAAAATATAGTCACTTATTTTTGCTTATTTTGGGTGAAGCAAATTCCTTTTTTGAGCTTGTTTGTCCAGACCAGGTCCCATGTTTCTCTTGAGAGATCAGGCAACACTGCAACTTGTATATCACCCACCTTTAGCACAGAATCCTGTCATTTAAAAAAAGAATGTTATTAATCGTTGTTTATTCCATTCTAACCAGTTACCATTTGGAAAGGAGGCTGTGTAACACCGGAACCGAAACAAACAAATACCACTTCTCGAAAACAAACCAAATTGAAAAGAAAAAAAAAATCTTTTTAGTCCCTGTATATGTGTATTGTATAGCCCTCACATCTTAGCCACATCCTGGTCTGAAGAGTTAGGAAAACAGACCATAATGCTTCACTTCCTGTATCTATTTTAATTTCTGTAAATGCATTGCAGAGGGCAAATTACTCTTACTTACATAAAGATTTGACATATCAATGAAAGCACAAGCAGGAGAGATTAATATAAAGTGAGTCGACTGCTGAAAGTTGCCTTTGCCTGCTAATGACAGAGTTGACTGCAGGTAAGAAGAGAGAGCAAGGGAAACAGTATACGATATGCTCATCTTTTCCTTTCCACCTCCCTTTTCTCTTCCTCCGCAACTACTGAAAGAAAGCTGATCTTCTGATCCATCTTCTGCTCTTAAGAGAGAAGTCAGAGCGCAACACAGAGGTAAGTGAAAAAAATAGCTTCATCCAGCAGGATTTCAACAAAGGCAACAACACGAGACAGGTTTGCTTGGAATGCCTTACAAATGATGTCAGACTTGAGCATAGGCAAACATACAAATCCAGCCCAGGCGTTTCAGAGTTATTTACGATTTCACCACAATGAATCTTGTGAGTGGTGATTATTTACATGGCCTTAGGGACCTCCAAGCATTGTGGGAAGCCCACATGTTATACTGTATATCACATTCCCTTTTTATGGTTGAAATGATGTTTCAACAAAAGCAGCACCTTTAAGATGGGGTCTGAGACATTATACATCAGCCAGATTCTTTTAATACTGTGAAGTGTGAAATAATTAGAAAAAAGGGGAGGAATCACTTTTAAAGTAGATCGATATTTCACACCACACTATACAAAAAAAGACTGGACTAGTTGGGACAGTGATGGAGAAAGATATGACATCACTGCAGGAGGAGGACAGCCTAGTTTACTGACAGTAGAGGATTCGCTCATAACAAACGGGTGATGTCAGTCAGAAAGACACAAAATTGGGTAAATCTCATGAAACCTATCAAGATCATGACAATTAAGCACATTTTCTTCCACACTTATTGTAATACAGCACAAATCTCATTCTCATTACTGTAATATGAAAAAATTATGAAAACATTTATACATCAAGGTAGTATTTGTTATACTAAAAATACAGAAAAGAAAGGTAAATTCAAGAAAACTGATCAAATAATATGAACATACAATTACAAATATCTATTGGACACATTCATACAGCATCAGAGTGTTGTTACACAGATAAAAGGTTCTTTTCATTTTGATTTTGGGGTAAAATGTGACCTAGACATGTTTCGTTAGATTCACCCTATGAGGCCTTTTAGTGGTCTCCAGTTCTTCCATAGTCTGCATTCATTCTTTGTTATGCCATCCAAACAGAGTGGGCTTTACAGACTTGGTTATTTTTGTATTTTGTTACTGGGCCTCTATTAGCGTGAAATACAGCAACATATCTTCAGCATAACCATCACTCACCTTCTTCATCAAAGCAGGCGTCACTGCCGCTGTTTTAAGTGCTCTCCAAGGTGCTGAAAATGCCACATCCCCTTACCTGCGAGGCCCACGGCTCCACAATCAATGTCAGCCCAGCAGAGCACTGCAGAACTTTGAGCCAAGCTGCCTCTTTAGCTCTCACTTTTCATCATGTCTGTCCTGAGCAGAGGACGAGGCTGAGCAAAGGGAGTCGCAGAAGACTCCGGGGTGTCTTTGTTTAGATTAATGACTTTTGAAAATGCAGCAGTCTCATGGATTCATGGCCAGTGCCCCACACTGAGCTCTTAAGGGGCTGCTGTGGGAAGAGGCAGACTGACAGTCGGCCTGTCAGCATCATTATCTGGCTTGAGTCCTGCCATTAAGGTGGCAAAGAGCTGAAGGGTGTCACCCTCCGGAGCAGAGATTTAGCCTAAAGCTCTCATCTGTGCAGACAGCAGGTGAAGAGGACCCTCCCAGGTGAGAGCGCTGGGGTGAGCCCTGTTTCATTACCTTTCTGCACTAGTACATCGACCTGTTAGTAACCTTAAGGTGATAGGGAAAGAGACTCTGTTAATGCCTCTCAGGTCTTTTGTCTCAGACTGACGTGCGAAACCGATGTGAATGTGGGGAATGTACTGACAGTCTGTTCACAGGTCTCTAAATGGGTTCAGATGGCTTTTAAATTCATGATCGCACATTTTCAGATTATTCAATACAGGAATAGTTCACCCAAATTTACATTCTTCCAAACCTGCATGACTTACTTTCTTCTACACAACACAAAGAGGAGAGGCCTTGAACTTTCCATTGTCATTGACAAACACCAACCCATCCCTCCTTGGGGTGTAATTGGGTGCAATTTCTACCAGGGCAAAATCATGAGCGTTTTCAAACAGGTTTCATGAACGGTGACGCTATTGGTTGAGTCAATGTTGCTATGTCCGGTTAGTCAGAACGCTTAAAGCAAGGCCTTGATAGCAACACAGAACCACAGCATTAACTCTTACTTATAGTTTTCTTAGAAAATTACGTTGGGATAGGAGAAAGTAATTTAACAAAAAATAAATCAAGCACATCACCATAAACAAAAAGCAAACTTTAATTGTTCAATTTAAAAATACTGATACATTTGAGTGCTGATGTGTATAGGCATAAGAGGTCTGCGCTGGCCTTAAATTGAAGCCCAAATGTGGCACGAACTCAAGGCCATGTGACCCGACCTGACCAGGTACAGTAAAATTTTAAGCCCAAACCAGGCCTGAACACAAAATTGCTCACCTTCTTTATAATTTCTTCTCCAAGTAAATTTGTTGCAATATGTTGTATTTATTTAAGAATTGTATGCACTATCCGTAACAGTGTAATATTTGTAACAGTGCAGTGCAGTAAACATGCACAGTTTTAACAAGGCATGATGGCCCTTTAGCACACCAGAGTACAAGGGAAAAAACACTGGCTCGCTGAAACTTTACCACTTTTTTTTTTAATTATGTATAACAGTGTATCAGTCACATGAAGTCTTCATTGCAACCTGCACCAAACCTGTCCATGTCCAGACTGATCACACTGTGAATTCGGCAACAGTAGATCAAAAGTTCTGCTGTTGAAATTTGTCTGTTACCAAAATTCGAAGTATTGCCCCCAGTGGCCAAAGTTGGAAGTGTTGTTGAATGTATGAGCTCAAGTTTCCAAGTGAAATGTCCACAGAGTGGCATCAAAAGTGAGTTGTATTTTTAGTTATAAATTATATAATACAGTCAACAGTAATGCATATTTTATTAACTCTACACTCTAACCCAAACCTAAACCTAACCTTACATCAGTGGAGTAAAATTTCATTTTAGAGTGAAAATGCAACTTCTGAATCATGCTCACCATTGTTTATGTGAATGTAAATAATTCCTGGTTCCTACAGGACCAGAACCCATGTCTTAGGGCAGTTGCTTGCACAATGCGCAATCAGTAGTGCTAGAGGGAAATTTGTTCACACTTGGACTGATACAAAAATGTCTGCTGGGGGATGCCACTTGTCAGTAATTCGGTAGTTCACTTCTGGCTAAACAGCATGAATACAACACCAATATTAGTTAGTACAAGTCTTGTTTTATGCAAGTAAACTGAGTAGATGTTGATGGGCAATGTTTAAAACTAAAGGATTTTGTACAAACTATAAGATTAATGGAAGCTTGGCGGTTCATTTTGGTTGAGTCCATCCTAAGACCGAGGTGTAGCCAAGTGATATGAAAAATGAAGATGAAGGCCCCTAGGAAAACCTACTCACCAGGAGTGGTCAGAATGAAGTGTAGAAAATGACACATGCCGGTTAGCTTTTCCATAGCCCACTTATGGCAGCTGTTCAGATGGGTGCATGAACTGCGAAACTGCTGCTGCCACTGCCTGGGAAACGGCAGATCCAGAGCAGCTGGGCCACACTGTTTAGATTAATAAACTCAACGTGGAAGACATTAAACATTAAGCGCTGACCACGCCAACTCCGAAGAGGACTGTAATGACTTCAATATTACTAGGGCATGTATGAAAGAAACTTTACATTAATTTGTTTAAACAGCCATTTACATCCTGTGGAGAGGGAGGCGGGTGCGAGTACAGCCCACAAGAGGGCCGGGCAGTGATCTAGTCTCACTGTCGGTGTAATAGAGTCATTTTGACACATTGGGCCAGGTCCAGTTTGTCTGATAAAGGTCTCTGAATAGCACTCAATTGAAGGTGGAGTCTTCAAGCTGAAAGTAAGGAGTGGATATATTGCTCTTAGAAAAACTAAAACATAAAGATTGTGTCACCACCAAGTTAAGCAATTGGAGGTGTAAAGGACATAACTGTAAGTAGACAAGCAACAAAGAAGAGCTAAAACTAAATTGGGTGCATTTTGAAAGAATGGAAGAGCCTGTGTAAGTGAGATTTTTGTACAAATCAGGACCTCGTTTCCCAAAAGCCTAAGTTGATGTATAATCCATCTTACAATTCATTTTAGTTTTGCAGCCCATTTTGGTGTGCTTCAAAACCAGCAACATATTGGGCATGCTGGGGTTCATGGTGTGGTCTTCCCTCGCCATCTGCAAATTCATCCTCTACTGCTTCTTCCTCAAACTGCTCTTCACACACATTGAAGGGTGCTCTAGCTCTCATCACAATATTATGCAGCATTGCAGTTACTACAATAACTGCACAACACTTTGGAGGGGCAAACAGCAGACCACCATGTGACTTGTGGATGCACCTGAAGCGTAATTTCCAATGGGCAATCATTCAACAACATTCCTGGCCACACGGTGAGCTTTGTTGTAACTTTCATCCCTCTCATTTTGGGGGTTGGCCACCAGAGTAAAAAGATAAGTTCTTGGGGGATACCCACTGTCTCCAAGGAGTCGCCATTCACCCCTGGAAGCATGTGCCTCCTGGCCAACAGAAGAATTGGACAAAATTAATGAGTCGTGGCTGCAGCCAGGCCATCTCGCCACAATGTCTGTTATGAGCCCCTGATGATCGCTCACAACTTGGCAGTTAATGGCAGCATACCCTTTTCTGCATATGAATATATGGCCCTTATTGGAAGGGGTGTGAACAGGAATTAGTGTTCCATCAATGACCCCAGTGACTTGGGGGATATTGTGTTTAAAATATATATATATATATATATATATATATATATATATATATATATATATATATATATATTTTTTTTTTTTTTTTCTTTTTTTTTTTTTCTTCTCTGGAGGTGGGGAATTGTATGTATTCTGGGATGTGACAAAGTAATGCAGTGGTGACCGCCTGCATAGACCTTGACACTGAGGCCTTGAAGAGCCTGTGTCCATCTCCATGAACCTCTAGAAAGCTTCCCGTTGAATAGAATCTTAGTGCTGCCAAGAGCTGGGTTGCAGGGGTCACTGCAAAGTTCCTTTTGGTTGCTCTCATCAGGTCTGTTTCAATCAAATTGAGAATCATCAAATCTCTTGCCTTCGCAGTCGATACTTCTCGAGGATCGCCGCATCACTAAGGATTTCCAGCGGATTGATGGTATGCCTCAAGAAGACATTGACTTGCACCAACCTACTCCTGGGACGACGCTGTCGTCACTGTAGCTCTCTCTATCTCTCTCGCTCTCTTTCCCTCAAACGAATCATACACTGTATTGCAGCCATATCTAGTTTAAACAAGCAGTTAATGCCTTCCCTTTATATACTGTGACAATGTAATGGATGGGCCTGTATGTGATTTAAACTCATTAAATAATTAATTTAACACATCTGACACTCATATTGAGTATAATGGTTCTATGTTGAAGACATGTTGTGTTGATTACTTATGATGTGCTCTAAATATCATGGCCAATTTGTGATTATCATGATGTTGCAAACAAGGTTTTGGAAAGCTGTTGACCTCTTATTGCAAAGTTTATTTAAGGTCACAGTATAGTCAACAACACTGAAAAGTATGGCAGTAAAGGTGTTTACATTGAGATGCTTGTATTTCGTAAACATGAAAAAACAATTCTAGGCTGCTATCTGGGACATGGCATCTTTGTGATACCATTTAAATGCAAGATTTTCCACCTGGTTGTAATTTAACCAAGTTCTAAATATAGGACTCAAACAATTCATAATAAATTGGGCTATGGAAAGTCAAGTACCAAGGAGAGTTTAAGAAACACCAAGGACCAAGAAATTTGAGGAAATATTTGTTTTATTTTTGGTTTGTCCTTTCTGTGAAAAACATGTAAGGTTTGGTCAGGCAACTTCACATGAATAATTATTGTACTCACACTGCATATATGAAACAAAACACATATATTCAGCCTTTCCTTCACCAATAAAAAAACATTGCATGCTTAGGCTACAAGGAAACATTGATATTACACTACCTTGTTGGTCAGGCAGAAGAATAGGCACAGAAATGGTGGGCCTAGAAAACTTTAATTTCTCCAAAGCAAATTTCTTCTCTTCAATTTGAAGGCAAGCCCTTTTGATCATGAGCACCTCTTCCTTGAAATTTTCATCTCTCTCAGAAGCCTCCTTCAGTGTCTTCTGGATTTCTTTTAGAAGGTCCACTTTCTCCTTCTCCAGCTCTACCAGATCCCGGCTACAGGCACAGGTGGTTTCAAACTGTTGAGGTCCATGGGGAGCCATCGAGGAAGTGTGGAACACAGGTGGGGTACCAGGAGGGACAAGAGACTTAGGCTGGGTGAGAGATGGGGAACCTGATCTTCCCTTCTCAGAAGCTGTTGGTACTGTGGGAAAGACACCTTCATGGACATCCACACCCCTAGTAATACCATCTGTGGAAGTGGCACCCAATATGCTCAGGGCCCTCTCCTCCTCCGGGGCAAGAGAACTGGCAGAGCTAGTGCCACCACCAGTTTTATTTAAAGATGATTTTTGTGCAGCCCCCTTCTTGAAACTTGAAAAGACTTGCCATTTTTTTCTTATATATTGGCTGCTTCTTTTCACAGCTTTGGCTGCTGTAAATTTGAAGCTATTGTCTCCCAAACCTGCAACTTCTCTTTGTTGGTGTTAGCACTTTTAAATACAGTATACTGAACAAAACCATGTTGTGTTTCTCAATTTCATCCAGCATAATCTGAACTTCCAGACCTAAAAGCAAGCTTGCGTTTTTTTCTCACTTGCCATCTTTCTTTCATCAGGTAGCGTCCGTATTATGCAGGCATTTTATAGACGTATTACGTTGATTGTAAAGTCATGACACCTGCAACGCGCACGTCATATCAACTATTTTTCACATCATAATAAAATATAAATAGTCAATAATAATAATAATAATAATAAATGTAAAATGGTATCTTTACCGACATAATGTATACTTCTTAGTATTCCATTGTGATTAATCAGTTATTTTGATGAAAAAAACTGTTTTGCCGTTTCCTCAAATCAGTTGCTAAATCAATTGACATTTCAGCACCCCCTGAAAACAGACAGCATTAAGTAGTACTTAAGAGATGTGTATAAAAAATAACAAACATTTGTTAAATCGCTCGTAGAAATCGCTCTTAACAACTAAGATCGATCGTTATTGGGAAACGAGGCCCAGACCAGTTGAGAAATGCAATGTTTTTGAATATTCAGCAGCTCTTCCCTCTCCCAAGAGACATTTCCCAAAGGAAAATTTTATCGCTCAGAAGTTGTTTTTTTCATAGTTAAGGATACTTAACAGACTCTGGTGGTTAAATTAATGTCTTCGAAAGCGATCGATATTTAAGTCCTATTCACTATAATTGTTTACTTCTGGTCGCTCTCCAATGCGCATCCATGAGGGGAATCAGTTTGTGCTGCCTCTCACATGAACTGACGCGATACAATCGGATGTGCAACTCGATTTGTTTACAACAGAACGCTGTTCACAAGCTTCATTGGTTTTGCTTTCATTTGAACATGCCAGTGCGTTTACGTCACGCAAGAGGCAGTGTAAACTGGGTCCTCTCATGGACATGCATTGGAGAGTGACTGGAAGTAAATAATTATAGTGAAAAGGACTTAAATATTGATCTGTCTTTCACCAAAAGCGATCGTATCTCTTTAGAAGTCATTCATTTAACCACTGGAGTCAAATGGGTTACGGTTGTCTGTGAATTTTGGGCCTTATAGTGCTGATCACCATCCACTTGTATTATATGGACCTACAGATTTGAGATATTCTTCTAAAAACCTTTTTTTTGTGTTCTATTAAAAAAAGAAAGTCATACACATCTGGGATGGCATTTTTTTCACATCTGGGACAGAATTTTCATTTTTGGGTGAACACACCCTATAATGGAGATCTTGGTTATGTTTCGTTTGATTATCAACATTGTTTAAAATATTTTAAACAACTGCCTATCCTAAACCTTAAACCTAAACCTAACCAATAGGGTCATAAAGCAAATGTGAGATGAAAAACGTAATTCCTGAAATCACCACATCATTTTGTGGTGCTTCTATGAAACATTCAACTCATGTTCAGGTGTTTTACCCCAGTCCTTTAAGTGCAAAACTCTGTCAATTGAGTACTCTATAAATACTCGTATTATTTGAACGCACTTGAACAAGCTTGTAAATGTAGTTGATTATGTAATGTAGTCATTAAAATGTACCGCCTTACAAGTCATGAGCTATAGGAAAAGTGTTTCAATGATATAAGAAAGCATTGTGTGAGGAATAGGGTGAAAAGTAAGTGCTCATGGACTGATAATCTGCCATTTTAATTGTTATTTGTGTAAAAGAGAATAAAAGTCATTGTTGTAGCACCTCTAGTGTTCATTTTACCAGGAAACTGCCGTGATACATACGGCAAGCAATTTTTTTTTTTTTTTTTTTTTTTGCAAAAATGTAGGTATAGCAATGTGTTTCTATGACAGTAGGTAAGAGCATAACATAGCTCAGATAATTTGGTTTGAAGAAATATGGTGAGAAATGTCTGAGAGATGAGTTTGTGACATTGTTGAGATATCTTCTGAAACTCTGAAACCATTGAGATGTTAAAAAGATCTCATTTGTGGTTATGCACTGAAAATACAAGTTGAAGAGTATTTCAAGCACAATATTCTGACTGCGTGAGGTTAAGCCAACCAAAAACAATGGCAAAAGTAACAGGTTGCAAGATTAAATGCATGTTCCAAAATGTTTCTAATTTTGCTGCCGTCCCACAAAACCACAGAATGATCATTGTGTCGAGGCACCACAGTGGGCTCTGAACCATTCACTTGAAGGAGTCCCTTGCGTAATTGTCAAGATGTCCTTCAGCAATGATCAATGGGGCACCCAGGCATAAATGGAAGCCAGTTTCATAGTTTTGTGATGATATGAATTCTCCTCAACGTCCCATCTATCAAGATAAAACAAATGCTGCTCATTACGGAGAAAAAAATACACCACCGTTCCAGCAAGGGCAATTTTGCTTCCCCAAAAACGAGTAGGAGTTTTTAATATTGTGGAGTGGAGCGTGTGTCACCCTGGGACCCACTTCAGCTCTTCATCAATCTGCCATTCCCCCGGTCTTCCTCCCACCCCCACGAACCTCGCCGGAGAACTATAGACGAATCTGTGCCTTATCGTTTTAGAACAATGCTTCTTACCTCTCACCAGAGAAATGTCCTATTTGATTTCAGGGGAAGAAAATGATCTTTTATGTCCAGGATAAAATTGTAAAGTTTTAGCATCAATTGACTATCCTTGGAAAAATAAAGAGGAATATTCACAGACTCAAAAAGGCTTTAAGGGTTTAGGCTTTAGGAATAAGTTTTATTGATGTTTCTGTCAACAAAAAAAACAAAGAAAAAAAAAAAAAAAAAACACAGTTTTCATTTTAGTAGTACCGAAGTCGGTGTAGGCTGGTACTGCAATTATCTCAGGTGGCACATGGAAAGAAAAGCAAAGCAGAAAATCAGACCAGAAGCCAGGTGAGGGCCTGGAAACTCAACTAATCCAAACACATTCCCTTAAACCTCTAAAAGCCCTTATTATTTTGCTCCAACAGTTTCCTTATTATGTGTATCTGCAGTTGAAGTCTAGGTACACTGATTTAGCTTAGTCCGGAACTAGGCCTCTCTCCCCTGGGGTTTTAGGATCTAAGCCATCTGGTTAGCATTCTCACAGTCCATTTCACTGTGCTGTGCTCTCCACAACACTGGCTGAGAGGAACTAATGTGAAAGTAAGGGAGAACCATTGAGCACAAAAGCTCATTATACATCTACACCAGGCACAGCAGCTTTTGCTGGGTCACACACCAAGCAAAGAAAAAAAAAGATGCATGTAGGTTTTATTTAACAACCAGTGGAAGAGATTGTTTCCCGTTGACAAGACTTGGCCTTAACCCTGTGCTTTTCTCTTTGACTCATCGTAACTTTCCTATCACAATGCAGTGGAAAATAGCCCTGGAAAGAAAGGGATTAGAGAGCCATACAAAAAAATCATTTCCATCTGGACAAAGAGAGGTGGGTGGCGATGGGAGGGAGGTAATGGGAGGGGTGGGGGATTTCTTCCCAAAAAAACATCTGGAGAAGCAATCTGGTGTAAATAAGGAGACAGCAACTCACTGCCCACCCAATAAATAACACAAGGAAGGAGCTAGTTCACAATCTGGGCTTCCTCGCAGCCCTGAACATGACACTGAATTAGGCTCAGCCAGCAAGCAGGGAAAGCTGGGAACTTGGTGGACACAAGTATGAAGGGGGAAATTCCACAGCATTTGTGGCATAATTTTGATTACCACAAAAAATAATTTCAGCTGATTCTCTCTTTTATTTCAGAAAAAGAAGAAGCAAATTTCGAGGTTACAGTGAGGCACTTACAATAGAAGTGAATGGGGCCAGTTTTGGGGGGCTTTAAAGGCAGAAATATGAAGCTTATAATTTTATAAAAGCTCTTACATTAATTCTTATATTAAAACTTGTTTAATATTTGAGCTGTAAAGTTGTTTAAATCATCTGTTTGTGTGTGTGTGTGTGTGTGTGTGTGTGTGTGTGTGTGTGTGGATGACTGTTCTAGGCTCATTACAGGGTTGATGGCATTATGTCATCA
Source organism: Myxocyprinus asiaticus (assembly GCF_019703515.2). Taxonomy (NCBI): domain Eukaryota; kingdom Metazoa; phylum Chordata; class Actinopteri; order Cypriniformes; family Catostomidae; genus Myxocyprinus; species Myxocyprinus asiaticus. The sequence continues at coordinate 10,133,399 of NC_059370.1, read as the reverse complement.
TGTCAAAGTTGTAAATGGCAAACTTTACACATTAACATGTTAAGCAATTTTATCACACTCAAATCATGTCAACACACATATTATTTACGTCTTGTGGCAATACATTTGAAACGGTGAGTATTTTAACGTTTACGGATTGGTCCCATTCGCTTTCATTGTAAGTGCCTCACGGTTACCCATTTTGCTTTTTTAAAGAAATGGAGGGATGAGTCAAAATGTATTTTTATAGTAATAAACATTATGCCACAAATGCTGTCGACTGAGCTTGACTTGTATTCAACATGGAATATTCCTTTAAATTCTTTTCAATTTATGCTGTTTCGTTTCGTCTAATGCAGGTGTAGATTTTAAGAGGCATGGATTCTGTTTTGGTGATTGTTAAATCACCAAATTACACAGGTTTAAAGGGTTTGTTCACCCAAAAATTCAAATTCTCTCATTATTTACTCACTCTCATGCCATCCCAGGTGTGTATGACTTTCTTTCTTCAGCAGAACAGATTTGAAGAAAAATTGAAAAATATCTCAGCTCAATAGGTCCTTAAAATGCAAGTGGATGGTGATCAGAACTTTTGAAGCTCCAAAAATCACAGACTCCAGCTGTTAAATTAATGTCTTCTAAAGGAACACGATCGCTTTTGATGTGAAAAAGATCAATATTTAAGTACTTTTTAACTGTGATCCATCGCTTTTGGTCAGCAGCAGTATGCGCATGTGACGTAACTGCGTTGGCATTTTCAAGTAAGAACTGATGCAAGTGCGGTTGATTCTGGTTTAGATCTGTATTAGTATCTGTATATTTACTCACAATGGTGTGTTTGTGTGCTTATCTTGGATGTCTCAACTGAGAGAAAAACGTTAGATTACATCCGTAACATGCCAACGCAAATATGTTACACGAGAGACCACGTGAACTCAGCGCTCTCATGAATGTGTATACTGCTGCTGACCAGAAAGGATTATTTATAGTTAAAAAGTCCTTAAATATTGATCTTTTTCGCACCAAAAGTGATTGTATCGCTTTAGAAGACATTAATTTAAGTGCTGGAGTCATATCGAAGATGTTTATGCTGGCTGCCTGTGATTTATATAGCTTCAAGAGTCTGATCACCATACACTTGCATTTAAAGGACCTACTGAGCTGAGATGTTTTTCTCTTTTCTTCAAATGTGTTCTGGTGAAGAAAGAAATTCATATACATATACATGAGGGTGAGTAAATTATGAGAGAATTTTCATTTTTGGGTGAACTATCCCTTTAATGGCAGGTTTCAATGTGACATCTTACCCCATATAGCGTGACAGCATGCCCTGCTGTCTTCAATGAACTGTACCTTTTTCCAGGGAAATAACAGTATAAGTGTTCAAAAGCTTTTTTGTAGCCAAGACTTTAAGGTATGTACCTATACTGAAATTGGCTAATTAAAGTAAACCTACATAGAGTACAAAGTCTGACAACTACCCCACCCCCAACAACTTTTGGGCTGCTTTTTATTTCAAATTTAGGGCCGAATTCACTTCCCAGTCCCAGTAGTATTCTCCAGTTGTCCACATGGAAAAGTATCCCGCCTTTTTGGGTGATTGCATTTGCCAACACTCTCGAACAGAGGTGCAGAAGTATTGTGCTGGAGAGAATGCGGCTCCAGTCTGCCCCCACGGGGCTCTCATCGCCTCTCTCAACTAGAAATATTTGTTTTCTCTGCTCAGATAGTGGTTTAGGTAAACAGCATATTGCCTGTTCAAGTTGGCACAAACATGGTTTGTTAATTACATTTTCCATGCCAGACAAACATTTAAAGTAAGGCTCACTTTTTTGTACGTTTTGTGAGCAAAAACAAATATTCTTGTTTTACAACAGCAATTTTAAAGAGTCTTTTAATAATTTAAGTTGTTTGTAGCAACAAGAATAGAGCTAAACTGCACAAAATATACACTGTAAAGCCGCAGTTCTCAACTGGATTTGCTTCAGGACACAGATTTTACATTGGACATCAAGTGGTGATCCAAAGCAGTGCCAAAATTGCTCATTGTGCAAAAGTAAATGGTTAAGTCCTTAAAGATCAAACATTGAAATTTTACTTTATTACCATGAACTATATTTTGATGATTTGTTGTGATGTGTTCAGATCTTTCTTTTGAAAAACTCAAAGACTTGTGTTTATCGATTGAGTATTTGGTTTCTAAATGTCTTTTTAATTTCGAATTTTTCGAAATTTCACCGTACAAAACACACTGTGGCGGAACAAACTATCCTTGTTGCAAGTAAACCATATTTTCTTTTCTTATTTTGTTATATGTTCTTCTACTTTGTATACTTTGTAAATAGTTTTCAAGGATGAGGGCATGTCTCGCAATGTATCCATGTTGGCATCTGCCTAATTTGGTTTGGTTCTACCAAGTAACAGATGCATTTTCACTGAAATACTGTAGATACTGAAGACAGCCTTTGATGTCAAGACCAAAAGATTTGGGAAGTATTTTTTCTCTCTTTTAAAAATATTTATTTTATAATCCCAACCATGCAAAATTATATGGCAAATTGCACTAGGTGTAAATAGCACCTGCCACACAGCATGGCTATTTGCACTGAAATAGTCTGGTGGAAACATTGAAATTAAAAACAAACTGCACCCCCAAATGTCACTTCATTGGTGTAGTGTGTAAAGATGCTGTGGGTGTGCTTTTCTCGTACAGAAGACTGGGTTCGACTCCCAGTTTTTCCTTTCCTGCTTCCTGTCTCCACTCTTAATATTTCTTTTAATACCGCTTATAATAATAAATAGAAATTAAGGTTGTTTTCCTTTGGTTTAGGGGTAGGGGTAGGGATGGGTGTAGGGTATTTGTGGGACTCTAAATATAGACAATAAACACCAGCTGAGTGAATTAAAAGACAACCAACTGTGTTTAAATGACAAATTGATTGCAAATGTATTGATGACTCCCCTATTTAAGCCCAGTGTAAAACATCATACGTTTATTCTCAAAAAGTTCAAGTTTTGTGTAAACTAGTACCTTCTGCCTGAAGAGCTGCAGCAGTCATAGTGCATGCAGGAATCTTTCAGCTAAGAAGGGTTGCCTCATGCACACTGACTCCCTGTGCCCAGCAGTGGCACTGACAGAGGCAGATGGCACAGTCTCAGGTCTAAGGAGAGGAACACAGGATGCCAGGGCTGCACGGGTGACCCAGGAGAATCTCTTAAAGAGCAGTAGGCCACCTCCCTACATGGATCAGGGCTGGGTGTTAATGAGAAAGATGCAAAGAGAGAATCAGGGGAGGAGGACAGCAGAAGAGAACAGCAGAAGAAGGGAAGACGCATTGATAAAAAAGACAAAAGAGCAGATGTAGGTGAACAGGTTGAGAGAGACTAGAGAAAGAGGGAAGAAAGGAACATGAAAGGTTGGACATCACTAATAATAGCTGTGAGATAATCAAGCATACTTTTTGGCTTTGTTCACACAGTTTCTGGGACTGACAACCATATTTACTGACAGGTGTAATAAGAATAGGTTCCAAAAGAAGCCAAAGCATCTAGCACAACTCCACTCTCTGCACTGTACTCATATGGTGGTTGGTTTTGAGCTGGTGAGGATTCGTTCGTAAATGAATCAGTGTTTTTGAATGAATCGTTTGAGTCAACAAACTATTCGCATTCACCTCCACAGTTTTGGTCATAAACGATTCAGCGTTGTTTAACGAATCACTTGAGTCAGTGATTCAATGACTCACTCACATCATAAAGGTGCTCATTTGTTTCAACCTGCTGGCGTGAAGGTGTAATCTCCAGAAATGTTGTCTGAACGAATCAGTGACCAAAATCAAAGTGAACCATGTATCAAAAACCCACCACTATTTGGACAGCAATTCCTGAGTGAACACAGACAAGCGATAGTGTTACAAATATGTTTCCATCCAAATTCCGAATTACATTTTCTTGACACAAAATAAAAGTTGTAGCCACTGTAGCTCTTTTGTTCAATGAAATACATTTCTTGGGGTTTAGAGCATGCAGACAAAAGCCTCTCATGAACCTCATGTTTTCTAGTGTTTAGCGGCAAGTGAAATTAGGTAAGAAATCTGGGAGCCAAAATGTGTCAGACAGTTCTGGGAGGTAATTGTAGACAATCATTTTGATTACAGGCTTTGGCTCTATTGGTTCAAATTTTTTATGATATTGTTTATATTCTCTGGGAAAATTATGTATTCACATGGCTTGTTGAGGATCAGACACATGACTTTTTTGATGCGCATCTATATCCCTTATAGATGCGCATCTTCTTGTCAGATATATTCACCTCAAGCAAGCGTATACATTTTTATGCACATTTTGGAGATTTTCTTCACATCTAGTTGTCCATCCAGTATTTGCATGCGATATTTAAAAAATTGCAATAAAAAACCTGGTTGGAAAGCTAGCTGGTGAAGCATTCCACCCAATGCTGTTGGTACTAAATATCTGCACTCTTGGACAGCTGATTGGCCAATCGCATTTGAGGAACTAAGGGTTGAATATTGCTCTATTTAGCATTACATGACTAACAGCCATATTCAACTGCATAAACACTGTGAACACAGCCTTTAAGTCCTGATGTGGAGGAACTACAGATGAACAATAGGGAAAAAGGTGTGAGAGGATGGATGAAAACCTGTATCTGTGTTTGGTTTTCTTTCTTATTTATACCAGCTTTTTTCTTCTTCTTCTTCTTCTTCTTCTTCTTCTTTCTTTTTCAAAACTAACCTGAAATTTAAAATTGAAACTCAAAGCTGTTCTTTACCAAGGGAGATCATGCTGATATTCCCATCATCCTCTGCTCCTGCCAGGTGTGTGTTTTTGTGCAGTGGGCCCAGCAGAACATCACCAATGCATTATGGGATGCTGAGGGGTGGGGGCAGGATGGGGACAAGAATAATGAATATTTTATAGAACATGAGAGGGACCAAACTGGGGTCATCGGGAGATCATCAGCTGAGCCCATCAATATTACATGACACTTCCACATGTATTGTTCATGGAAGGGGAATGTCCTGGGGTATTCTTTTCAGATGAATCAGTGGAAGTTGCAAGAGGAAAGTTTTATGATAGGCTTAAACTTTTTCTAGTGTATGTTATACGCTACTGGTAAATCTGACATTTAACAGATGCTGTAGCAGAAAAGCTCTGCTAAATTCAAGATTACAACATTTTAATTCACTACCTGTATACTACAGTATGTTGATACTATAAAGTGATGTCTAGGGATTTGGAAGCTTTTGCCACCTGCTTATCACAGTTTCCATTTCACTAAAACACACCACATGTATTCACTTATTAATCTCTGAGAAAATTACGCAATGTAAAATGTTGCAAGCTATTATTTTAAACGGATTACATAGGAGTTATAAATAATACAAATACCAAATTATCCTAAGTCCACAGTACAATACACCAGGTCAAATCATTTTATCAATAAATGCATTGTAAAGGACAATAGAATACCTTTTACAACATTGGGTGTAATCTGATTACAGAGTAATTTATTTCAGTGATTTGATTACTTTTAGTCAAAAAGTAGTGTAACATGTTACATTTTAAATTCTTCCAATCAGATTACAGTTACTGACTTTCAATTAAAGTGATAGTTCACCAAAAAATTATATCATCCCAGACGTGTATGACTTACTTTCTTCTGCTGAACACAAACAAATATTAGACTCCAGTGGTTAAATCAATGTCTTCTGAGGCGATTACAGTATGTAATTACTTTTTCAATATAAATATTGACAGCCGTATCCTTGCCGATCATGATTTTAAGCTCGATAACACTTCCTATAGCGTTATATGGCGTTCTGCACATGTGTCAAGCACTAGGAAGTGTAATAGAGCTTGAAATCATGATTGAGCATCGAGACTGCAATGGCAAGACATACAGTGAAAAAGGAATGAATGTTTTTGTCTGTTCTCACCCAAAACCAACTGGATCCCTTCAGAAGGCCTGGATTAAACCACTGGAGTCATATGGATTAACTTTATGCTGACTTTATCTCCTTTTTGTGACATTTAAAAGGAGTGCACCTCTTATTGAAAGAGAGAAATATGACTTGCATACAACAAATATAGACATTATTTTGAATTTGTGAAGTGTTTTAGAAAGTAACTTAGAAGTAAAGTAATTAGTCATTTGATTACTTTTTTCTATTAAGTAATCAGTAAAGTAATGATTACCATTTTAGAAGAAGTACCCAACACTGCTCTTGTATGACAAATGACACAACACTGTAGTGAAAGTCATACGGATTCATACGAGTCCAATCGTACTATATCATACGAATTAGCAACATGAGAGTGTGTAGCTATAGACATAATCAATAAATACATTTCAAACTACAACACATAATACAAAATCTTCTGAACAAGCCATAGTTTCGATACATATATATGCCCGACAGTAATCAGTATTTGAGCAGTGAGGTTCAGCATGCTGTGAGATTTTCATGTGGGGGCAAAGAATGAATATTTATCAATCTGAAGTCCTGTAGCGTAGAGATAGTACATGGTTGTAATGAGATGACACACAGTGCAAAACCAATATATATATACAGTATATGATCATAGCATTTCAACATTACTTCACTTGTACCAGATGAAAATAGAAACATCTGATGGCACTACTCACCCAATAATTGTCTTTTTCATGTCCTGTGTCAGGGGCGTTTCTAGGATTTGAAGACATCGTGAGCTGAGGGTATGTATATGGGTGTTTAATGTTTTTAACTTTCCCTGTACTCTTTACCATGAGAGAAATCGTTCCAAACTATTCAGTCCATGCGGAAGCGGTCCGAAAGACTGAATCGCGAGCCTATTCACACTGTTTTGCCTTCCCGTTTGAGCAATTCATTGAAAAGATCTGACTCAAATGAGTGATTCTTTGGGAATCAGGAATCACTATTTCTGATTCTAAACAAGCAACAGAAATTTTAAAAGGCAATCAATTCGTCATTATTAAATAACGACTTACTTACTGAGTAACAATAACCAAAATTTACTTAGGAATATTCTGGGTTCAATACAAGTTAAGCTCAATCAACAGCATTTGTGGCATAATGTTGATTAGCACAAAATAATAATAATAACAACAATAATAATAATAATGATAATAATAATTTATACTTGTCCCTTCTCTTATTTAAAAATAATAATAAAAAATAGATAAAAAATAAATAAAAAGAAGCAAAAATCTGTGTTACTTACAATGGAAGTGAATGGGGCCAATCTGTACCTAAATATTAAAATGTACACTGTTTCAGAAATATAGCTGCAAGACATAAACATTATGTGTGTTTACATGATTTTAGTGTGATAAAATCGCTTACTAGCCTTTTCTTCGTTGCCATGACGACGTAATGCCATTAACCCTAAAACCCTCAAATGACCTTAAAAGTTTCGATTTACACAACTATACATCTCAGATAATACATGAGTTTTAACAGAAGAATTAATGTAAGTTCTTTTATAAAATTATAAGCTTCACATTTCTGCCTTTAAATCCTCCAAAAATTGGCCCCATTCACTTCTATTATAAGTGCCTCACTGAAACCTTTTTAAAGAAGAGAAGGGATGAGTCGAATACATTTTTGTGGTAATCAACATTATGCCACAATTGCTGTCGACTGAGCTTAATTTGTATTGAACCTGGAATATTCCTTTAATAAGTCTCTCTTCAGTTCCACTCCAAAAAGTCTAGAACAAAAAAACAAAAACAAAAAATAGTTGGGGTTAGACTAAAATCATTTGGGGCTCGAGCCCCAAATGATTTCCCCTCTGGCTATGCCCCTGTCCTGTGTTGTGTTTGCTGCTGATCACATCTCTGGTTTAAGGGCTTGGCAGTTTTCATTGTAAGGTTACATTTCTCAGGCTCTGGCAGTGTCTATGTGAGACTCTTGTGAAATGATATTGCTCACTGCTGTATAAGAATTTTTGTGATTTATTTAAGTAGTACAGCAGGCTTAAAAATGAAAAAAACCTCAGAATTTCTCTCCACTTCATGTGAAGTATGCACTTGTGTCAAACAAGGTGTTGTGAAACAGGAACTTTGTTCCTCTGTGTGGTTTTATCAGACAGAACATTTGATTTTACAGTTGAACACACCAACACAGAGACTTTAAAACATTTAATACAAAAGCAGATATTAATCTGATGTCTTTGGCATGCAAACCCATACAAAACAAATTATAAATTGTACAAGAATTGATCAGAGCATACAAAGTTATTCATAATTCAAACAACATTCGTGTAAAAAAAAACTCCCCTATACACACACACACACAAAGCCTTGTCCCTGGCCCTTCTTTTCGTCCTTTGCCGGCTGGAGTGTGGGCCCCTCACCTGGCTTAGATCAACAGATGTTGCTCAGCAGGTTCTCAGGTTCCCTGTGTATGGCCTGGGTCCACAGCTCTCATAGGTAATTAAAGGAGCTAGCTCTCATACCACCACTACTGGGTCACTGTACAGGGCACACACACACACACACGCACACACACACACACACACACGTACACATGCTTGTTGGCAGTTCAGTTTAGACTTGCCTCTGATGAAGGGAAAAGACTCTCGTGACTTCTGAACTTGCTAAACAAAACAGACCAGCTGTAGAGTGAAGGAAACCAGATGAAATTTTAAAACTAATGTCTGTCTGTCTGGCTGGCTGGCTGTCTGCCTGCCTGTCTGTCTGTCTATATATCTACAGTATATGCCTGTCTGTCTAATAGGATTGCTCAGAGTCTTGTGTTTTATATTATACAGTCTAATATTAAAAGCATAAGGTTGTATTTAATTTATCTGCAAGATCAGTAACTCAATTTATTTTGCTATATTCACAACAACTACTGTATAATGTCCAACCAGACCGTTGGGAGCAATAATAGTGTTTTGTTTTCTTTTTTGTTCTGTTATTTTATTATTATTATTTCATTGCATTTGTACACTAATCCTGTTGATTTAATGCAAAAACAATTGAAGTTGTACAAACAACCTCAAATTTTTTGCTAAGAGCCTACCAAATGTATTACTGTTTGGCAATATGTGTACTTCTGGTTTGATTTGCATATACTGTAGTCAATGTAGAATTATGTGCTTTATACTAGGAAGGCTCAAACTGAAAGAAGATGACCTCAAATAGTGTATGCTCAATGAAGTCATGTTAACACCTATCCAGACAACATAACAGCACAACAGTCCATACATAGCATCAGTACTTAAGGAGTGGAGCAGGTAATGAATATTTTGCAGTGTTAAGTTTCCTATTAAGCGTTGACATTTCACTCTCCACAGTGGGTGGTACTGGCTCAAACTGACAGGTTGAGGAAAGGAATTTCCATGCAAACTCCAGGCATGTTTTTTTTTTTTTTTTTTTTTACGCATCCGGTAAGTGTTCATGTGTTAAAGAGAGCACGAGAGAGGGTAAATTGAATTCTGCAGGAAACTACACCCTCATAGCTTTCTTTGTTCAGACACCAATAAATGCATTTAAAATTCAAATGAAGTGTTATATAAACACTAACACAGAATACATGCACATCAATCAAATAGTAGCCCATATACTGTAAATGTCTATCATCTGCAGTTTACCTTCAGTATATGATGCAACAACATTAATATCTAATGTTAAAATGTATTTGAGAAAAGGAAACAAGTCCAGCATTACTTAAAAAAGAGCAGAAGAAAACACCACTCATTCAATAATTGATAAAACATAAAATGATAAACTTCTTTAAATGCTCAGAATTGTTTGTCTGTTTTTGTACAAAAGCAGAGCATTTCTGAAATGGTTGTAAGTTTATTGAAGCGCGTTATGCATCAATAATTGATGTTGATGTGGTCTCTAACCTCCTTACTATAGGAAAGCTCAGCAGGATCTCAAACTTCACATGCGAGTCAGACAGAGTTACAAATAACCCCACTGTTTTACTTAAAATCTCTATAGTTTAAACACACACACACACACACACACACACACAGAGAGAGAGAGAGAGAGAGAGAGAGATAGAGAGAGAGACAAATCTGCAATTTTATTTCATACATTAGGCCTTTCTAGTCTCCCTTTGTCCTGTAACTCCAAAAGTCCTCCACAGCACTTGTTATCTTGCACTAAATTTCACTCTCGAGCGTCCATGTGTAACGTTGAAAAATAGTGTTTTGTCGCCATCTAGTGAAAATCTCGTGGACACATTTGTTAACGTGCTGTGTGATGTCGGGTCGGTGAGATATGGACTCTCCTTTTTCTTTGGTATATTATCAGCACACTCTTTCTTTAGAAACCTTTAGAAACTCTTTCTTTTTTTTTCTGATGGTTTTAGATGTTGAAAAAAATAACATTGTTCTCATACATGCTGTTCTCGCTGATAATTAAAATTAATGAACTTTCTTCATAGATTCTCATACAAATAAGACATTTCTTGATGGTTTGCATGCACCGTTACCCAGATTTACCCATTCAAGTCAGTGATTAAGAGGGTCAATACAATTCGATGTCTGTTCGGTTTTGAATCTTTTAAAAACTGAAAAATCATTTTACAAGTGTTTTTGTTTTATCATTAAAGGCACATGTTAAAGATTTTATAAGTCATTGTCCAACAGCCAGGTCAAGCTAAATGACTTAAAAAAAATTCAGATGTCCACCCAGGCTGGACAATAATAGAGAGGACAATGGACATTAACAGGGTGGACATTTAGTGGGTAAAATTAATCTGTCATATTTGTAAATTAAAACTGATGATTGATGATTTCTGTTCACATAAATATATTGACATTTTAAAATTACACCAATTTTCCCTATATCTTCTATAACAGAGTGGACATGTTATGCTTGACCACATATATAACGTCAGAAAACATACAGAAGTATTATTTAAACACTTTTTTTTTCATTTTTTTTTTCAATGGCTGATGTTACCTCCAGTGTCCACCTCATTTCATAACATAATGTAGATCTTCAATTAAGGTGACAGTATAGTAACAGAACAGGGACACACACACAAAAAACTCTACTATCAGTGTAGAAATTACACGTTTACCACAAGTGAACACATATTAGTGAGCGAATGCAATACTAAACCCTTAATTGTATGGAGAGAATACAATATCTGATGATTTAGTACTTATGTTTGACGTGCAGCTCTGGTGACATGAAGAAATTATGCAATAAATGTAAATTATTTCAATTATTTTATTTTAAATATATATATATATATATTTATAGGCCCACATCAGTGTGTAATATTTTAATTACTCTTTATACTTTTTTAAAAAGCCTGATGTTAAAATTGTAGTTGGTTGAAATTAATTGAATTTTACTGGACAGCGGATGACAGAACAACAAGAATAAGAACATTAATATTAGATTACATCAAAAAGGAGAAAACAGAGAATGGAAATAATAGGGGAAAAAAACATTAAAATGTGTTTAATAATTTGTCAAACAGTTTGACAGTTTTGACACTTTTTTGTTGTTCTGTATTCTGAATTATGAAGGCCAATATTAAAGATGTATATCTGATGAGAATTTGCATTTAAGAATAAAATATTTTTTCAATAATATTATCACATTAGCTATATATTCTACGTTATGATCACAATGAGAAAAGTAACATTAAATCACACAATGTTAACCCTTGTGCGACGTTTGGTAAATTTTTGTCTTTTTCATTTTTGTTTTTTCGATCATTTTGGCTGTGTTAATGCCAACGCATACATTTTGCCAAAGGTGTGTATTTTTGGGGGGAATTTTAATATTTCAACCTCAGTTCCTATAATACATCTATTATACACTGTGTACACAAAATAGTTACACTCAGGACCTTAAGGACAAAAATGTCCCCATTAAAACTGCAATATTTGATCCCAGTGCCATTAAAGCATAAAATCATGAATTCTATGATATTACGCTTTCATTCCGGAGCCCTGGCTTCAAAATTTACATTTTTAATATTTTCCACCAGATGGTGCCATTTTCCTCATGTTTAGCCTATGGAGCATATACATGCTTTTTTCCTATTTTCTGTTTGCTGTATTATAGAACACTGCAGGCCAATTGAATAAATGATGCAGCCAAAATTGTGTGGGTGTGTTGGTATGGATGTCAGAGTGTATTTTGTATGTGTGTACTGAGAAATTTGCATGTGTGTGTGTGTGTGTGTGGGCAGGCTTAAGTGGTTTACGAGGACTTTTTTTAGGTTACAGACTGGTAATTACAAGGGTAATATGAGGACATTTCTAGTGTCCCCATAATTCAAATCGCTTAAAAAAAAAACATACTAAACGATGTTTTATTGAAAATGTAAAAATGCAGAAAGTTTTTTGTGAGGATTAGGTTTAGGGGATAGAATCTATAGTTGGTACAGTATAAAAATCATTATGTCTATGGAGAGTCCTCATAATGATAGCTGCACCAACGTGTGTGTGTGTGTGTGTGTGTGTGTGTGTGTGTGTGTGTGTGCAGGTTTTGCTATACTTGTGAGGACCAAGTATAGAGAAACAACCTGTTCTATGAGGACATTTCTGGTTGTGAGGACCTTTTGGGTGGTCCTCACAAGGGAAATGACATATTAAATTATGTTTTTTTGAAAATGTAAAAATGCAAAAAGGTTTCTGTGAGGGTTAGGTTTAGGGGTAGGTTAGGGGATAGAATCTATAGTGTGTACAGTATAAAAAACATTATGTCTATGGAGGGTCCTCACAAGTATAGCAAAACCAACGTTTGTGTGTGTGTGTGTGTGTGTGTGTGTGTGTGTGTGTGTGTGTGTGTGTTTGTGTGTGTGTTTGTGTGTGTGGTTAAAAAAAATTAACTTAATGAAAGTGGAAAATAATATTAATATAATATTTTTATGGCAGTTTTTTGACGCTGACATTTTTGTCCTCTAAGGTCCTGAGTGTGAGGTTGTTTTATTTATTTGACACTGCACAAAAAATAATGCATCAAAATCAATGTTGTTGCTAATCGTTGACATATCCCAGACTGTGAAATTCCCTTTAGCATTTTGTATATGGAAAATAACACAGTGGAACACATTTTTTTTTATTATTATTATTTTTTTTTATTATTATTATTTTTTTGGTTCCTGGGTAGTAAGTGTTATTTCCTAATTGCTATGCCTCAAAAGTATAGAAAATGGCTATTATTCTGCACAAACTTTGCTTTTGTGACCAGGACATTGATATTTTTTAAATTACCTATTTTCCAGAACATTCCAGATAGATTCAGTGCTGAGTAAACAAGGAGTAACTTCTAGAACTTTCCAGGTATATAAATAGTAGTATAAATATAGGGGCCTTACGCCTACCAGTTCAGTTTAGTTCCAGCTGCCTAAGTGGATACATATCTGCATTTTTCTGAGATGGCATCAAGAGGCTGCAAGCATCCGGCAGACGAATTTTGCTATGTCTGCGGCCAATTTATCAAGACAAGAGCAAAAAATTACTCCGTGGGAGCATCTGCTAAGATGAGTGAGGCCTACAAGGCATATTTCGGCATGCCTGTTGGGGATCAAGACAAACCCTTGGCACCTCATTTCACATGCGAGCACTGCAAAAAAAACTCTGGAAGGTAAGATGGACAATTGTTGCCCGGAATCTTATGTTATAATATTATGTTAATTTTTAAAATTGTAAAAAAAAAATATTTTAAAATGTTTTTTTGGGACAGCAGGGACACCAAGGCGCACTACCACAGGCAGGACTGGCCACAGCGGACCGAGTTCTCTGTGGGGAGGAACAACATCAAGTGGGAGCCACTGTTGGACCCCCGGAAGGTGCTGATGCCATCACTGCACATCAAATTTGTCAGAGCACTAGATAAGGAGTCGGCAGCCTTCAAGTACCATCAAGACTTCTTCCCTAAGCTGTCTGAGGCAAAGGTCAAAGCCAGTGTCTTTGTCGGACTTCAGATAAAGAAGATCCTGGAGTGCAATGAATTCCCCAAGAAGCTCACTAGTAAAGAGAAAGCAGCTTGGAACAGCTTTGTCGCAGTGGTTCGGGGCTCCTGGTCAATCACAAGGCCAAAAACTATGTGGAGCTGGTTGAGACTCTGGTGAAGAACTACGGCACAATGGGCTGTAGGATGTCCCTCAAAGTCGGAGGAGGAGCAAGGCGAGCGCTTCCATCAGGATATACTGGACTTTGAACGGCGCTACCAAGGACAGTATAACGAGAACATGATGGGAGACTACATTTGGGGGCTGAGTCGTGAAAGTGATTTACAGTATAATCGTAAATCTCGAAAAACGACTCACTTCTGAATCTTTTGTAGTCATTTTTGTATTACTTTAGTATAAATACATGTTAATTTGGATTCATATGTTGTTTTTTCTGACTTTATGTGAACGAAAAGACACAAATTCGCCTGTTTTCTCATTGGAAATAGGTACATTTCAAAATATCACTGTCCTGGTCACAAAAGCAAAGTTTGTGGGGAATAATAGCCATTTTCTATACTTTTGAGGCATAAGCAATTAGGAAATAACACTTACTACACAGGAACAAAAACTGTGTTACATAGTGTAATTCTTTTTTTTGTTTTGTTTTGTTTTTTTTTAAAAACAACAGTGGCATTATATAAATAAAATGGCATTTAAAGGGTTAAAACCCTGAAAATGAATTAGTATTTGGTAGTTATGATCAGGACTGATGTTGGTCAAAAAATTAACTCAAAAGAAAGTGTACAATAACATTAATAAATAATATTATTATGGCAGTTTTTTGACGCGGACATTTTTGTCCTCGAAGGACCTCTGAGTAACTTTTTTAAATTGTCCAGTAGTGTCCAGTCAAAACATTCAAAACTCAAGATTCACTTTACAAAAGTTGCCATTTAAATTTAATTTTTTTTTAAATAGCATGAAATGCCCATTGGATCAATGCATTTGATAATAGAAGTGATATGCTATTTTAAACGTTAGAACAATAATATTTCTTGTTAATAGCTCACGTCATGCTTTTTATCTCAAATTTGCTGTGACGCTGGAGAGAGGGTCCATGAATAGAAAGCGTGTATTTCTCATTAGTGACAAGCAGAAAAAGAATGTGTACTGTGTGCATATGTGTGGCATTAGTTTTCTGACCGACGTGCATGCTCTTTCACTCCCTCTTTTCTCAGGGGCATTTTGTTCACAACCGAAGTGGCTCGTAATTTTGCTATATTACGGGAGCTTATGCATTTGAATTCAGAGAGAGCAGCATCTCTGAAACAGGACTTTACAGGACGGTCTAAATAGGAAACAAACCGTGACACAAACCGTCATACTTTGTTTATCTTTATTAACCTTTTTAGTTGAAGAGTAACTAGTTTGCCTTCTATTAAAAAATCAACTACAACAACAGTGTCATATAATTTAATGTAAAGTCAGACATCAGTTGCAGCTGCAAATGTGAGAGGCAGAATTAAAAACAGGACCAATAGCACTTATGGAAAAATCTCACCTACAAAGGTAAGTAGATTCTTCAAGACAGTAAAACCCTCCAAGACGACCACCAAAGCTCAGAAATCCATGAAAGTGAAGCCATTCAAGACAACTGGAGGAACCAGGAAAGTTAAGAAGCCCATGACATTAAAACCCTCTCTGGTGAGCACGAGAGCTTTGAGACCGACGACAGTAAAGCCAACAGATTTATCCCCTTTTCTCCCCAATTTGGAATGCCCAATTCGGTCCTCATGGTGGCACGGTTACTCACCTCAATTCGGGTGGCAGAGGACAAGTCTCAGTTGCCTCTGCTTCTGAGACCGTCAATCCGTGCATCTTATCACATGGCTTGTTGTGCATGACACTGTTGAGACTACCAGCATATGGAGGCTCATGCTACTCTCCGCGCTCCATGCACAACTTACTACGCACCCCATTGAGAGCGAGAACCCCTAATCGTGACCACGAGGAGGTTACCCCATGTGACACTACCCTCTCTAGCAACCGGCCAATTTGGTTGCTTAGGAGACCTGGCTGGAGTCACTCAGCACACCCTGGAATCAAACTCGTGACTCCAGGGGTGGTAGTCAGCGTCAGTACTTGCCAGCACAGATTAAATTAAAATGCATTATATGGTCAGAAGTATGGGAAAATCTCGGTTTCCATCATGATGTATTACAGCTGACCATGTGATCTTAGCTTGAGAATGATGAAAAAATAAGGACTTGTACAGCACATCTGCTAGAATTAATGTTGATGTCTGTTAGGCAGAGAACATGCTGTTCAGTCATAGAGAGAGAGAGAAAGAGAGAGAGAGAGAGATGTTATCGTTCCACTCAAAGAAAAGTGTTTGTCTCAAGAACCCACTTTAAGCAATCCAGTTGTCACCACAAGCAACAGCTCATTTTCTTCTCAGTTTCTCAGTTGGTCTTTCATATGCAGACTTGAGGTGTTTTAGCTGGTTTGTTGGTGATAGGTAGTATAACAAGCCCAGTTACATCCAGACCTCTCTAAACACCTCTTAAAGATGAGCCCAGAGGCACTTCAAACTCAAACAGGGTGGATGTGTTTCATGTGAGGTACACCGGACACAAAAACCTGGTTCTACAGCCTCGCTGTCAATATATTTATTTGGAGCATAACATTTTTAAAAGGCAGCAGAACAGTACTCCAGGTCAAAGTAATTGGGTCATCTAAACATCAGCAGTGCCTCTGAGTTTCACGTGAATTGGGGAGGATTGCTGACTCAACAAACCATCGCACTGACTCCCTGTCAAGAGCCAGATGTGCATTTCTCTCAAAGAGAGTGAGATCACTTTTAAATGATGTGCAAATACACAAGTTTAAATGCTATACTGTAACTCATCTGCTTATTCACCATTTGTTACAAAGACAAAAGGACTGTAAATTATACAAATGGAAAATATTCAACAATGTCACTTCTGAATATGAAGATTTGCTTTGTAGACAAAGTTATGGTGAATTATCACCAGCATCATAAAACTTTAGCTCAAACTTAGTCTAAAATGGATGACAGTTCCATTTGAGGGCAGAATACATCACTTTTTAGACATTTGGACTGCGGGACAATTTGTGTTGTTAGGAATGTATGCCCAACATAATCTGTGATCAATGTAATGAAACTATTATTTTCAGTGATGGCTCAGAGTTGATTGTGTTCTGTGCCTATTTCAAATATAAGCAACAGAGTTTCTCTTCTTTACACTAGAAATAATTGTTTGTTTTTCTCACTCAGTTCTAACTTCCCTCTCTCACCTTGAGACTGTGCTTGAGGGGGTTTAACTTTCTGGATCTGGGGTATTATATTTAGGGGGTTTTAACAGAGTGAGGTTTTTAGTGAGGGTCTTTGCTGTCTCAGAATGGCCTCCTTTGGGTCTGGAGTCTCTAAAAGTCAAAGACTCGCAGCTTCAGGCTTCTTCTCACAAGCGCATGGGCCTAGGGCCACACAGGGGCCGACTCAATATACAGGTGCGCCTCACTACAGCCAAAAACGTAACATTAGTTTTCTTCTGAATTGTGCTTCCTCTCTGCATCATCATAAATATAAATTATCCATCATTAATAGTATCTTTGGGTATTTAAGTTTGTTCCTTGTCATTCCAAAGTTACTCTCTGTTGTGTGCTGTTTGGTTTTAAAGACTAGTGTTGAAGATGGAGACATCTGTGATGGAGCTTGGTGTGCCCAGTACAAAGACAAGAACCAGTGGCTACAGATAGATGCCAAGAAGCTCTCACGGTTCACAGCAGTCATACTACAGGGTTGCAGCTCCATATGGAGGTAATAGATTTTATGCATAATATACTAAATCATAATACCATAATTAGTATAAATAGTACATTATAAGAATAACATAATGTCACACTTTTTCTGTAGCTTGGATTATGTTTAAACCTTCAAGGTGCAGGTCAATAATGACACCATTAAATGGAAGTCATGCATGAACGGGACAGAGGAGGCAGTACGTTGGTCTGCTTATTACTAACTTCTGTGTGTATTATAAAACTGCTTGACTGCATTTACTGTAACTGACATGGACTCCCCCTCTCTCGTATACAAAAAAATAAATATACACGTTAAGCTCGACAGCATTTGTGGCATAATGTTGATTACCACAGAAAATAATTTGACTTGTCCCACTTTATTTAAAAACAAAGCAAAAATCTCAATTACAGTAAGGCATTTACAATGAAAGTGAATGGGGCCAGTTAATAAACATTAAAATATACCCTGTTTTAAAAGTGACATTATACGTTGACATAATTTTAGAGTTTTAAAATCTCTATACTACCTGATTTTAGTGTGATAAAATCGCTAACAGGGTTTACCAGCGTTATGTCGTCATGGCAACAAAGTTGTAATCAGGGGCAGACTGGCCATAGGGAGAACCGGGACTTTTCCCTGTGGGCCGGTCACCAAACGGGGCCGAAAAGTCGGTAATAAGATGAAACAGGCCATCACGTTAACCACCCCCAACAACTTTTGGGCCACTTTCTATGTAAAATACAGGGCCGATTTTTCTTTCCAGTCCGGCCCTGGTTGTAATATTGGATATAACTACACTGATAAGGTTTGTAAGTTATTTAAACCTATAATGTTTACGTCTTATGCCTATATTGTTGAAAAAGTGTGTATTTTAATGTTTATGAACTGGCCCCATTCACATCCATTGTAAGTGCCTTACTGTAATCGCATTTATGCCACAAATGCTCTCGATTGAGCTTATTAAAGGGTCACGTCATAAGTTTTATAATAATTTCATGTTTTGTTTTTTCAATTATAATGTAAAAGTTTATTTTTCATGACCACTTTCAGCACTCTCTCTCACCCTTAGAATTAACAGGCCATTTTTGCTGCTTGGCTTTTAAGACTTCTTTGTAACACCATCTTCCTGTGTGAAATGAGAACCAGTGTTTTGCTCTGTTCACACACAAGCTGCAGGTTTGCTGTCGGTTCCAATAAAGTTCACACTGCTCCATCCTTCAGTTCAATAACAGTCTTGGTGGACTCTCATGTTTTGCACTTATAGTTAGTTTTTCTGGTGTTTAGGACTAATTTATCATAGTTCCTCCTTATTACATTACTATGACTAGATGGGCCAAGTTTCTGAACAAAAATAGGCATGTAAATGAGCTTTTAATTATTTAAATTTTCTTCGAACTCTTATTTCAAAAGATCAAGGAACATTTGATGATAATCAAACATTTGATGATATGACCCATTTTAAGTGTGTCTATAAGGTAACATTACAGTTTTCCTGTTATTTAACAGAAAACAGCGAAATTAAGTCCCATTTTCCAGTCAGTAGGTTCCATCATTCACTGCTACTGTTGGATACTAGCCTCAGTATCTTTGTAACTTTATTACATCCATTCATCTTTCCCAGATTGGAGGCAGTCACTGGCAACAGTTGGCAAGGTTAAGCAGCACTTTTGAAAAGAATAGCCTGCCTACTGCGGACACCACTGTGCCAGACTCTTGCATGCCCTCCTTGGGCATAGAATAGATGTGTATGAGCAACCATGCCAGCTGTCACTGGCAAATGTCATTTGGATCGTATCAATAGAATCACTTATCAGAAGTAATCTTTTATGCAAACAGGTGTTTGAGGGGAACCAGGACAGTGAAACGCCGGTTTTGGCAGTTTTGCCCGAGCCAGCGGTGGCACGCTACATTCATATGAACCCTCAGACCTGGTTTAAGAATGTGACCATCTGCCTGCGAGCTGAGATTATGGGCTGTGAGCTGCCAGGTATGAAAAACGCAAACCATACATTGATCATTTATTTGGAAGTATGATTTGGATGATGAGGCAACTGAGACTTGTCCTCCACCACCCGGATTGAGGTGAGTAACCGCACCACTGTGAGGACCTACTAAGTAGTGGGAATTCCAAATTGGGAGAAAAAGGGGATAAAAGAAAAAAGAAAAAAGAAAAACAATTATATATTTTTTTAAAGTGGGTGTTACCAGAGACTATTTAGCAGAGATTAGCCACTTCTATTAAAATGAATGGTAGAAACTGGAATGCCCTACCAAGGAGCTCTAAGCACCCTATGGTCAACAGATGTAGAAAGGAAGTCCCGCCTTACTGGTAAAAGAGGCAATCACCTTTTAGATACAGATGCCTGTCAATCATCTGGAGAATGCGCATGCGCTTTAGCTATACAAGCCGGGAAAATTTTGTTTTTTTAGTGTAATTGGTGTAAAGAAGCACAATTTATGATACAAGCATTGTCAGATTTTACTGCTGATTTGAAATATGTTCTTTGATCATAATCTTGACAAACCGTTTTTTTTAGATTTCGGTGTTCCCCCATTCAAGTAGATAGGAACTGCACATTCATTACTGGAAATAGCCTCCCGGGAGCGTTCCAAAGATGGCCGACAGTGGACTGACTTGCCAGAAAGACTTTGGTGTTACACACCAGAATGGTTGAAATTTAAACTGCCAATCAAAAAAGAACAGCCTGATATCATTCACAAAAAAAAATGTGAAAGGAAAAGCACATTTTCTGAAGCAACCACGTCATCTTGTGTTGCTTCTATGACACTATTGTATCATACTGGAATAAGTGTGTAACTGTAGGTGGGTTTGTAATACAAGCAGTAAAATGTCTTGTTTTTCAAATTGTGTTATAGTAAAAGTGTTTGATTTCATAACATAACGGTGTGTGAGTATTAGAGGGAAAAATAAGTATTTATAAAGTCATAATCAGCCGTTGTAGACGTGATTTGTGTGAAAGTAAATAAAACGCACAGTTGTTATTAATTTCACCAGGAAACTGCGTCAAAATGTAGAATTCGGCAGGTAAAAGTCAGTTTGCAAAAATGTAGTTATAGTAACGTTCATTCTATGAGACTAGGTTGAAAAAGAAAGTCGTTTCAGATGTGAAAAAAGTTATTACATTTTTTATGAAAGTTTGTGTCATTTTAACTTAACTTTTTAAGAAATCAGGTTTAATAGTGGAATTCCTGGTGAAGAACTAAACTACCCATAATCCTGAAGAAAGATCCACCAATCAGAGAATCACAGCAAAGTGCTCTGCAGCGACCTCACACTCCCAGGAAGCACTGCGAATGATGCAAGTGAGTAGGTCTCCTGCCACTCTCAAACTTGTATATACTGCATATGAATATTTTATACTTAAAATGTATTGTTTCTATACTCATGTTTAATTTTAAAATCAATAGTTTTTCCACCATTTTTTAATTTGTGTCATTTGCAATGCATTATTGGATTGTAGCTCATTCCCTTGTGAGAGACACAACTCTTATGAAGGATTTTATGAAATCCCTGTGGGGGGAAAAACTGGGGAAAATACTTCCAGAACCAAGACAGCAGGCACCGTTGCACTCTATATGACCGTGAATGTGTTAAAAAAGTAAATGCACTCCACAAAAGTTTTTGTTAGGTAGCTTAAATTTACTTCTTCTGGTAACGTCTAAATTAACTCGTCAGAAATCGCTCATTGTAACAGCTGCACATATCCACTTTTTAGATCAAATGGTCAATTTTCATATTCATGTTCATTTCATGTTCACCAATTATTTTCTAATGATAATTGCTCTTTAGGAGAGTGGCCACACACTAGCCAGCACACTCCACAGGCAGGTAACAAATACCACACACAAACATACACAGAGAAAGATAAATGCAGATATATTTAAGTATATTCTCCATTTCTGCATCCTGGATCCCTTTTAGAGAGAGATTTCCATTTGTTTTGGAAAACATACCAATATATGAATTTATCTGGAGGGTTATGAATGCTTTGTTGATTTTATGAGATAAATGCAAACCTTTTCTTCCTTTCTTTCAGCTCATAAAGTCTGTGACTGAGATGTGCCCAGAGATCACCCGCATTTACAGCATTGGCAAAAGCTACGTGGGCCTAAAACTGTACGTGATGGAAATATCAGACAATCCAGGCAAACACGAGCTGGGTAAGTCAATTTACCTCTAAAGTGCTTAACTAATCCTGCAAAATGGCCCATATTGGCTGATATTGGAAAGCTGAAAACTGGATATTCAATGGGGGGGGGAGATTCAGGGTGGGACTTACCTTGAATTTCACCTTTAATTTCAAGGTGTAAGTTAGGGCATAAATACTGTATACACAGAAAAAAAAATTGTGTTGGAGATTGAACTGGAGTAAGTGTCATTAAAAGAAAAAGCACATTTTTATGCCATAAAGTGTTGTGTTTTTTTTTTTTAGCTTGCTTTTATTGCCCATTTCGGTACCAACTTTACAGTAAGCTTTTGTTTTGCAAGAGAATTTGAGGCCAATGGCACTGATCCACTCATGTTACAGGATATTAAGGCAGGATTTCACCAAACAATACTTTTACAGCATAATCACCAGGATGATCTATTAGTTTCTGGTGTTATCAGTGTTATGTTTTATAGTGAAATGAGAGCAGTTGAAATATAGACCAAAAAACCCCTCTCCCTCTCTCTTTTGCTCTGTCCATTTACACTGGGCAGCTCTTGTGTTTGCATTGGCCCGTGGTGCAGGTATTGGTTCTGCAGTGAGAGAGGTTGCCAGCTCTAGCGGTAGTTAACTCATCTCGTGCCAGCACTCATAATGCAGGCTGGAGCCAGAGATGCCATCGCAGAGAACTGTGGCGGCAGACCTCAGATGAACGCATCTAAAGAAATGAAAGTGGGAAGAAATAACCTCACCCGGTGTTTTAAAATCACAGAGCATTTCACAAGTGGATCAAAGCATGTGTGATTCTTTTTAAGAGGAAATTTCTCACAGGCACAGTAGGCAAATACTAATCTACAGTACTTTATGGCTTACACTCGAGTTATGGCTTCTCAGGAAATATATCGCATGATCTCACTTGCTTGTGTATATTATATGAGAACACAGTCATTTCAAAGGAATAAAAATGCATTAATGTGCTCTAGTGTTACGCACCACATACATCATGCCTGAAACTTCATAATTCATCCAAAAGTCAGTGTTTTCTTAACCAGTTTACTGTAACTCTTTGACAGTCCATGCATGTTCAGGTTTGTTGATATCCACCCAAAGTGATTGACTTTTTCAAAATTGTATTGATTTACAAAACAGACAAAAAAGCAAAAGCAAAGGAGACATTCTCAGTATTAACTGGCTTGCCTGATTGGTACATCATGTTTTGAGGTTGTACGCTTCATGCAAATCAGACTTATTCTGTTCCTGTATTGTAGGATGGAAAGCTACACTCAAATACTTTTAAGATGAACGTATTTCAATTTTAGAACAAATTTCAAATCAATCTAAATTAATTGATAAGGATTACTCAGTTGAGTTTAATGGAAATTTGTTATACAACTGAATGTGTACATTTAAAAAATAGAAGCTGACACTCTCTAAGCGGTTGACCAATCACAACAGACTGGGCCAGCTGACCAATCAGAGCAGACTGAGCTTTTTGGAAAGGGGGGCTTTAAAAAGACAGGAGATAAATCAGAGCATTTCTGACAGAGGGTGAAAAGAGGTGCTGCAGCAGTATACAGTATGAGAAAAATAATGTGTTTTCTGAACATTAAAGCATGTAAACCTATTATAGTAGACCCCCAAAATAAAATTATGAACCTGTAAATGAGCATAATATGGGCTCTTGAAATAAATGCTCTTTTTTTCAGTGAAGGAGGAAGTTTTCAGTTCTGAAACTTACAGTATGTTTTTAATAGTACAATGACCTCCTACATGTCAAAAGATCAAGGAAAGTTTGATTCCTCATGTCATGACCCCTTTAATATAACAAAAACCATTATACACAATTTATAACAATACATTTAAAACAGTGATCAATAGCAGCATTTAACTAAGGATTTTGCTTTAAAAAGAAGAACTACACTATAATTTTAGGGTTAGATTTGAAACAGTAAATAATTTAACAAACCGGTCACTAGAATAAACCACTTTAAAACGCTTCATATGAGAGAGATGACAATTTAAGCATGTTTGACTCGCTCATCTGTAAAGCTGCATGCACTATACAGTGACTTTTCTTTCTTTTTCGTTACTCCCCAACTCTTTTCCTGTCTACATTTATCAATGGCAAATCAGTGATGAGTCTGAATGGATGGGTCAAAGTTCAGTTAGCTGTTACTCAGATTCCTTCACTCCTCTGGAAGTTCATGTTCTTTGACAGGAACGGATGATGTTTTCTCAGTGGTGCTAACAAGAGCCAGATTGCTGAGACTAAATGGGTCAGCTGTTAGCCAAATAGAGTGGGGAGAGGTGGGTGGGGGATTTAACCATGAAGTAGTGGACCTGAAGTTCAGTTTGGCATCAAAACAGATGTAGTTTGTGCTCCACTTGGCTAAAAGAGGGTGCAGTTTCCAAGCCAAATCAATATTTGTAAAATAAATAAATGTAAAAAAAAAATTGTATAAAACAAATATATGAGCCAAGCTTGGTCAGATATGGTATGCACAGTTGCATCTCAGTTGCACATGTTTCTTGTTTTGCTTTAAGAAAAAGTCTGCAGAATTTGTTAAAAGAAAAAAGAAAACATATAAGACACGACAATGAAAAGTAAAAGTGCACCCATTTTTTCCCCATTGTAAATATGTTAAGATCTTAAGGAACAAGTTAAGGAAAAAAATAAGTGTTTCCTTAATTTTAGGATGATATTAATGGTCGACCAATGTCTTTTTTTTTTTTTTTTTAAGGACAGTGCCGACAGACATCTAGAGTGAAGGGTAGCTGATGGCCAATATATTGCCTATATTCTGTACAGTATATGGTGTAGTGATAGCAAATAAAACACAAACATTGCTTGAAGGGATAGTTCACTCAAAAATAAAAATTCTCTCATTATGTCACATGTTTGTGTGTTTTTGTTCATGTTTTCTGGTTTTTGATTTCATGTCTTTTATTTTGGAAGTTTAGTTCAGTGTAACCTTGTTCCAGTTTCTTGTCCTGTGATTTCCTGTTTCCCTCATGTGATCCTGTCTTGTATAGTCATGTGACCATCTTGTTTCATGTATTTTGTTCTTATTGGTTCTTGGTTTGTTAGTCTTGTCTCTTCATTGGTCCATGTGTTTATTGCCTTGTTATCAGTTTTGTATTCTAATTGGTTATCTTGTTAACCCTAGTCTGTGTATTTAAGCTCTCATAGTAGGCTCCTTCGAGAGGAGCAAAATCTGCAATGCACCGATCAACGGTGATCACCGCAAGGTGCATGTCGTTTAGAAATTTGGAGTGTAAAAAAATATTGTATCGGATTGCATCATACAACACGAAGCTCACTATACAGTACATATGTATCGTACGATACATAAACACATTAAAGTGTATTTAAAACCATGCAGCTCAACACTGAAACTGCGAAACAGTCTCCTCCCGGAGAGGCAGAGCTGAGCACTCACAGGAAAACAGAGCAACATCTACAGTACATAGGCGAGAAGATTGATAGGAAATGCCAAGTAGATTGTAACGTTACAGCTTGTTGGATTTTCCAAACAACGGTGTCATGTCCTGGCGTTACAGTACATGAAACATGTCGATATCGGTGGATTTGCAATGCAGAAGCAAGATGCTCATAAGTAACAAAAACAATTATTCAAAAATCTGACAACTTAAACCTGCGATTTCATGAGGTTTATTATTATCTGGTTTTCATGTCGAAATGTAAACAGGTATGAGTAAAGCACATGTTATAAGCCGGTAATTACACCAGTAAAGTTTACATGCAATGTGAAACTGGGGGAACAGGCCAAAAATAATTACGTGTGCCGATTGATAATACTGGATTATGCACATATATCGTAAAACCAGAGGTCAGGTTCCTCTCAAGTTTTTATTTTTTTTTTCACCACTAAATAACACTGAAAGAAGTTTTTTCCTTGCTACAGTCACTTTAGCTTGCTCTCTGGGGGCTTTAAGACATTAAGGCATTATCTTCTATAAAGCTGCTTTAAAATGATTTTTATTGCGAAAAGTGCTATACAAATATAAATTACTTGTGTAGACAAACAAATTTTTCTTATTACAATCAAACAGAATAAATGCAGTTGTATTGTTTAATTTACTTTATTATAGAGCTCTGCTTTTTGTTGCAAATGTCAGACTATGTTGTGTCATTTATGATTTAAAAGACATTTATGTTGAATTCTTGAATAAGTTTGAGCGAAACATTTGTGGGCACTGTTTTTTTTTTTAAAACCATATCATCAGTCTTTTCATCGTATAGTGACATTTGTGTATTGTTACATGCCTATTAGAAATGTGTCTGAGTGTGGCCCGACTTGCTCTGATGTCATGCTGACGCATGCCAGAAAACTCGTGACGGCGAGGCGGCCGTGCCAGGCGGCGCAGTCGGGCACAGTTGCTCTCCCCCGACTGCTCAGACTAAAGGCACGACGGGAAACAACTTGCTGATAACACAGCTTAATGCTTATTGGCTTAAACAATTGTGATGCCTTGTTCTTTTTTTAAATGTTTGATTTTTAAACTCTGATATCGTGTTTTTATATGTATAAATTATGTGTGAATATTCTCAACACTCTGACATTGCGATCTCTGTATGGGATATGTGATTGTCATTATATTTCCAAAATATCTAAAATATGTGTCTTTATTAAACTAAAAATGGATAGACACGTCTTATGGGAGAAATTAAATAACAGGCACACTGAATTTCTTGTTCATCATATTTATTTTAATTTGAAAGCAACAGAGTTTAAATTATATCCTGTTCTGCCTAAACATTACACATTATTTACTCACCCTCATGCCATCCCAGATGTGTACCACTTTCTTCTGCTGAACACAAACAAAGAATATAAGAAGATTATAAGAATATTTCAGCTCTGTAGGTCCATATAAAGTGAATGGTGGCCAAACTTTGAATCTTCAAAAATCAGGATAAGAGTAATCCATATGACTCCAGTGTTTAAATTAATATCTTCTAAAGCAATATGATAAGTGTGGGTGAGAAACAGATCAATATTTAAGTCCTTTTTTCCATAAATCTCCACCTTTGACCAGCACCAACCATTAGGTGGAGATATGCACAAAGAATGTGAATCGCCAAAAAAAACAGAAGAATGTTGAAGTTAAAGTGAAGGTGGAGATTTATAGTAAAAAAAAAAAACAATATTGATCGGTTTATCACCCAAACATATATCTCTTCTGAAGACCTGGATTTAACCACTGGAGTCATATGGATTACTTTTATGCTGCCTTTGTGCTTTTTGGACCTTCAACGGTCTGGTCATCATTCACTTGCAGTGTATGGCACTACAGAGCTGAAATATTCTTCTAAAAAAACTTGAATAAATGAGAGAATTTTCATTTTTGGGTGGACTCTTCCTTTAATTTTAAGAAACGCTGATGATGATACAGAAAGTATGCATTATCCATTTAAAAAAAGTAGTTGTACTTTTGAAATGCCACCATTAAGTCCTTGACCATTGTTGTATTGGCAACAGCAAAATAAATACATAAATAAATACAACTTTGTCCACCTTTAACACAAGGTGACAGTGAAATGTAATATGTAGATTGTGTGTACTTATGTAAAGGAGAATGTTTTGAAAGGCTTAACGGTTTCCTAACATTTAAGGAACTCCCCACCAGAGAGCACTGATTAAAAATGTTGGCCACAAAGGTCATGCCAAATGAACTTTGATTAAAATTAAATTTGGAATCAACAGACAAGAAGCAGTAATATCTATCCCTTAGAGTGGCTAGAGAGAGGGTGCCAGATTTCAAACCACTCTTTTAGCATACATCTGGGCAAAGCATGGAGGTATTTTTCAAAACAGAGCCCCATGTCTGTCCATCTACCGTAATGCACCTACAAGCTGCACAGACCCAAGTCTGACTGAAGCAGTTTTCTGTGGAGCAGTCGTTTAATCTAACAGCATGTTGTCTCCCCCTGCAGGTGAGCCAGAGTTCCTTTATGTGTCCAGTATGCATGGAAATGAGGTGCTCGGGAGCAAACTCCTTCTGAATCTAATGCAGTACATATGCCAGAAGTACAAAAAAACGGAACCAGCGCATCATCCACCTGGTGGAAGAGACGCATCCATCCTATTGCCCTCTATGAACCCTGATGGCTATGAAATGGCTTACAAGAAGGTAAGGAAAAGGAAAGTGATGGATTTTCAAGACAGTCATTGTTCATATTAATTGGTCATGTACAGAAGAACTTTGAAAAACACGATCATTTTTGCAGTTCTGTTTGTTCACACTTTTACTTGCTGTTAGTAAAGAAACGGTGATGTATAGAGCATAAGAACAACTTTGACCTATGTCTCTTGGACATATACCTTTTCTTACTCACAGTGTTCAGAGCTATCTGGATGGACACTGGGTCATTATAGTTATGAAGGCATTGACAAAATCACAACTTTGCAGACCTGAACACAGTGATGTGGGACGCCATTGAGCTGGAGACAGACAAATCTAAACCCCTCAACCATTACTTTCCCCATTCCAGAGCACTACACTTCAGAAGAAGCTTTGGTAATGTAGGCCTGTAAAATGTGTATGCAAAGTCTCAATGATTGAAATACATGACCAGTCAAATGTTGTGGACACTCATTGTTTATGACTATTTTACACTTTTTGAATAATAGTGAAGTCATAAAAACTATGCATAATTCCATTTGTGTTATTGCAGTGACCAGAAAATTTTAAATAAGTCACTTATTTTAGCTTCTTCAAAGTATAGATTCCCTCTACCTAGATTACATCTCTGCTCACTCAAAGGCATTTCCATGTATACGGGACACGTGGCTGCTTTTCCTTTACTCTGACATTTCGGAATTAGAATCTTGTGTTAAAATGTTATTCATACATAACATTTTAGATCAAAAGGTCTTTGAGATCTTGATAAAAAGTTCAGTGTGTCCAAATTTTTGACCGATACTGTAATACCCTAAAATTACCATCCATCTTTAAATGACCGTAAATTTAGCACTTCATGTTGCCATATGATTTGTTTGGTCCTATTAATACAATAACTGTCTACTTTCATCTTCAAAAAAAAATAATTCATCCTTTCTCCACTATCTCTCACCTTCCTCTCTGTTTGTTCTTCTCCGAGCAATTTGCAACTTTGTATTACAGCACTTCTCTTACTCCCTCCTTAGGATGAATCGCTTTTGTTGTATTCCTCATTTGTAAGTTGCTTTGGATAAAAGCATCTGCTAAAAGAATAAATGTAGATGTAGGGCTATAATTATGGTGCACGTTAATTTTGTGTGATTAATCATATGAAAAATAGCACGTTAAAATGATGAACGCAATTAATCATGCCACCCACCTGTACGATAATTCAGTAATAAGGACTGTTCCTACCATTGTAACAATTCAAGTTTAATGTACCACCCTGATGTTTTTGTGAATCTGGCAGTAGAGGGCAGTCAGCGCAACTCCAGCTGTACAGACAACACACCTCAAACCAACGACCAGCCAGCACAGCCATTCACAGATGACACGGCCTTGCACTCAAAGACAGCCAGACCGAGCACAACAGAATGCAGGGATCTCGGGTCACGTTTTTCCAACTATATTTAACTTGATACAGTGTCCTAAAAATACAGCGCTTATGACTAGAGATGCTGAAAACGAGTGAGACACTCCAAAGAGTATATCCGACGCATGAGTAAATTGTGTAGACAAAAATAGGCCATAATAGGGTTATGTTCACTGATATGAAAATAAAACAAGCAATATTTAAAAAAAATAAAAAAAAAATTTGAATTGTCTGCATGTTTGTCTGCTGCCACAATATACTGTATGTATATGATGGAATGTACTTGAATTACAAAAGGGCCTGTTTTTTTCCCCCAATTATGAATATTTTATTATTCTAGACTATCTTTTTTGGGGACCTTTCTCAGTAAATATTGATACATATGTGATTAAGCCGATTAATTAGTCGGCACATCATGCAATTTATTTGATTAAAAATGTTAACCGATTGACAACATTAAATTATTAGTATTTGTTCAAGGTGTCATCAGCTGGATGCAGACCAACCCATTTGATCACGGTGCTAGTCTCCACAGAGGGGATCTGGTGGTCACATTCCCATTTGACATGACTGAGCCCCTTAAGAGCACTCTCCCATTCCAGACGAGAGCTTCTTCCACTGGCTGGCCACGGTTTATGCCAGCACAAAATCACATGATGTCCAACCCAGACTGAAGGCCCTGCCATAATGAAGACTGACTTCGTTACAGTAACATCAATGGAGCGAGCTGGCACCATGTTTGGCCAATCTCAGAGCTTGAGCCCCATGCCAAATACGTTTACCTTAATGTGCTCCAGGACTAGATGAACCAGTGAACTTGTGAAAAAGAAAGATTTAGGATATAGAAGAGAGCCACCAATCGGTCCAATCATTTAAATTCCCATATAGTTTTAATGGCACATGTTAGACAATTTCCAACATAACTATTCAGTCATTACTTACATATTTTCATAACCATTACCATCATTCTGCTATATGTGATATATGTTTTCGTTTGTAGGTGTGAATGACTTCAGCTACCTGCACACCAACTGTTTTGAGGCGAGAGTGTCATTGTCCTGTGATAAGTTCCTCATGATAGTGAGCTGCCTATAAAGTGGGAGAACAATAAATCTCTCCTAATCTACAAGGAGCAGGTACAACAAATACACCAAAAATCCCAGCAACCACTGAACATTTGTTCAGTCTTAACATACTTGTGCCAAAAATGCAATAGCAATCTGTGCATATGACAGTACCCAGTGGTATCAAAAGGAGTGATTAGGGACAAAGACACTGAAGCCGGTATTGTGGATGCCATCATTAAAGTGGATGATCGACCACAATATCAGATCAGCTAATGCCATTCAGAATGACTAAAAGGGACAGTTCACCCAAAATTTTAAATTCTCTCATCATTTACTCACCCTCATGCCATCCCAGATGTGTATGACTTTCTTCTGCTGAACACAAATGAAGATTTTTAGAAGAACCTCTCAGCTCTGAAGGTCCATGCAATGCAAGTGAATGGTGGTCAGAACTTTGAAGCTCCAAAAAGGACAAAGGCAGCAGAAAAGTAATCGATATGACTCCAGTGGTTAAATCCATATCTTCAGAAGTGATCTGATAGGTGTGGGTGAGAAACAGATCAATGTTTAAGTCCTTTTTTTACTATAAATTCTCCCTGACCAGTAGGAGGCAATATGCACAAAGAATGCAAATCACCAAAAACAATGTGAAAGTGGAGATTTAAAAAAAAATAAATAAATAAAATAAATAATTGCTCAGTTTCCCACCCACACCTATAATAAATCACTCAAACACATTAAACCACCGGAGTCATATGGTTACTTTTATGCTGCCTTTGTGCTTTAAAGTTTGTCATAATTCACTTGCATTTTATGGACCTACAGAGCTGA
Source organism: Myxocyprinus asiaticus (assembly GCF_019703515.2). Taxonomy (NCBI): domain Eukaryota; kingdom Metazoa; phylum Chordata; class Actinopteri; order Cypriniformes; family Catostomidae; genus Myxocyprinus; species Myxocyprinus asiaticus. The sequence goes on along the minus strand of NC_059370.1, from coordinate 10,102,065 downwards.
AATCTTCAAAAAAATCTTTTTTCTGCAGAAGTCATGAACATCTTGTAATGACATGCCAATTCAGGAGCTTGAGATGAACCCAGATGCGGGAGTTTATTATACTGGACACAGGGAAAGCAGGTAAGCAAGCGAGGTAAGTATTTAGGTACAGTACGGAGTCTTTGAAGACAGTCTGATAAAACAGTGAACCAAGGCAGAAGGCACAAATCCATAAATGGTAACTTCCAAAATTAACACGTGCCCAAACAGGTAACTTCAGCTTCAGACAGGGTCACCGGTGAGTCACGTTCATAAACAGAGGAGCAGGTTAGTATCAAACACAAAGTAATTTCAGAGCTCTCAAAGTCACATTTCCTGAGCATTCAGAGAGGCTCGTAGTATAACAGGTAAGTTTCAAACAGATAAGTAGATATGCAGTAAACTCGGGTTTCAGTGTCACTTATCTTGCACAGACCGTAGACAAACAGGTGAGATTAACACAGGTGAGTAGAAAAGCCGTGTTCTCAGAGTCAATTTTCATGTATCTCCAGAACAGATTGTTGACAATCAGGTAAGTAATAAACAGAAAAGCAGTATTCCACTGTGGCAGCGCAAATGGGAAGTCCAAGGTAGCTACAACAAGGCCAGGCGCTGACTGAGTGTGAGAGTGAGACTTAAGTGCAAGTCTTAATGAGGTGATGATAAGCTGCAGGCGTGGGTGATTCAAACTCGGGCGAGTGAGAGGGATGACTGATGGTGAGGGAGAGCCCAGTGTGCTCGTGACACATCTGGGATGGAATGAAGGTGAGTAAATGAAGAGAGAATTTTCATTTTTGAGTGAACTATTCCTGCTTACAGGCAGGCAAAAAATAACTCTGAATAAAAAAAGCATCTAAAAACTTCTTGTCTATTTGAGGCATACATTATGCCAGGGGTGGGGAACATCAGGGCTCAGGGACAAATAAGGCCCGCGAGACCATTTAACCAATTTGACAAGTAATTCCATTACTGTAAAAAAATAAATAAAAAAATGTAAATGATTAAAAATAATTAAAAATAATAACAACGCAAAATATTGTATAATAGTAAGAACTTTAAAAATAATAATAATAATTCTTGGTGCGTAAGCACGAAACAAAATGCGCAAGTTAATTTCAACTTACAATCAGAAATGATAAGCGACTGTATGGCCCACCAATCATTTTGTAAATACTCGAAATGCCCTTAATAAGAAAAAGGTCTCCTACCCCTGCATTATGCTACCGTTCATTCATCACTTTTTTATATTCCCATTTTGTGAGTCTCTTTGTGGTGTAAAGCATCTGCCAAATGCATTAATGCAGATGTTTTGTCTTATGATTTCAGCTTTTGATGGGGATAATTGGCAGTGTTGTATCCATTTGAATATGATGTCACAGTGACTGCAGAGGGATATCACCCAGTTACTCAAAGCTGCAAGGTCAAGTACGAGCATTACCCCACTCTCTGTGATTTCACTCTCACCAAGATGCCAAAACAGCGTTTGCAAAAGACCCTGGGCAAAATCCCCAAAGACCCGCAGCTCTGCCTGTGCCAACTGCGCATACGCAAACTGCGTTCCAGCACTAAATTATTAATTGACGCAGGGTGTCACAACAATGCGGGGCCAGGGGAGCCCACTGCTAGACTGACTTTTAACCTCTGAAAAGTTCAAATTAAATTTGTTGATAAAAATAGGTCATGTAATAACATTTGATTTGAACATGAAATAAATGGAATGCTTTTCTTAATGCTTTTCTTTGATTCTGGGTCATTCTAAAAAAAAAAAAAAAGGTCTTTTCGACTTACAAAATATTGAAATTTTCTGAAACAATTGTATTATTTATTTTTATTTTCACGACTGAAGCAAGAGTTGTAACACCAGTGACAAATTCTCTTAAAAGATACATTTTCTTAGATGGTGTCAATAGCATCACAAAACATTCAGTTCTCTGAGATGAAGGGAACGAGACATTGCTGTAAGCACTATGGGGAGTCCTTCTTAGAGGACCTTGTTGAAACCCTTATTCAATCACACCAATCCTGTGATTGGCAATGGTGTCTGAGCCCCGCCCCTTCGGGTGCACAGTTGGCCTATATAAGCCTGCACTCAGTCACTATTTCTTCAGAATTTTCTGAATGAGGGACAAGAGTGAGTCACTCCTTTCGATTCAGTTTGCTCAACATTGCTGTAAGCACTATGGGGAACGATATCCCATCACGCCGCACTATGTGACATTACACTCCCAGAGTTATAACACTTAATAAATATATTCATAAGGAGTCACATGCCAATGACTTATAAGTCACAATAAAGTGTATATGAATAGTCCCACGTAGTCTGGGATCTATATGAACCATATAAATATACACAGTATGGATTATTAACCTTCTCACAACAAGGTTGGGAAAGTAGGTTTTATTTCTTATGAGAGTGTTTATGACTTAAAAAGAAACAGTTCAACAGCATATAGATAATTAGGTGGCTGTGTTGATTATAGTCGGTAGCCCACCCGTAATAAGGGCTTGGGCTCACTCATTTGAAAGTAGCGCTCTATACAGAGATGACTTGTGTGGAGATAGACGTCACATCCAGGTTATAAAACCTTGCGAACGTGTTTTGTGAGGACCATCCTGCTGCCAAACATATGCCCTGTAAGGACACACTATTTGTCCACACACGTGAAAAGGCCATGCCTCTGGTTGAATGTGCTTTGATGCCAATAGGGCAATTCATGCCCTGTAATTCATAAGCGATCCAGCAAAAGAGCCTTTGTTTGGAGTCGGCCATTCCTTTTGTGCGTCCGCCATAACAAATAAAGAGCTGATCCGACAGCCTAAACAGACGGGTACGCTCACCATATGTATGCAATGCCCTCACCGGGCATAACATATTCATAGATTGCTCTTCATCTGAATTAAATGGTGGGGGAAAGAAGGCTTGCAAACGAACCACCTGAGCCCTGAAGGGCATTGATAAAACCTTAGGCCTTAGGATAAAAACCCTTTTTTAGGTTTAATGGTGGCTTTTGGCAGATCTGGACACTCCAGGCATGAGATGTCAGTTGACAGTGCCTGCATATCACCCACCTGTTTAAATAAGGCCAAAGCCAATAGGAGTGCAGTCTTTAAGGAAAGCACCCGCAGCTCAAAAGATTCCAGTGGCTCGAACGGGGAGTTTGTGAGTGCCTGCAGCACCAGATTCAAGTCCCAATTCGGCACCATAGCAGGGCAAGGGGGATTCAAACGCCTCGCTCCCCTAAGGAACTTTTATGACTGGATTATGTTTGCCTATCGAAGAGCCAGCCTCCAGAGCATGGTATGCTGAGATAGTCGCTACATAAACCTTGAGCGTTGACAGGGTAAGACCAGCATCCAGCCACTCTTTAAGGAATGTCAAAATCTCAGCTATGGGGCAATTCACCATGTCTTTACGACATGAAGAGCACCAATTTTCAAACATGTGCCATTTAAGTGCATAGAGGTGTCTCGTGGACAGTGCTCTAACCTGTAAAATGGTATTCATCACCAACTGAGCCAATTCTGGCTTGTCCGATGTGCTCCATTCAGGGGCCACACATGTAGATTCCACAGCTCTGGCTGGGGATGCCAAATCGTGCCATGTGCTTGAGAGAAAAGGTCTCTCCTCAGCGGAATTTCCCATGGAGGGTCATCTAGTATTTCTATCATCTCCGGAAACCAGGACTGATTGGGCCATTTCGGCACAATTAACAGAACTGTTTCCATGTCCTCTCGGACTTTGCTGATGACAAAATGAATGAGGCGCACTGGGGGAAACACATACTTGCGTTTCACCGGCCATTTGTTAGCCAGTGCATCCATGCCCAGCTGGGCTTGGGACATGGAGTACAAGAGGGGACAGTAGGTGTTCTCCGTGGAGGCAAATAGGTCAACTTCCGCTTTGCCGAATATTTCCCAAATCCTCATCACTGTCTGAAGATGAAGTCTCCATTCCCCTAGTAATACTCCCTGGTGTGACAACAGATCCGCTCCGAAATTCAGATGGCCCAGGACATGTGTCACACACAGTGAGAGGAGATGACGCCTGCTCCATTAATTGTGGCGATCAGAGTCCACTACAACAGTAGTGGAGATTTATGTACACCACTTCTGTTGTGTTGTCTGAACAATCAGAACGTGGTGATTCACAATGTCGGAATGAAAAGCTCTCAAAGTTAGAAAGACAGCCAGTAATTCTAGGCGGTTGATGTGACAAGCCCGTTTCACACCTGTCCAGCTGCCGAAAGTCGGGCATCCATCACATACCGCGCCCCAACCTGTGTTGGATGCATCTGTGGTCACCACTTTTCTTCTGAACATTTGACCCAGCAAAACACCCTGTTGGTAGAAGACCATCGCTGTCCATGGTGCTAGAGCAGAAAGATAGCAGGGAGTCACCACAATGCGAATGTGCCCGAGGCTCCAGGCGTGATGTGGAACATGTTGCTTGAGTCAGCACTGGAGAGGTCTCTTGTGTAACAGACCTAACGGTATGATGGTGGATGCTGCCACCATAAAACCCAGTATTCTCTGAAATAACTTCAGTGGCAATGTTTTCCCCAGTTTAAACTGAGACAGACACCGAAGAATGGCCTGTACACGCTCGTTCGTGAGGTGCGCGCGCATGCTCACCGAGTCGAGACAAACCCCTAAAAAGGAGATTAACTAGCTGGGAAAAAGTGTGCTTATTGATTCACTCACTATGGGAGATAAAGCGCCGCTCACCATAGGGAAGCAGTTAAGCATAATGTGTGGGGTGTATGATACATGAAGAGGAAATGGCCCTTTTTCTAAGAATGTGTGAGCGTCCCATGTTTGTGCAATGGGCGCTTTTTCTCTTTTATGAGAACAATCTTTGTTTGAGTAATACACACAGAAGCAACATTTGAACAATGTCCCGTTCCCAATGAACAGTATTGGGGAAGAGGGGAGAAACACTGTGTGCCTCAAATCAAGACTTCTTTGGCTATGGGCCATGAATAATGGCAAGCTCTAAGCTCCTCTTCATGGGGCTGGGCATGTCAGGATCTTTTCTGCTGCCCGGCCAGGGTTTTTCCATCGGCACGTTTTTCGCGCTGAGGCTGCGGGTGCTTACACTTGGGCTACAGTTTGCGTGGCTTCACTGATGGCTCAGTAGTAGCTTTTGGCTGTGCTGGGGCAGCGAGAGATGGATTCTTTGCCAGGCGCTGACCGGAATTAGATCGGGAGCGTGCTGGCAAAGAGGAAAAAGACACGTATCATGCAAGCAGCTCTTTAGTTAATATTGTATATATAAAACTCCAGCCGGAGCACTGTGGGAAGCAGGTAGAAGTTTCGCTAAAGCGCCGCGCTGATCAATGACGAGTGTCTGAATCGAAGAACCCGTTCACCTAGAGCATCTTCGATGGTGATGTGGAGAACTTTTCACCGGAACACACAGGGGAGCAGAAAGCCTCTTGGTGCAGGCGCTGAGCACAGGAGAAGAGTTGTCCTGTTCGCATCTTGCTGAGAAGTTCCGTCCGCTGTAAGTGTATATCGATGGCGAAGCAGAAGGGTTCCAAGACGAAGACTAAGTTCGTAGTCTTGAAGGAAGACAATTATAAAGAAATGGTGACTGAGCTCTTATATAGGCCAACTGCGCGCCCGCAGGGGTTGGGCTCAGACACCATTGCCAATCACAGGATTGGCGTGATGAATAAGGGTTTCAACAAGGTCGTCTAAGAAGGAATCTCCATAGTGCTTACAGCAATGTCGAGTGAACTGAATCGAAAGGGAACATACACCACTGATCAGACTAAAATCAATAAAGCATAAAATTAAAACATGTTTTTTTTTTTTACAATAAAAATCTTTCACATTAACTTTTACATTAAACTATGTAACATCAATAACATATTTAAATGAACCATATTAAAAAATAAAAACATTTAAAATGTAAATTACAAACTTTAACATTGTGGGGAAAATGCACATTTTAGAGGGCTCTTCTTCCTCTGAACTTTGACCTTGGAACTGTATTTTTAAAAAGTTTTTCAAACTACACCTATGGCATAAAATCAAGGGGCACACATTCTTTTTAAATTATTTTAATTATTAATTACTTATTTTGTTTTGCTTTTAAGCACACTTGTTAGACGTTGCACTAATGCTTGACCTGAGAAAACAAAATGAGTAAAAAATAAACACATAAATAACTGTAAATGTCATAGAAGTTGTGTACCAGATGAAGGGGACATGCAAAATGGTTTCTTCATGCAATCGGCAAATTCAAATATATTTTCTAAACAAAATTTTTTTTTTTTTAAATATAATCAAACCATTTCATATTATTTAATAAAAGGGTAGGTTATATAATGATGCCTTTTCAAATTATTTTTTTTTTTTTTTTTTTTTTTTTTTTCCACAATTTTAACTCTTTTTCACTTCTGAAAAATCAAAGTACATGGTTGTCACCTTATTTTTAATAATGACCCTTCTACGAACGGAACAGTCTCCGTTTAACCTGTGACTGTCAGCAGATGGCGCTGCGATGCTTTTGGGAAACGTTTTTTTTTTTTATTTTTTATTTATTTTTTTTTAGATTTCACGTTAAGTGTACAAAAGCTGTAGAAAACGAATAGAAATAAAATTCTGAGTATGCTGAATGTATTGTGCATTTTTAAATACCTGTGGGGTATTCTCAATGTGTAGTTATAAGCAGTGGTGGAAATGGCCGAGATTCACTGGGGGGGACTTGTTAGCCGAGGATGCATTAAATTGACTGAAAATAATTGAAAAATTACAGTAACACGTTTATAATGTTACAATTGACTCTTTCTTTTAAAATAAATGATGTTTTCTTCAAACTTTCCGTTTATCCAGGAATCCTCTACTTGTAGCAATGCAACCGTTGGCATATTCTGTTAATTACAGCTGCTTTAGGACCTGTGAGGAGTCTGTTTCTCAAATTAGAGACTCTGATGTATTCTCTTTGTTGTGCATCTGGGTTGTCCACTTATCTCTCTGTTCCAGTTTGATCAAGTTTATTTTAGTCTTTCAAAACAGAAGTGCATGGATGGAATAGCCTTCATCTCTCAAAAGAACAGTAGATTGATGAATTTGAGGAGAAATTGTTTCTTTTTGGTCATTTTTAAAACTGAAATTTGACTTGCAAGTGTAAAGTAACTTTACTGTTCAGTAACTAAAAAAATGCAATACCTCAGCTGCAAAAATACACTATATTGCGATTTCCACACTTCATTAAGTAACACAACCATTTTAACCGTTCTAACAAAAATAAATTTTACTTCGGTAATAAGTTAACTAATTAAAAGATTTCTTAAGGATTATGTGACACATTATTTACTTGGTAGACTGGAATAATGGCAGCTGAAAATGGAGCTTTTTATTATAAATGTAAAAAAAAAAAAATAATAAAACAGCCTATTTCAGATGATATAGATTATATATCTGTAATCTAACCACATTACACTTGAGAAATGAAAATTCTTGGTCGAAACTGAACATTCTGAACACATTTTTTTCTTTTTGTTCATATTTTTTTTTTTTTGCCAAATCTACTGGATATTTCTCTTCATTTTAATGAATGGGCATTTGCTGTCAGCCATACTAAACCACGCCCCCCCAGCATTGCGCATGTGTGTATCAAGACTGCAGAACACATTCTCGCAGAAGAATACCAATGCAAACGGTTCAGCAATTATTTGTGCATTAAATTACACATACACTTATGTACTTGTGGATGGTATTCTGAGCAAAGAAAACCGTATATTTGTGCAGTCTTCTGGTGCGTGGATTTGTAAATTGAGCGAGTGTGGATCTGTTGAGTGCATGTGTGGATCTGTTGAGTGCATGTGAGGATCTCATTTGTTGAGTGCATGTGTGGATCTCATCTGTTGAGTGCATGTGAGGATCTGTTGAGTGCATGTGTGGATCTCTTGAGTGCATGTGTGGATCTCATTTGTTGAGTGCATGTGTGGATCTCATCTGTTGAGTGCATGTGTGGATCTCATCTGTTGAGTGCATGTGTGGATCTCATCTGTTGAGTGCATGTGTGGATCTCATCTGTTGAGTGCATGTGTGGATCTGTTTAGTGCATGTGAGGATCTGTTGAGTGCATGAGAGGATCTGTTGAGTGCATGTGTGGATCTGTTGAGTGCATGAGAGGATCTGTTGAGTGCATGTGTGGATCTGTTGAGTGCATGTGTGGATCTGTTGAGTGCATGTGTGGATCGGTTGTCCGTGGATTCCCGTGTGCATTTGTCTATCTGTTGCGTGAATGTGTTTTGGCCTCTCACATAGTCAACACTGCGCAACCAAAGACACAGAAGATCCCACGCATTTATGTGTGGAACCTGCAAAGCTTTCATAGGCTATTTAGTGGAGAAAAGATAGCAATACTTTTAATCCCCTAACAAATGTTGCCAGTTTGAACAGGAACGCCGTTCCCCCACAAAATTCACTGAGGGAACTCCATTCCTAAAATTGACCCCATTTACTTACTTAATACTCATTCCTAGTCTTGTTGTGAACAATTCATCTGTGCATGTTATTTCATAGAAAAAAAATGCTTGTCTTTGTACTTTTCCGTCAAGATGTAAGATGCTGAAATTACTTTTCCTTCACCAAGCACTCTTATTTATTATTTACTGATTAGGCAATACAGGTTTTAGAATGCATTATATAAATTTTTTTCATATTATTGAACATAAGCCATTTTGCAACTGAACTCGTTAATTCTGTCTGAAATTTATTTATTATAAGGGATTTTCTAAGGACCTGTCAGTGTACACATGCATCAGATGGACGAGTTTGGAACGTCTCATTTTGTTGTGTAGCATCATAAACAGCATTTTTGAATTCTGTGTTAAGTTAAACTTAGTTTAAAACTTAGAAAAGCACCCTACATTCAGGTCCAGTTGTGTTTAAACGCAAGAGTGTGTCCTCATCTTGTGCTATCTGCTGTAAGTGTGGTTTATTGTCTGTACAGCTGGAGCTGCGCTTACTGTCCCCTGCTGACTGAGACTCATAAAAACATGAAGGTGAACATTCCTTGTTACGGTCCAGGGGCATGATTCATTGCTTTAGTTTTTTTTACGTGTTATGCTTTTATAATTAATTGCCCAAAATGAATGTGTTAAATCGATAGGCCTACTTTTAAGACTTATTTATTTAAATGACTTTTATTATGATTAGCTAAAATCTTCACATGTGAAATGAGGACCATAACAATTGCAAACAGTGTTGAATAGACATTGATATGTAAATGTGAGTGGTCATATGTTAATGTGCTCCTGGTTGTGACATCAAAATCATGAAGATTTCAAAACGTGCCATTTTCGCAGCTTAGTTTCTTTAAATGGTCTGGGTGGATTGGGGAGGGAGCTTAGCATTGTGCATGTTAGTCTACATTGAACTCTTATTTAAAAATAACAAGGTTAAGTAGATTTTCCATGATATGCTCCCTTTTATAAGGTTACAATTTATGATGCACTGAAACCCAAGAGTATTGGTTTCTGACTTGGTTTAAAGTAAATAATTGAGTAAACATCCTTCCCATGCGAAGTTGTTTGTGTATATGCACTTAGTAAAGTATGGGAGGCACATTTTGGAGGTCAGTAGATTTCACAGAGTAAACCCTGGAGATCACATGCCTTATTGAGAACCCTCTCCTTCCCGTCTCCCAGCAGTGGGATGTTTCTCCTACTAGAACAAAAATAATGCACTCCTCTCCTATTAACTCCCCTTCTGATGTGCCACAGTGTGAGAACATGTAAATGTAACATGTCGGATAATCTCTTTAAAAGTGATGTTTTCGTAGAAATTCACCCAAATATTTTAATTCGGTACATTCTGACACCATATGTCTTTCAAAACCCAAGTGACTTTCTTCCGTGGAACACGAAAGGAGTTACTCATAGCAGAATGTCCAAATGTCTCTTTTCCATATAATGAAAGTGAATGGTCAAGCAAGAACTTCAGTTTCAGCCTGTTCCTCAAACAAAGCTCTTGTACGACTTCAGAAGACTTGGAATATAGTGATCAAGTTATATGGACAACTTTTGTGATGCTCTGTGGTGCTTTTTTGTGCTTTTTGGAGCTTGACAGCCCCTGGTACCCATCCACTTTCAGTGTATAGAAGAGAGCAGCTCAGACATTCTATTAAATAACTCTTTTTGTGTTAAGGGGCAGTCACATTTACCTTTTGCACAGCAAAATTCTGTGGGCGACAGTCATTTCAGTGGGAATTCACACGAAAGTGAATTTCGTGCAATGAACTTCCAGTGGTGAAGAATTTCCCCTCGTGGATTTTGCGTGGAGTTCGTGTTTGGTGACCAATAGGAAGTTGCTTGGTTTGGCGGTGACCTCTGTGTGGGTGGTGCTTCGTACACAGCTACACTGAATATTTACAATGGACAAGATATTATTTTAGTGACGAGTTTATTTTTAACTTTAATCTCCCAGAGTATAAAGTGCAGAAATAAAAAGAGACCGCTCTGCAATTTTTTTTTTTTTTTTTTTTTTTTTGCTGGTTTCACATGCGCTCAATATCCACTAAATTTCACCTTGCAAAGTAAATGACCGCGCCTTTACCCAGAACAAAGAAAGCCAGTTTTAAAACAATAAGGGTTAGTACAGGATGGCAAAATGTTCATTTTTGGGGCATCTATCCCTTTAATTTGTAAACACCACCACAAACAGAGACAAAGCTAAACCAATTGTTCCTTTAATTTCAGTTTTCTGATTTTATCAGAGACATTTGATCAGTATCTTTGGAAAAATGTGTGTGGGTGTCCATCACATTGGACCCTTCAGGCCAAGTTTAAGATTTAAGTCCCTGGAGCAGTGTCCAGTTTAGAATTGCTGTTTTCAATAGGCTGAGATTTTGTTACTGTTGGCCAGACTTGAAAAAGATGTCAGGCTGGAAAAGAGTAACCCCTGTGCCCTTTTGTCTCAGCTAGGTTGAAGCTCTGCAGAAGAAGATAGCCGAGTTAGCCCATCAGTTGCGCTTTGAGATCTCTGTGAATGCCAAAGAGAAGGGCTGGTCAGAGAAAACATGCAGGCATGATTGTGTGTGCCAACTACTGTATCTTGGGTTAAAGGTGCACGCAGTAATTTTTTCCTCATTTAAAAAGTTTTACTTTAGAAATTAACAGTCATTTTGAAACATGTAAAATCATGAGCACTCACATGAGATGAGGTCTCTAGTCATATCAGTAACCGAATAAAAGCTATTTTATTCTACATGGGGCAGGGGCACCCTCATGGGGGCGGTCATGTTTGAATCACATTGAATCACTGCTGAATATTATTCACTTAATATCAGTAACCAGCCTGTTATTGGACACTTTCATTCAGGGATTAAATTAATCATGACTGACTGTGAATAGTGGATGTCTGCGTCAGTAACTAAAAACTATTGCGTTTGAATGATGCTGTATCCACGTTCAAGATTTTTTTTTAAATAAATGCTGAGTGCACCTTTAGAGTCTTAAGTCTAAGATAAAGATCTCCAAGAATTAGGAATCCAATTTCCCAGCCAAAAAAAAAAGAAAAAAAAAAAAAGAGGAAAATAAGCATTTTTGTTTTGTTTTGCAATAAAAAAATATATATATATATATACGAACATCCTTAATACAGGATATATTTACTTGGTAAGTAAAACTGTATAATATATAAGACTTCTTTTCAGAGAATATATATAGAATATATAATTTGTTCCTACCTTAAAGGCAAGTAGTTTGTCTTGTGTTTGAGCATTAGATGCTTAAAATGTAATAAGGTTAATGCATACCTGGAAAAAAACAACTGCCGATATGGTTGGAAAAATAACATTTATTCAAGAAATATTCTCTATAAAAAAAGGTTTGATATCTCGTATAATTTTGCTTCTCATGTAAATGTGTCTCGTTTTAAGGATGTTTAGATATTTTTACTGGATTTGCATTTTTGTATTATTATTTCTTTAACTAAGCAAAGATTGAATTGTTTGTTCGATTCACATTCCTCCCACTGGCATGGTCAAAAGCGGTATTTTCAATTCCTCTGCAATACTAAACTTATGAGCAACCCATTGTGTTCCTACAATTGTATCTACAGGTTCCACTTTTAGAAGAATCTGAAACTACTGTGTCTAAGCTGTTTGTTCGTGATAACTGCCACCCATTCAAGGCCAGTTTGACAAGGGTACAGCTGCCCATGTGAGTGTGTCTGTCTCTGGCCTTGCGAAGCCTCAGTCCCTAAATGGATCTTGCCTGTTTCTCTTGGCATCATTAACCTGCTCATCACTTGCTTGGTTTTTAATGGGATAATTCAAGGTCAGCCTAATGTTCAGCCATGATTTCTCCTGGAGTGCTTGGAGACGTCTGGTTTATATTATGATGGATTAACGTTTCTTTAAAAGTAATAATAATAATAATAACCAAATAACCTTGCTCAACTGAATAGTTGGTAGGTCCATAGGGCTTTTACTATAGTTTGGTGGTATTGCACTTTGGGTTTTGTAAATGCCTCATGAATAAAAGTTTTGTGATATTCTTTGCAAGCTAAGGTAGTGTGTTGGATTTTATTTTTAATTTTTTTCCCTAACTTTGCCTTCAGACCAGAATTGAGTCAGTATTTACCTGTGTACCCTTTGTAAGTGTGAACTTCATGAAAACTTTCTGGCTCTTGTGTCAAGGGCTGACAGTTATTAAAGCCTTCTCCCTCTAAGGCAAGAGCTCCAGTCCAATCTTTCATCCTCCCTCCTTCAGTTAAACCTGTGTTTCTTTACCTGGGACTTTTCCATGAGTAAAATTAGCAGACATAATCATGCCTGGACTCTAAGCATTTATTTCATGTCGGGGAAACTAGCATTCTTATTAGACCATTTGAGATGTATGGCACCTATTGTTTCCATGGTTTTCATATTATCATTATTCCTCAATTGGAGTCTACGACAGCCCCTAGAACCATACAGAAAATGGTGAAATTTGGCACACTGATTGGAGTGGTCATGAATAGTCCTCTGACCAAGTTTGGGGTCTTTCAGGCATACTCTGTAGGGCCACCATCAGTTCAAAAATTCACTGTTGTTCTGGTTATAACTTTTAAACCCTTTGGTCTAGAAAAAAAATTCTTCTTCCTCTGATTACTCTCCTAATGGGGACTGTAATGTACCTCTTCCATTAAAACGCCTACTACACTGGCCGCAGTTTTAGATTATTGTGTTATTCGTTTTTTGTTTTCTTTACTCCTATACATTTTGTCCGATTTGCACCAAAAATGGCCCAGATAATCTACAGAAATGACTGAACAGAATTTAGATTTTCTCGCCAACACTTTGGTCTATTAAAACAAAACTTGGTATGATTCAGTAGGACCATGATATAAGAGAACATACTGTACCAAATTTGGGGACAGCGCCACCAACAGGTCAAAAAATAAATAAATCTATTTTTACCTGTAACTCTTGAATCGTTTGGTCTGAAATCAGGAACTATGTGTGTTTGGATTCCTTGGGCCATCCGGAATCTGATGATATTGTATCTTTGCAATGCTTCAGTGTATCTTAATGAAACTCGGTATGACAGCACCACCTATAGGTCAAAATAAATCTACAAAATAAATCTACATATGCTTATACTGTAATTTTTCAATAATTTTTCCTAGAAACTTTGTCCAATCTTCCCCATTTGCTCAGATGATTTTCAGACCAAGCCGCAGATGAATGACTGAAAAGATTTTTGATTTTCGCTATGTTTCCAAAGTTAAGCCAATACAAAGTTAACTGTGGTGACCATTGTGCTTGGCTGTGATGACTCTCATCTTGGAATGTTCCTTTGGCGACTATCAACCTTGTGGCAGTGTGTTGCAGTGGATTGTGCGCTGGACTTGTGATCACAAGGGTACTGGTTTGAACCCTTACTGGGGTGACTTGTGAAGTAGTTTTGTTGTTTACATCATATCCACTCTGTATGCTCTTTGGGTCATGCTAAGTGTAGTGCACGTGCTGCCATTTCGGTTCTTGGTCCCCTATTGCTGCTTGCAGCTATATTGTTTTGCTTGTCAGCCTTTTTCAGTTTATCACTGTTTTTCCAGATCTTCGCTCTGAGACAACTTGAACCATCAAAGTTCCAGAAGTATGTGACCCACTTCATCAGAGGAATATTTCTAGTGATGATTCCTACAGCCGCAACAGTTCTGTCTGTAAGTGGCCCAGCCCTGTGAAACCCATTCAACCTTTATCTGCTCTGATCTGTGTGGATAACTTAATGTAAAGTGTATGAAGGTCTACATCATGTCTCAACATGTATGACATAACATATGACAGAAATAGAACACCATTCAGGTTTTCAAGCCATGCTGTTTTGAAAAGAAAAGACAATAGAGGCATGCAACTTTTGGGTCTGTCTGTACCTAGATGCAGATATGCCCCTTATTGCCCTCTGCTTCAAGGCTTTTGATCATGTTAGAAAAGGGGGTTAAAAAGAGGGTTCCAAAGGACAGAGATGTTTTTCAGATTCTCTGTGATATCTCCAGGACGTGCACAAATCTACGTCACATACTTATCTACATGTAGTTATCATAACCATATTTGTGTTATGTCTCCAGTTCTTCTTACGTAAGACCAATAAATGAGAAATCTCTTCAGGATGTTGGATCTGAGAATGCTTTATAAAAGACAGCACACCAAATTCAATCAAAATTGTAGTCCATGTCTCTCTCTACTGGCTCAGCTCGAGCTGTGTTGGATTGGGTCATAACCTGCTCATGAAGCCCCCTCGCATTCGGATTGTCTGCCAAACCCAGCTGACACGCTTTGACTCTGACACTCCATACAAGGACATTGTTGCTGCCTTTGTGGCCAAATACATCAAATAGATTGATGTGAGAGAGGCATCTTAGAGCATTAGCTTGTCAAAAATGTTTTATGTGGTCCAAACATGGATTTCTTTAGATGGGGTGCAAAATTCATCCAACATGACACTGTCAACAGAGATGTATGGCAACACAGAGTACAGCCTTTCTGTCTAAAATCTTCTGTAATATAAAGTTTAATATATTGATGTAAGAAATAATTTGTAACGAGATGCTTCCAAAGGGTAACACAATGATTTTAAGGATATAACAAATTAAAACTATGAGAAACTGTTGTTTTTGCAGTCTCCTTTTCTTTACGTGTCTGTTGCTTAGCTGATTTCTTCCTTTTGTTGACATATAATATCTTTCTGCAAACACACTTAATTCCATTCACATTCCATTTGTTCCAAACCCATATTTTTTATTTCTTTTTTTTTCCTGTGGAAGACAAAAAGGAGATGTGGCAGAATGAAAGCTTCAGTCCCCATTCACTTTAATTGTATGGAAAAAATAAAATACATTGAAAGTGAATATTGACTGAGGGCAGCTAATATTTTGTAACAAGATATTTTTTGTATTCCACTACAGAAAAAAATCAAATGCGTTTGGAACAACATATGGCCGAGTAAATCATGTACACAATGTTTATTTTTGAGTGGATTTGATTAAACAGATGTAGGCTGCTTTTTAAAAGATTGCATAAGCTAGAAGTTTTTCTTTTCTTTCTTTTTTTTTTCTTTTCTCCCCAATTTGGAATGCCCAATTCCCAATGCACTCTAAGTCCTTGTGGTGGCATAGTGACTTGCCTCAATCTGGGTGGCAGAGGACGAATCTCAGTTGCCTCTGCATCTAAGACCATCAATCTGCGCATCTTATCACGTGGCTTGTTGAGCGTGTTACCACGGAGACATAGCGCACGTGGAGGCTTCACGCTCTTTTTGTGCCATCCACGCACAACTCACCACGTGCCCCACTGAGAGCGAGAACCACATTATAGCAACCACGCGTTCAAGTGTTCAAGTGGTTTTTTTATTGTCGTTCAACCATATACAGTTAGTACAGTACACAGCGAAATGAGACAACGTTCCTCCAGGACCATGGTGCTACATAAAACAACATAGGACAAACACAGACCCACATGAGACTACACAGACTGAATAAGACCTACACATTCCTACATAAAGTGCACGTGCAAACGTGTGCAAAAAGTACAGGACAGTACAATAATTACTAAAAAGGAAACAGGACAATAGGCACAGTAAGAGACAGTGAGAGACAGTGCAGCGCCGGCCAGTACACATTTCTAATCTGAGTAGTGCAAAAAGATGACACTTTCTAAAAATGCCAGATGTAATATGAAATATTGAGGTAGCAGCCAGGTATAAAGTGACAATGAATTAAGTGCAACTCTGGACATGTGCAGAAGTTGGATGGTGTACAGGTGTGTGTGTGTGTGTGTGTGTGTGTGTGTGTGTGTGTGTGTGTGTGTGTCAGTCCAGTCTCTGAGTATTGAGGAGTCTGATGGCTTGGGGGAAGAAGCTGTTACACAGTCTGGCCGTGAGGGCCCGAATGCTTCGGTACCTCTTGCCAGATGGCAGGAGGGTGAAGAGTTTGTGTGAGGGGTGTGTGGGGTCATCCACAATGCTGGTTGCTTTGCAGATGCAGCGTGTGGTGTAAATGTCTTTGATGGAGGGAAGAGAGACCCCGATGATCTTCTCAGCTGTCCTCACTATCCTCAGCAGGGCTTTGCGGTCCAAAACGGTGCAAGTCCCAAACCAGGCAGTGATGCAGCTGCTCAGGATGCTCTCAACAGTCCCTCTATAGAATGTGGTGAGGATGGGGGGTGGGAGATGTGCTTTTCTCAGCCTTCGAAGAAAGTAGAGACCCTGCTGGGCTTTTTTGGTCATGGAGCTGGTGTTGAGTGACCAGGTGAGGTTCTCCTCCAGGTGAACACCAAGGAATCTGGTGCTCCTGACGATCTCCACAGAGGAGCCGTCGATGTTCAGTGGAGAGTGGTCACTCTGTGCTCTCCTGAAGTCAACAACCATCTCTTTTGTTTTGTCCACATTCAGAGACAGGTTGTTGGCTCTGCACCAGTCCGTCAGCCGCTGCACTTCCTCTCTGTATGCTGACTCATCGTTCTTGTTGATGAGACCCACCACGGTCGTGTCATCGGTGAACTTGATGATGTGGTTTGAGCTGTGCATTGCTGCACAGTCGTGAGTCAGCAAAGTGAACAGCAGTGGACTGAGCACACAGTCCTGGGGGGCCCCAGTGCTCAGTGTGGTGGCGGTGGAGATGCTGTTCCCGATCCGGACTGACTGAGGTCTCCCAGTCAGGAAGTCCAGGATCCAGTTGCAGAGGGAGGTGTCCAGGCTCAGCAGGTTCAGCTTTCCAATCAGATGCTGAGGAATGGTTGTGTTGAATGCTGAGCTGAAGTCTATGAACAGCATTCGAACGTATGAGTCCTTTTTATCCAGGTGGGTGAGGGCCAGATGGAGGGTGGTGGCAATGGTGTCGTCTGTTGAACGGTTGGGACGATACGCGAACTGCAGTGGGTCTAGTGAGTGGGGCAGCTGGGTCTTGATGTGCCTCATGACGAGCCTCTCGAAGCACTTCATGATGATGGGTGTGAGTGTGACGGGACGGTAGTTGTTGAGGCAGGACACTGAAGACTTCTTTGGCACGGGGACAATGGTGGTGGCCTTGAAGCACATTGGAACGACAGCGCTGCTCAGAGAGATGTTGAAGATGTTGGTAAGAACATCCGCCAGCTGGTCTGCACATCCTCTGAGCACTCTGCCAGGAATGTTGTCTGGTCCAACAGACCGTGGGTTGACTCTACATAGAGTTTTCCTCACATCAGCCGTGGTAAGACATAGCACCTGGTCGTTGGGAGAAGGAATGGTCTTCCTCGCCGCCACGTCGTTCTGCACCTCAAACCGAGCGTAGAAGTCATTCAGCGCATCTGGAAGGGAGGCATCATTGTCACAGGCAACTGATGTTGTCCTGTAGTTGGTGATGGCCTGCATGCCCTGCCACAGGTGCCGCATGTCGCCGCTGTCCTGAAAGTGACTGTGGATTCTCTGGGCGTGTGCGCGCTTTGCCTCTGATGGCCTGGGACAGTTTGGCCCTCGCTGTTCTTAGGGCTGCCTTGTTGCCTGCTCTGAAGGCGGAGTCCTGGGTCCTCAGCAGCACATCCACCTCCGCAGACATCCACAGCTTCTGGTTGGAGCGTGTGGTGATGGTCTTGGAGAAAGTGACATTATCAAATCACTTGCTGATGTAGCTGTTCACTGATGCTGTGTATTCCTCCAAGTTGGTAGAGTCGCCATATGTTGTAGCCTCCCTGAACATGTGCCAGTCAGTATACTCAAAACAGTCCTGAAGAGCAGAGATGGCTCCTGCTAGCCAGGTTTTCACCTGCTTCAGAAGCGGTTTTGTGCGCCTGACGAGTGGTCTGTATGCTGGGATTAGCGTAACAGAGATGTGGTCTGAATAGCTGAGGTGGGGGCGGGGCTCCGCTCGGTACGCACCTGGGATATTTGTGTAAACAAGATCCAGCGTGTCTCGCCCCTCTCGTTGCAAAGTCCACATACTGATGGAATTTAGGGAGCACTGTCTTGAGATTTGCATGGTTGAAATCTCCAGCGACAATAAACAGTCCGTCAGGGTGAGCATTTTGCAGTTCGCTAATAGCCCCATACAGTTCACAGAGCGCTTCTTTAGCATTAGCAATGAGGGGAATGTAAACTCCGGTTATAATGACAGTGGTGAATTCCCGTGGTAAATAAAAAGGTCTACATCTAACAGTCACAAACTCCACCAGCGATGAGCAGTAGCTAGAGACTAGCATAGAGTTCTTGCACCATTCCGTGTTGATGTAAACACACAAGCCACCACCGCGAGTCTTACCGCATAGAAATGCATTTCAGTCAGGACGAATCGAGGCGGCCCATCTAGCTGAATGGCGGGAACTCTGTCTCTGAGCCACGTCTCCGTGAAAACAAAGACACAGCAGTCTAAACTCACGCCGCGTAGTCTGCTGGAGTCGGATGTAGTCCAGATTATTGTGGCCAGACTGATTCAAACTGAGAAAGTCTATGGTAACTCAGATAACCACTCTGTACAATTGTGGTGAGAAGAATATAATCTCTGAATGCTATTCTGAGATGTGGGTTGGCGCTGTTTTGGCGGCATGAGGGGGACATACACAATTTCAGGCAGGTGGTTTTAATGTTGTGGCTGATCGGTGTAAGTCCAGTTTGTTTTCCAGTTGGGCGGGGTTTAATAACTCTACTCCAAGCCAGAGAGAAGCAGCAAACTCTGAAACAACGTGAGACCCCTCACACCTCACCATGCTCTGCTTTCTTCTATTAACACTGTCCATCGTGGCGACGGCGGACCGCGCGCTCCGCAGCTGCGGCACCTGCGACCCGAGTCAGTGTGAGCCGCTGCCTTCCGAGGGCTGCTCATCCGGGCTGCTGCTGGACGCGTGCGGCTGCTGCACTGTCTGCGCGTCTGGAGCTGGTGAGCCGTGCGGGGGACGCGGAGCTACAGCCAAGCGCTGCGCATCCGGATTCGAGTGCGTCAAGAGCGACAAAGACAAGAAGAGTAAACACGGG
Source organism: Myxocyprinus asiaticus (assembly GCF_019703515.2). NCBI lineage: Eukaryota > Metazoa > Chordata > Actinopteri > Cypriniformes > Catostomidae > Myxocyprinus > Myxocyprinus asiaticus. The sequence continues at coordinate 10,082,602 of NC_059370.1, read as the reverse complement.
GTCTGTGTGTGCAAGAACAACTACCCAGTGTGCGGTTCCGACGGTGTCAACTATAAAACCGGCTGTGATTTGAAAGCAGCAAGTGTGAAAGCCGTGAGTGACAAAAAACCCGAGATTAAGATTCTGAATAAGGGCAAATGCGCTCAAGGTGACTTGATATTTTATATAAAATATGTATTTCATAATATATATTTTTTACTATTATTATTATTATTATTATATAGGCATATTGCTCTGTTAATTTTTATATTGAGTTTTGGAATAACTTTAGAATAACTATCAATTTCATTAATAATTCATAGACATTTTGCATTATAGTCACTGATTTATAAACCTATATGGCTTAAAGTAATATTCTGGGTTTAATACAAGTCAGGCTCAAATGACAGCATTTGTGGCATAATGCTGATTACAACAAAAATAATTTCGACTCGTTCTTTCTTTTCTTAAAAAAAAGCACAAATCTGGGTTACAGTGAGCCACTCACAATGGAAGTGAATAGGGACAATCCGTAAATGTTAAAATACTCACTGTTTCAAAAGTATAGCCACAAGACATAAACTATATGAGTATATAGTTGATTATCATAACATGATTTTAGTGTTATATAATCGCACTACTAACCTTTTCTGTACAGTTATATACAGTTTTACAACATCACCATGACAACATAATGCTGTAAACTCAAAAACCGTATAGTGGCCGAAAAAACAATTATTTAAAAAACTTTACAGCTTAAATAATACACACATTTTAACTGAAGAATTGATGTAAGTGCTTTTTATAGAATTATAAACTTCACATTGCTGCCTTTAAACCCTCTAAAAATTGGCCCCATTCACTTCCATTATAAGTGCTTCACTGTAACCTCGATTTTTGCTTTCTATTTTTCCTAAAGAAAAAGAAGGGACAGGTTGAAGTTATTATTATTATTATTATTATTTATGGGGTAATTAACATTATGCTATCGATAACTTGTATTCAGCCCATAATATTCCTTTAAAAGCTCATTAATTCTTGTACATTCCAATACACTTTGATTAATATATTTTCACATGTTCATATTTGAAGGTAGCCTACATACTGATATTGGTCAAGCTTCATAAAATATGTGTTAATGACTTCAAGGAAAATTAAAAAAGTTATCAGTAAAGTTACTGTTGTTACAAGGCCTATATGTTTTGTAATAACTTATTTAACATGAAATAGACTACATATATACATATCTATACACTACAAACACTATATATTAACAAAAATGTACTACTATGTTTAATACTACAAACTAGAAGAGTAATTACATTGTAATTCTATGGTATGCCATGTACTTTGGAGTATCATGGAAATACTTTGGTATATGAATATGGTAATCCTATACATAGAATAAGCCTACATCAAAATACCATGGTATTACCATCTGATACCATCTCTGTACCATGGTATCTCCACCATACTTTTTTGTAAGGTAAAGAAATTATTGTTGTGCATAATGGGTCTTAGGAAACCTTACTTTCATTTTAGAGGTTATGCTGGCTCCCACTAAAGTTACTATTTAATTTCAGACATGGATCAGAGCGCAGAGAAGTGTTGACCTTTATGCACAGCTGCGTCAACAACCACTTTTCTACTTGAGATAAATTTTTGTCTAGAGTTTTAGTCTGGTTTATGCTCTACATCAACCAGTGATCCCTCATTTGATTCAGCTGTCATGTGCTTTGCGTAAGGGTTTCTTTTCCCTCTGGAGCACCCATACACTGACCTGCAGCCGGCAAAGCACCATCGATTCAGAAAAGCCTCACAATTGTTACTAAGAGATGTTAGGCAGAATGACAGCCTCAGTCACCATTTACTTTCTTTGCATCATCGTACTGGTGACTGAGGCTGTCATCCTGTCTAACATCTCCTTTCGTTTTTGAGTTTTTCATTTTTGGGTGAACTGTTCCTGTAAGAGGCGTGTTGTAACTACAATTGAAGTCAGAAATTTACATACACTTAGGTTGAAGTCATTAAAACTCATTTTTTAACCACTCCACAGATTTAATATTAGCAAACTATAGTTTTGGCAAGTCGTCCAGGACATCTACTTTGTGCATGACATGAGTAATTTTTCCAGTAATTGTTAACAGACAGATTGTTTCACTTTTAAATGACTATCACAATTCCAGTGGGTCAGAAGTTTACATTCACTAAGATAACTGTACCTTTAAGCAGCTTGGAAAATTCCAGAAAATTATGTCAAGCCTTTAGGGAATTAGCCAATTAGCTTCTGATAGGCTAATTGGCTAATTGGAGTCAATTGGAGGTGTACCTGTGGATGTATTTTAAGGCCTACCTTCAAACTCAGTGCCTCTTTGCTTGACATCATGGGAAAATCAAAAGAAATCAGCAAAGACCTCAGAAAAACAACTGTGGACCTCCACAAGTCTGGTTCATCCTTGGGAGCAATTTCCAAACGCCTGAATGTACCATGTTCATTTGTTCAAACAATAGTACACAAGTATAAACACCATGGGACCACGCAGCCATCATACAACTCAGGAAGGAGACACATTCAGTCTCCTAGAGAAGAACGTAGTTTGGTGCGAAAAGTGCAAATCAATCCCAGAACAACAGCAAAGGACCTTGTGAAGATGCTGGAGGAAACGGGTAGACAAGTACACTACCAGTCAAAAGTTTTGAAACACTTGACTGAAATGTTTCTCATGATCTTAAAAATCTTTTGATCTGAAGGCGTATGCTTAAATGTTTGAAATTAGTTTTGTAGACAAAAATATAATTGTGTCAACACATTAATTTATTTCATTATAAATACAAAATTTTATTAAAAAAAAAAAAGTTTTTGTAATTGATGACTTGGAACAAATAATAAAGAAAAGCAGCCAATAAGTGCCCAACATAGATGGGAACTCCTTCAATACTGTTTAAAAAGCATCCCAGGGTGATACCTCAAGAAGTTGGTTAAGAAAATGTCAAGAGTACATGTCAGCAAATTCTAGGTCTGATGAAACAAAAATTGAACTGTTTGGCCATAATGACCATCATTATGTCTGGAGGAAAAAGGGTGAGGCTTGCAAGCTGAAGAACACCAACCAAGCTGTGAAGCATGGGGGTGGCAACATCATGTTGTGGGGGTGCTTTGCTGCAGGAGGGACTGGTGCACTTCACAAAATAGATGGCATCATGTGGAAGGAAATTTATGTGGATATATTGAAGCAACATCTCAAGACATCAGCCAGGAAGTTAAAAGTTCGGTCGCAAATGGGTCTTCCAAATGGGCAAAGCATACCTTCAAAATTTTGGCAAAAATGGCTTAAGGACAACAAAGTCAAGGTATTGGAGTGGCTATAACAAAGCCCTGACCTCAATCCGATAGCAAATTTGTGGGCAGAACTGAAAAAGAGTGTGCGAGCAAGGAGGCCTACAAACCTGACTCAGTTACTCCAGTTCTGTCTGGAGGAATTTACCAAAATTCCAGCAACTTATTGTGAGAAGCTTGTGGAAGGCTACCCAAATTGTTTGACCCAAGTTAAACAATTTAAAGGCAATGCTACAAAATACTAACAAAGTGTATGTAAACTTCTGACCCACTGGGAATGTGATGAAAGATAAATAAATCATTCTCTCTACTATTATTCTGACGTTTTATATTCTTAAAATAAAGTAGTGATCCTAACTGACCTAAGACAGAGAATATTTTCTATGATTAAATGTCAGGAATTGTAAAAAACTGAGTTTAAATGTATTTGGCTAAGGTGTATGTAAACTTCAGACTTCAACTGTATATCTGTACTGTAAATTGCACTTGGGACAAATTCATTACACAAACAGATACATTGACACTATATGTTGATTCAACAGCAGAACAGGGCTGGAGACCATTGTTGTTATACAGGGTGGTAGCGTTCTGCTGTCCCTGAACAAACATGTCTGAAATTCCAGCTTCTCGGGTAGATTTTCAATTCTGAAAAGGGAGATCAGCTCTGATCAAATAGCAGCGTCTCGTTAAGCCAAACAAAGAGGCAGACTGTTGGTTTAAAGCAAAGTCCGATTGTTTGAATCAGCGAACCTGCATATAATTCATTATAACAGCATTCTGGCTTTGGAGTAAAAGAGCCAGTGGATTCTGTACATGGAAAAGCTTCTCTGGCAGAGTTGTCTCTGAGAAGCTCTGGCTTCTGCTAATTAACTCAAACAGCAGTCCACGTCTAACAATGTGACCAGACTCAGCAGAAGCGAAGAAAGGGTAAAGAGAACACAACCAGTGCACAGCCATTTGTTTTTCGGAGCTGAAATCCTTCTCAATGATAAGGTGTCAATTTCAAAGTTGTAAAGACAAATTGTCTTACAAGGAATCTCAGCTCATGTGTTGTGTTTTAGAATCCTTGAAAGCATTTTTGTTGCTCATTATTCCTGTCGCTGCAGTTGTGAGGTGAAATGTCCACTGTGTGGTTCCAAAAGCGAGTTAAATTTTCTCCTAAACAGAGGAAGGTTTTAAGGTTAATGCTCTATCGAGTTTTAAATCAACAAAACCTACTGTACCTCCTTACCCTAAACCTTAAACCTAAACCTAGTGTGTCATAAAAAGCAAATGTGAGATGAAAAATGCAATTGCGGAAACAACCATGTTAATTTTTGGTACTTCTATGACACTTTTTGCTCACGTGTCAACTCGTCCTCTTCAGGACACGTACCCCGGGCCTTTGCATCGCCTCTGTCAGTTCAAATACTGCGCAATTTGATTGTGTGTGAACAAGCTTGCAAATGTAGTTGGTTATGTAATGCCAATGTTTAAATCTATTGCCCTGTGAGTCATGCATGATCACACATACCAGGAGATCAGCAATATGTAAGGAACGGGGCAAAAAGTATTGGTTTATGAACTGATAATCTGCCATTTTACTCATGATTTGTGTGAAATGGAATAAAAGTCATTATTGTCGTAGCAGCTCTAGTGTTCATTTCCCCAGAAATGCATAAAATCATTTAGCAAAAATGTAGCTTTAGTAACGTGACCAGGCTGGGTTTATTTTCTTTAGAATAATGTACACTGATAAATTATAGGATAATGTACACAAAGTGACTCTTTGAACAACATATCACACCATCCCCTATGTTGTCATATATTACAATCAGTCAGACATTTTAGTGATCATATTCTCTCAGTCTTTCATGCATGAAGCCCTCATACTGATAACTTTTGCATAGTATGATCATAGATAGAAAATAACCTCTAAATCATTTGTGTCCCCCCCCCCCCCCACAGCACCTGTTATTGTGACTGCTCCTGGAGAGATCTGGAATGTGACTGGTTCACAGGTCTTCCTAAGCTGTGAAGCCACCGGGATACCAACACCTGTGCTCACCTGGAGGATGGTATAGAATAGATAAAAGGAATTTTATCTAGTATTTTTAAAGGTGAATTGTGTCATTTCTTTTCTGTTAATATAATTTTTATCCCAGCTTATTGTGTATAGACAACTAAGTAAGCCATTTGACTTCCCCAAAAAATGAAATCACGGTGGCTCTTCTCTGTGGTGCTGAACTGGGGCGAGAATATCTGTTTTCTGACCAATGGAAGATGGAGGGAGTGATCGAGAAACACGTTTGAAGAAATGTTATTGTTTTTCTGTTTGGTGCTACAAGGGGCACAGAAATGACACACTTCACTTTGAAATAATGATTTTTAGTTATTCTGTGCTGTTAGGTTTACATGTAACAACATACATTACAAGCTATTTTCAATTAATTATCATCAGATCCTACAGCACAGTCCCAAATCCCAAATGGGAAGGAGGAAGGAGTGAAATACATTTCCAAGGGTGTGTTACTTTGTGCATACTGTACGGCTCCAGCTATGTCAAAGGATGTCCAGCTCTATGAAAAACACTAGCACTAGAAACAATAGCACTTGAAACAAGGGAGGGATCAGAGCAGGAAGCACTTTATCAAACATGTCATCAGCTATCACATTTTTCCATTGTAAGAGACAAACTCTTTCCTTAAAGAAAGAATCAAAGTGTTCAGCACTGATTCTGGTCATTATTTAGAGTAAGTCACTGATTTAAAGAGTAATGCGTAGAGATGAGAGCCAGATGTACAACTGAATGATGGTCATTTCCCAAGAAAAAAATGAACCCCTCACTAGTTGTCTCTCAAATACAGGAAATCTGAAGCCCTGGGAAATTTTAACATTTAAAAGACTTGTTTTTCTAATAGTTTCCAAGTAAATTAGGAAATATTTTTTTATTAAATTTGTTATAGTTAAATAAACATGAGGTAATGTGTGCAGTATTTTCTTAAGGGATTAACTATAATCTGATCAGTCATGCTTTAGATATGGTGGAAATTACATTATGTCTTGGATTCAGAATTTGCCTCAGATTTAGGGTTCCTGTGATATGACAGCAATTAAGCAATGCGGATCTAACCTCACTCAAAAACTACTTTAACATCCCTAGAGACAGGCTGCTTACAGTATAGTTTAGAAAAACCCAAAAATCTTTAGTTCAACCATGACAACTCTTGGAAAGATTTAGCATGCTAATGTAGGTATGACTTATTGATAGGATTTAGTCTTGGCAGACTAGATCTGTTATGCTACTGCATAGTATGACATGCTGCTGCACAGTTAGACATAAATACAATCCCCCAACAAAGCAGTGAAGCTGCACAAACACATAAAAAAAACACAACCCCCAACCAAGCTGATCTTCCACTAAGACTTATGTACTGCTGCTGCTCCAAAGAGCCATGTGCACCCAGTGTACAGTATGCTAGCTAAGTGTGCCTGAGCCCGCTTGGCCAAATGGCATAATGCTAATCAACTAAATCTCTATGTGTGCCTGGGACTGCCTGGCTGAATGACTTAAACGGCTAGTGACCTGACTCATAATGTGTAACTGGACCAGGAAAGCCCACAGCCTATTTAACTAGTGACATAGACAAGCTATGTGTGGATTTATTTAATATAATGACCTAAGATAGCAATGTGTGCCAATGCCTGATTTGGCTACAGCTTACATTATTAAAGACATATTTCTATGTGTCATGGCCAAAGCAGACTTTACCGTGCAAACTGATTGAAGGAAAAAGCCTCAGCAACCATCTGAGCAAATAGCCTTTTCAGAGAATACTCTCGCAGCACTTACTAGCAAACTGAACAAATTTAAATGTTAGGCTTAGACATTTAAGCGCAAGTTGATTGGCTACCCGGCTGCACATCAAAGGACCTATCAGTTTACACCATGTGAGCCAATTGGCTTGACATATCACATATGAGTGAGCTATTGGCTAACAAATAACAAATTAAAAGAACCTATCAGCTTGCGCCATTCAGAGTTTCATGCCTGAACTTGGTCACTTATCTGTGTTAATGAAAACACAAGACTCTTCCTGCAGAGTCTGTTGAAACTTCATGCATAGCCAAAGTCACCACTAAAGTTCACTAACAAGCAAACAGCTGTACGTCATTGAGTTAAATCTGAAAGTGGAAAAAAAAATATATCTTTGTGGTTTGGCTATATTGATTCTGATAGGTATCCGATGGCAAGGGAAAAACTGTGCCACTCCCTGGGGACAAAGACAACCTGGCTGTCCAGACCCGTGGGGGCCCCGAAAAGCATGAGGTTACTGGCTGGGTGCTAGTAAGTGTGTTCAGCTAAATATACATGGGTAGTTGACATATAACATGCATGAATCTTTTTTATTTACATAGTGTATATGTATAAGAGAAAAAGTATATCTTAGGTCTACCTAAGTTTTTCACAATTTTTAATCAGCTATTCCTTTTTTTTTTTTTTTTTTTTTTGCATTCACTAGTTCATTTTAAATGGTCCTCCTGCGGTGTGACAGAAGAATTTAAAAAAGTAAAAATTTTCCATGTTGTCTCTCCATTAATATGAGCTAATTAAAGCTTGCACATATAATACCTATTAAAATAATTGCAAACATTGTTTAAAAAAGATTCTGATGAAGTATAGCATGTCACACCACAGGACGCTACCGAAACACTACATCAAATACCTAAGCTCTATACGTATGCATGTTATTTATTGTTTCAGTGCAAATCTAAATGAAAATCAGGATTTATTGTTACGTAGCCAGTGCTGCTCAGGAAAAAGACTAGGTTTATCACCGCATCTCAGGTTACATTCGTTTAGAGTTCTCTGCATTCAGAACAGATTGGGTGAAAACTATGGCCATCTGTTGCAGATATCTCCTCTTACCAAGGACGAGGCCGGTTCCTACGAATGCCACGCCAGCAACATTAAGGGCGAAGCATCGGCTGTAGGCACCATCCACGTGGTGGACTCCATTAATGACATTCCTCCAAAGAAGGGTGAGTGTGTGCAGTTGAACCATCATTGACTAAATTACAGTATAATAAATCAGTCCAGTTGCACCTCCGTTTTGCTGCAGGATATACAGTGTAGAGGAGACTTGCTTTTGCTGAGAATGTTTGTGATTTGAATGGGATTCTGGTGTGCAGCATATGGCCGTATAGACCGTGTCCAAGCATGTTGAGAAGTGTTTGCTTGGTCCATATCAGCTGCCAGTTCGCTGTCAGCAAGATCTATGCTGTGACAAATGTTTCTACTGTTACCTACAGTACTGCAAGTGTTCACACGTGCACAGTCCATAAAACAACTTAGCATGGGACATGTCCCAGTTCTCAATCTTGGTGTCATAGCACCAAGCAAAATGTTGCTAGAGTAAAAGTCAACATGTAATGGCGTTCGCAACCCATTGTACTTCCATAATGTGATGTGTTTCCGATTAAAACATATTCAACAAGAAACAAAACCCACTGTGTATCTTCAACTTGTCCAAGTTTCCAGAGAAAGTTTCATATGATGTTTATAACTGTTTAGATTATCAGTTTATCACCTTAAAGGGACTTCCACTTGAATCGCCTCAGCTTTGCCATAAGCATTGAGTTGTATGAAGCATTGCTGATCAGCATTGTCCCAGGTGCCACATTGCACTTCCGTCAAGCATTGTAACGTGCCGCTCAAAGTTAAAACAAGTTCAAATTTGACCCCATTGCCGCTGACTTTTCAAAGCATCAGCCAATGATTTCTAGACAATTCAGATTATGTATCATTACTTGAGCAGTGCCAGCAATAAAAAAGCAAAAAAAAAAAAACAGGGGTTCTATGGTGAACACAACTGACTTTTAATCATGTGCAGAATATGAATTATAGATGACTACAATTTTCACTAGTTAAAACGCTAATTCTTGATATGGTGGAATTACTGCTAGTGAAAATGCTAATTTCCATTAAATAGGTTTGTGCTAGAAAAAAACGTAAATTCTTGATAAAACAAATAACCTCATTACTCACAGAAATATCTATTCTTGTTATCAAAAATGGAATTTCAACTAGTAAAATCTGTAACAGCATTTTCACTAGTAGAATTTCTGGTAGCACTTTATTTTACAGTACTGTTCTACATTTACTTACTGTTTAATTACAGTAACTATAGTAATTACCAGGTACTAACCCTAAACCTAACCCTAATCTTAACCCATATTAAATACGTGTAGTTACCTAATATTACTCAGTACTTTCTTGGTTAAGTACACTGTAAGTATACTGAAAGTACACGAACTGTAAAATAAATTGCAACTGAATTTCTTAATGATTTTTCATGCACTCCTGTTTAAAGTGCAATTTCAGTACTAGTTAATATTCAAAACACACATACCAGCTATGTACTTCTTACAGTAAAAATTATCATTTTCGAAATCAATAATTACATAGTTACTAGTGCAAATGTCCACTCCTGATATCAACAATTGAATTACAACTAAAAATGCTAATAAATTGATATTTGTAGTTTGGTTTTCACTAGTGGCAATGTATATTTCAGGTACACTGGTGACCAAAAGTACATTGGAATAATGTATAAATTTTGCTGTTTCGGAAGGAAATTTGTACTTTAATTCACCAAAGTGGCATTCAACTGATCACAAAGTATAGTCAGGACATTACTGATGTAAAAAAAACAGCACCATTACTATTTGACAAAGACATTTTTGATCAAATCTAGACAGGTCGCATTTCCAGCAGCCATCACTCCAACACCTTATCCTTGAGTAATCATGTTAAATTGCTTATTTGGTATTAGAAAATCACTTGCCATTATATCAAACACAGTTGAAAGCTATTTGGTTCATTAAATGAAGCTTAACATTGTCTTTGTGTTTGTTTTTGAGTTGCCACTGTATGCAATAGACTGACATGTCTTAAGGTCAATAGTAGGACAAACATGTCAAAAAAGAAACAGCTTTCTCTAGAAACTCTTTTGAGGAATGAAGGCTACACAATGCTTGAAATTTCATACAAAGGTGTACACTACAGTCTTCAAAGACAAAGGACAACTGGCTCTAACAATGACAGAAAGAGAGTTGAAGGCCAGATGTACAACTAAACAAGATAAGACATCAGAGTCTCTAGTTTGAGAAATAGACACCTCACATGTCCTCAGCTGACAGCTTCATTGAATTCTACCCACTCAACACCAGTTTCATGTACAACAGTAAAGAGAAGACTCAGGGGTGCAGGCCTTATGGGAAGAATTGCAAAGAAAAAGCCACTTTTGAAACAGAAAAACAAAAAGAAAAGGTTAGAGTGGGCAAAGAAACACAGTCATTGGACAACAGATAATTGGAAAAGAGTGTTATGGATCTTAACCCCATTGAGCTTTTGTGGGATCAGCTAGACTGTAAGGTGTGTGAGAAGTGACAAGACAGTCACATCTATGACAAGTGCTACAGGCAGCGTGAGGTGAAATGTCACCTGAGCATCTGGACAAACTGACAGCTAGAATGCCAAGGATCTGCAAAGCTGTCATTGCTGCACATGGAGGATTTTTGATGAGAACTCTTTGAAGTAGTTTAAGAAGTTCTGAACATTTGTTTCAAATTGTAATAGTAATTTTTCACGGTATTAATGTCCTGACTATACATTGCGATCAGTTAAATGCCACTTTGTTGAATAAAAGTACCAATTTCTTTCCATAAATGCAATATCTGTACATTATTCCAAACTTTTAACTATCAGTGTATCTATGTTACAGCCTTTTATGATTTCTTTAATGATATCGGAAATCCATTTCCAGATATCCGAAATATCATTGCCACTAATGAAAACCAAATTTCAAATATCAAAAGTTTATTTTTTTACTATTTTTTTTTATTTTTTTACTAGCAATTCAATAATTGATATCAAGAATGGACATTTGCACTAATAAGTATGTAATTACTGATATCAAGAATTATTGTTTTTACTAGTAAGAAATGCATTGCTGATATGTGAAATTGGAATTTCAGTTTAGTAGCCTAAGACATTTATAAAAGGTATCTGTAAATGTGTTTGGAACAGGAGTAAATGACAGATAATTGAAATAAAAAAAAATAAAAAATAAAAAAAATTATGTTCATATTTTTGATATCAGGAATGTGTTTTTCATTGTGTGAAGAACAAGCATTTTTACGAGTGCAAATGTAATTATCAAGAATTAGCATTTTCACTAGTAGTAATTCCATTGCGGATTTTAAGAATTAGCATTTTAACTACTGAAAATTTAATTGTAGTTAACTATGTCATATCCTGCATGTGATTAAATGTAAAAAGGGCTTGCAACATACGTTCACCGCAGTGCCTTGATGCCCCAACACGGGTCATGTAGAGGCCTCTTAGTGCCACAACATGTTTAAGATTGTTATCTCTGATTGGCTGTGACACAAAACTCCTCCACATTGTACAGCGAACCATAGATGTGATGGGAAAACGGTCCAATAATTGCCATTGTTTCCTCTTTGTCTGTTTGTATGCAGTGGCAAAAGATGACGAGCTGTAAGAGGTTTCTGGTGAAGAGTCCTGCTGTATCAGATATTGAGGAAAAATACTGAATCCTCATTGCTGACTGCACATTGGCCATGGGGAAAAGCACTTAGCATTTTGTGTTATCACTCCTTACACACACACACAAAGCCTAAACCATACAAAGTAATTCACACACGGGCACTTTATTCTATAGAAGTTGCTCAGGCACACCCATAACAAACAGACCCCAACATTTCCATTCCTTCATTCATAATGTTACCTCACTCTATAGATATTGTAAAGCCCCACATTTTAAGCCAATGTCATTCCATTATAAAGAAAGAATTTAAAGTGATTTAATTGCTGTAGAAATATCTATAGACTTCCTTCCCATTGGTTCTTACAATTAAATTAAATGTTGTCCTTCTAAAAGTCTAAGCATCTAATGCATTTGTTTTTATGTTTTGACATTTGTATTTCTCTACTGAATAAACATGCACTTTGCATGGCATGCAGTGTATTGTCTTCGTGGAAATGCTGTCAATTACATATTGAGCATGTTCAGTTAATATTTTCCAAAAAAAGGCAAAATAATTGGATAATGTGGAATTGTTTTACATTGCTTCAAACATGTTTTCATATAGTGACACCTTAATCATATAGTAAAGAAACTCACTACTTGCAATGAAATATTTTTAAAAACGAAGCTTTATTTTACTTTGGGGTGAACAAAGACGACACATGAAAAACAACAAAACTGTTTAATTTTTTTTTACACAAGCCCAGCAGCTACTGCAGGAAGTGCTGTTGGGAATCTATTCAAAATCATTTGCCCTGTAATTTCCTCTGGGTTCCCGTTTCCTGTGATTCACCATGTGGGCGTTTAGTTGGTCATCATCCGTGGGGCGATGCTCATAGACATCAGCTCCTGGAATAAGAGCTTACAGGCGTATGGCATCCTGACCAGAGAGATCTGAAAGTGCAGAGCAGGGAAACGGTCACTTGAGACACTAAATCAAAGTATATGAAAGGGGTTGCAACATTAGAGTGTAATCTTAAGTCACCTGAATAACTTCTAATGACTATGTCACACCACCCATCCTATAAGACTACATAAGCACGTGCTCACCTGTGTCTTGTTACGGCATCCTCTGCACTCGTAGGTGTGTGTGCGGGTGTTGGCGATGGCCATGAGGCCACACAGGTTGCAGACGTGGACTTGGTATGGATCAGAAGCCTCGAAAAGCCTCTCTTTTAGGAACTGAGCGGCACCATGAGCGATCTGACAGTCACGTTCCATTTCTCCAAAACGTAACCCACCGTCACTGAAGGAGAAAACGGGGTGAAGCAAATGAGTGCCATTCAAAAGCCCAGAATAATGACTTTAGGTGATTGTAGAATGAGAGTCTATATTATGTTCCATATTACCAAGTCGAATTTGATGAGTTCACTTCTAAAGCTACTTTGGGTTTTACAGTGTAAAGCTACAAAAATGCCTGCAAAGTGCAAACATTTTGGCCCTTCAACCAAAGTATCTTATTCTGTAGTTTCAAAGAAGTTCATATGATGTGTAACACTCACCGTGATCTGCCCTCCATGGGCTGTCTGTTGAGGATCTGGACTGGCCCGCGTGCTCTCGAATGGATCTTATCGTCCACCATGTGCTTCAAGCGCTGGTAGTAAGTGGGTCCAATGAAGATCTGAGACGTGAGCTTCCGGCCGGTGAAACCATTATACAAAACCTACAACATAAAACATGATCACTCTCATTTAATACTGTAAGTTAAATATCATTGCTTTAAGACAAAGTGTGTATTTTTTAATATAAGTTAGGCACAATCAAAAGCATTTGTAGCACAATGATTTACACAGAAAATATTGTTTCCCCTCATATATATATATATATATATATATGATGGTTACAGTAAGTCACTTACAATAGAAGTAAATGGGGCCAGTTCATAAACATTAAAAAATATGAAATACATTTTAAAAGTATAGCCACAAGACATTAAAAATATTTGTGTCTAACATGAGTTTGAGTTTTTATTTATACATGAAAAAAAAAAAAAAGTTAAAAAGCAAAAACAATGTTTTCTAGGCTCTATTCAAAAGATTTTCAATGGGTTCCTGCCCAACAGGCCAAAAAGAAAAGAGAAAGAAAAAAAAAATTTAAGGATAAAAAAGTAATTTAAAGGGATAGTTCACCCAAAAATGAAAATTCTCATCATTTACTCACCCTCATGCCATCCCAGATGTGTATGACTGACTTTCTTCTGTAGAACACAAAGATTTTTAGAAGAATACCTCAACTCTGTTGGTACTCCCACCAGAGCTTTGAATGCCCAAAAGGCAGCATAAAAGTAATCCATAAGTCTCCAGTGGTTTAATCCATGTCTTCTGTATTGATTTGATGGGTGTGGGTGAGAAACAGATCTTTAAAGTCCTTTTTTTAACTGTAAATCTATACTTTCACATGCAGCCACCTACTGGTTGGGGCTGATCAAAGGTGGAGATTTAAAGTAAAAAACAATGACTTAAAATATTGTTCTGTTTTTCACCCACACCTATATATCGCTTCTGAAGATATGGATTTATCCACTGGAGTCATATGGATTACTTTTTTGCTGCCTTTATATGCTTTTTGGAGCTTCAAAGTTCTGGCCACTATCTGCATTAAATGGACCTACAGAACTGAAATATTCTTCTAAAAATCTTTGTGTTCTGCAGAAGAACGAAAGTCATACACATCTGGGATGGCATGAGTGTGAGTAATTGATGAGAATTTTCATTTTTGGGTGAACTATCCCTTTATAAAAAAAATAAAAAATAAAATAAAATAAAATAAAAAGTGAAAAAAAAAAAGGAATTATACAAAAAGAAAAAGCAAGAAAGAACTGAAAAGATTAAAAAGGAAAATAAATACAAAGAGACTGTGTAAATGATTGTTCAACAGATGTAAGTTTGTTAAAAAAAAAAAAAAAGAAATTGCACAAAAGCACGCATATCCAACGGCAAAAAAGCTCAACGTGGGTGCCCAACCAAATTGGTATCATAAAAAGAAAGAAAAGTCGGCACACCATGGTTTCAAAATAAGAAAATTTTATTTGAATGTTCCCACCTGTCTTATTTTGGAGCCGTGGTGTGCAGACTTTTCTCTCTTTTTCTAAGTTTGTTTAAATACATGATTTTAGTGTAACAAAATCACTTATAGTGTTTACTAGCATTGCATTATCATGGCAATGAGTTGCAATATTGGATATATATACTCCGTCAGCACAGTTAATATCAGGGCCAGTGCTGATGTAGATTTGATGATACACAAATCTACATCAGCACTGGCCCTGATATTAACTGCACTTTAACTATGCTGATGGATTGTCTGCATGAAATTAGTACCTGGATGCAGCATCATTTTCTAAAGCTGAACGGTTCCATAACTGAGCTCATGCTCATTGGTACACTGGCTGCTACACGTAAAGTTGACCTAAATCTTAAATTGATGGTTGACAACAGCCTTGTGCTTCTCTCCTCTCAAGTGCGGAAACTGGGTGTCATCTTTGACGCTCAGTTGACATTTGAATGTCATTAAACATATTTCCAAAACAGCCTTTTACCACCTTAGAAATATTGCCCGACTTAGGCCCTTCCTCTCTCTGGCTGATGCAGAAAGGCTTATCCATGCCTTTATCACCTCTAGGCTGGATTACTGCAATGCCCTCTTTTCTGGCCTACCAGCAAAAACCTTAAATAGGCTTCAGTATATTCAGAACTCTGCTGCTCGTGTTCTTACACACACCTCACCATGTCTACACATGTGTTTTCGCAGTTGCACTGGCTTCCCATCCATGCTTGTATTGATTTTAAAACTCTCATTTTAACATATAAAGCAGTTCATGGTATTGCACTGTCTTGTTGCGCCCTACACTCCCTCCCGTTCTCTTCATTCTGCCAATTCATTTGCACTTCAGCAGCCCTCCTGCAAACTTAAATTTATAGCGGAAAAGAGCTTTCTCTTTCAGAGGCCCTGAGCTATGGAATGCTCTTCCTTTTACTATTAGAAACACCCCAACCTTGGATTGTTTTAAGAAGTTACTTAAGACTCATTTAAGGTAGTCTTTTAATATTCATTAATATTAGTTTTATGTGTGGTTGCTGCTGTTAGTAATTTTATGTTTAGTCTTTTTAAATTTGTTGGTATGGTGGTTGCTGTTGTATGTTATGTGTTTATTCAATCTTGTACCGCTTTGAGTGCAAGAAAAGCGCATTATAAATAAAAGGTATTATTATTATTATTATATTGGATATAATTTTACACTGAGAAAGGTCAGTGTAAAATCACGTAAACGTGTATAATGTTTACGTTTTGTGGCTATACTTTTGAAACTGTGTGCAGCCCCATTTCATTTGAAGTGCCTCACTGTAACTTGTGCTTTTTTATTTTTTTGGGTAATAAACAAGGGGTGAGTTGAAAATGTTTTGTGTAATCAACATTATTCTACAAATGCGGTCAACTGAGCTTAACTTGTAATGAACCAGAATACTCCTTTAAAAATCCCTTCTACTATCAGCTTTCTCGCTCTGAGCAACCGCGTTTGTTCAACCAATGGCAAAGTCTTTCTAGCAAGTCAATCCACTGCCGGCCATCTCTGGAACGCTCTCGGGAGGCTATTTCCAGTCATGCCAGTGTAGCTCCTATCTACTTGAATGGAGAAAGACCAAAATCTCAACAATGGTTGGTCAAGATTACGATTAAAGAGCATATGTCAAATCAGCAATAAAATTTGATAATACTGGAATCATAATTTTTTTTTACCTCATATTACACTAAAACACGCAATTTTCCTGGCTTGTATAGCTAAAGCGCATGCACGTTCTCGAGTTGATTGACAGACGATGTCTGTATCTAAAAGGTGATTGGCTCTTTTAACTGTAAGGTGGGACGTCCTATCTACATCCGTTGACCGTTGGGCGCTAGAGCTCCTTGGTCGGGCGTTCAAATTTCTCCCATTCATTTTAATAGAAGTGGCCCGTCTCTGCCAAATAGTCTCTGCCAACGGCCGACGAGAGGAGTGTTCCGAAAATTTGAATGAATACATTTTTCGCAGTTCTGTTTGCTGAAGCTAGTGGCGCAGAAATTACACACTACACCTATAATAGTGATGCCACACTGGCAGGTATGCACAAACATAGGACAAATTCTACACCTCGTTGCCTCTCAGATGATAGCCATATTCTGACAGGAGGTTGGAGACTTTTTGTACGTTCACAGCATCGTTGAATGGCGTGGCATCACCAATCTCTCCTTTGTTAGCGGAAACCTGAAAAGAAGAGAAAACACTGAGTATTCATCAGCACTGATGTACATTTACCATGTGGAAAAGACCAGACCTGCTCACATTATTCAACTTTGCTACGCCCTTGTACAGACAGATGTCTCAACAGTAAAAATCTGTTGCTAATGTACACATCGATACAGAAGCACAAACAAAGTACCTTCCCTTGCAGACACTCGATCAAATGGCCGACTGTCATTCTGGATGGGATGGCGTGGGGATTGATGATGATGTCAGGGGTGATTCCTTCACATGTGAAAGGCATGTCCTAAAAAAGACAGTTCAGGTCAGACACACCCTGCACCTGGATCTGGATTTCACATTAAGTGTTTATAATGACTTGACTGTGAGAGTCTCAGCTATCAGGCACTGTTTAAAATGCACATCCTGTGTACAGACCTTTGACTGCAGGCTAGTCTAAACAAAACTAGCCTACACATAGTGGACTGCATTAAAAGTGAAGATGGGAAAGACTACAGCATGTGACTTGACTTCAAAATCCTGTTAGGGGAAGTCCGTTTAAAGGCAGCTATTTTCTATGGAATTAATAAATAGGCACCCAGTAACCCCTTTTAAAATGTTCTGTTGCACCTTGCAATATCTCTGGAAATAACTTTCAAAATCTGTCGCATCTTACCTCTTGTCTGTACTGGATACCGCAAGTACCCTTCTGACCGTGTCGACTGGCAAACTTGTCTCCGATTTGTGGAATACGAACTGAACGGACCTGCAGAAAATACAAACATAATTACACTCACTACCAGAGTGTATTTACAAATAGGGATGTCCCAATACCGATACTGTTATCGGGTCAAAAATTGTGCTCAAGTACTGGTACTCGTACTTATAAAAATGCTCCGATACCAAAAAACTATACCGTATTTGACGAACGAATGTCATTATGTAAACATTCAAATTAAAATCACGTTATGTCCTAGTGAGATTATTTAACCGCAAAGCTGCGATTTAATGAGATAAATATATAGTTTGCATGTAACTCAAATGTGAGCACTTGTGAATGTGTAGAGCCGGTGTTGTACTGATGCTGGCTGCTCATACATTTTAAAGCTCCTCCAAAGACTCATACAGTGAAAACACCGTCATGAGCATCACATGCTGTTTGCAGCAGATGACAGTAAACAGAGTGCAAATTCACATTGTAATGCAAGGCACATACAGAGTACATACTTATTTAATGAAATAGCAGCCTTTTGCGGTTTAATAATCACTTTAAATCACACTGCGACCAACTTATCCAGAATGGGAAGCTGCTGTCATAACGTCAGAGCTTATTGGTCAAAACAACAAAGAAACACTTCAAAATAAAAGCTCCGTCATAGGAAAAAAGTATGACAGAAATATATCACTACTGTAAATGTATGTAATATTCACTGTAATGCTACTACTACACTAATAATAATAATAAGGATAATAATAATAAATCAGTAGTAATTGTATTATACTTAAGCAGTATCTCACATCTGTGATGCTCTCTTATGAAGCACTTTATTCAACAAAATATAATTCCAGTGTTGTCATTTGGATTGTGCTGTTTCTGTATATAAGCACTTCATTTGATAAAAAAAATAAAAAATACAAAATTATGTTGAAAAATAATTGTTATATTTTCATTTGATTAAAGTTTTAATGAATTCATTTATTTAAACACTATTTTGATCAAATTAAAACTGCTGGGGAAAAAAATAAATAAATAAATAAAACGTATCGGACTCGGTATCGGCGAGTACCAAAAATGAAGTATCGGTACTCATACTCATTTTCAAAAAAATAGTATCGGGACATCCCTACTTACAAACAAATCAATGCCCAATCGGTCAACACGACACACTTTTAAACAATTATGACATATTGCTGTTCTACTGTACAAGAGATCACAGAATTAAGAACTGTCTAAAACACATTGCGTTAATTTCCTAAACCATCCAAACTCTTAAAATGCCATGTGTTTGTGAACGGCACACCAATAAATATTTTCTGATATTATTCAACTATATGCAGCTGCCGATTTATTCTTTATTTGAAGCCAATCAATGTGTATTTTTTTTTAAATAGTTAGCCAAAAAATGAAGATTCTCTCATCTGTTTACTCGCCCTCATGTTATCCCAGGTGTGTATGACTTACTTTCTTCAGCAGAACACATTTGAAGAAAAACAGAAAAATATCTTAGCTCAGTAGGTCCTTAAAATGCAAGTGAATGGAGATTTCTCTTTTGAAGCTCCAAAAATCACAGACAGTCAGCATAAACGTCATCCATAGGACTCCAGCAGTTAATGTCTGCTAAAGCAACACTATCACTTTTGGAGCGAAAAAGATCAATATGCAAGTACTTTTTTAAATTCTAAATCAAGACGTAATCGCGTTGGCACATGAGACACGTAAGAACTGAGGCACGTGTGACACACCCGGAAGAGCAGCGCTGTTTACAACCGAGTAAGAGTGTAGAAGTACAGAAGCTTTGTTGGTTTTAGTTTATATCTGTATTTATCTGTTTCTTTACTCACAATGGTGGGTTTGTGTGCTTATCCTGGATGTCTCAACAGAGAGAAAAACGTGACATTACGTTGGTAA
This sequence comes from Myxocyprinus asiaticus, assembly GCF_019703515.2. Taxonomy (NCBI): domain Eukaryota; kingdom Metazoa; phylum Chordata; class Actinopteri; order Cypriniformes; family Catostomidae; genus Myxocyprinus; species Myxocyprinus asiaticus. The sequence goes on along the minus strand of NC_059370.1, from coordinate 10,062,845 downwards.
CATGCCAACGCGAATACATCACATGAGAGACTGTGTGAACTCCACCCTCTCGTGAAGCTTACCGGAAATGTTGGATTATAGTTAAGTACTTAAATATTTAACTTTTTCACACCAAAAGCGATCGTTTCGCTTTAGAAGACATTAATTAAACCGCTGGAGTCGTATCGATGACGTTTATGCTGACTGTCTTTGATTTTTGGAGCTTCAAAAGTCGAATCACCATCTACTTGCATTTTAAGGACTTACTGATATTTTTCTAAAAATCTTTGTTTGCGTTCTACTGAAGTCAGTCATGCACACCTGGGATAATATGAGGGTAAGTAATTGATGAGAGAATTCTAATTTTGGGGTGAACTATCCCTTTAACTGTCTTTCATGGAACACAAAAGGAGAAATGTTGAAGAATGTATAGAAGAGTGTGGCCATACAATGAAAGTGAATGGGGGCTCGAGCTATCAAGCTGTAAAATAAGAAAAATAAAAAAGACTGGCGAGAACCAATGCTTTTTGTCCATTCTGACTATTGTAATCTATTTCAAAACTTCTCTGTAAGGGAAGATTATAAGTGAATAATGACTAAAATTGCAGTCTGTTGCTCATAAAAAGCTATCATATGGTTTCAGAAGACTTGACAACCTGAGATCCTGTTTCCTTTCATTATATGAAAAAGAGTTGCCAGTACATTCACCATTTCTCCTTTTGTGCTCTACAGAAGTCATGCGAGATTGGAACAACCTAAGTGCGAGTAACTGACAATTTTTTTGGGGGGGCAAATGAAATTTCAAGCCCTGCTAAATAAGGAATAAACATTCAAAAGAGTAAAAAAATAAATAAAAATACACACTCTGATTTTGCAGAACTTGTAGCCCTCCTGGTTAAGCGTGACCATGACTTGGTCCACGATGCCGGTTTCGCTTGTGCGCAGGAAAGTGCTGCAGTCTCTCTTAGTGTAGCGGCAGTTAGTGCTATCCAGCTCATCGTCGTTCTCAGGAAGCATTACGGTTTTGCCAATGATCACATCCTCACCAGATACACGCACACCAGGAGCAATCAATCCATCATCATCTAACTTGTCATAGATGGCATGTCGCATACCTTAAAAACATGGAAAGATAAGCATACTTCAACCTGACTGATAAACTCTACAATGTGCTTTTCTGCAGAAGTTTTCTGCAACACTCAGTCCTTACCAAGCACAATGCTTCCATGTGAATCTGAGGTTATATACAACCACAACAGTTAACAGCATTGCGCAACAAGACATTTTCACCCGGCACAGTTGATGTTTAAAACCAAGTCCAGTATAATTCTCTATGGTTTTATCTGGCTGTAATATTATTATTTTTTTCTCCCAATTTGGAATGCCCAATTCCCAATGCACTCCAAGTCCTCGTAGTGGCGTAGTGACTCACCTCAATCCGGGTGGCGGAGGACGAATCTCAGTTGCCTCCGCGTCCGAGACCGTCAATCCGCGCATCTCATCACGTGGCTTGTTGAGCCCGTTACTGCGGAGATATAGCACGTGTGGAGTCTCATGCTATTCTCTGCGGCATCCACACACAACTCACCATGTGACCCACCGAGAGGGAACCACATTATAGCGACAACGAGGAGGTTACCCTAAGTGACTCTACCCTCCCTAGCAACCGGGCCAATTTGGTTGCTTAGGAGACCTGGCTGGAGTCACAAAGCACACCCTGGATTCGAAATCGCAACTCCAGGTGTGGCAGTCAGCGTCTTTACTCGCTGAGCTACAAAGGCCCCGGCTGTATTTTTTACTTTGCACAAACATTCCACTGTCAGTGTGTGTAAGCAGTATAGAGTATATACTCCACAGCATGCAGTAGGTAATAAGTTGGCATTGCATCCTGAACATAGTCAAGGACTGCACCTTGACACGTCTCTCGGGTGGGTTTCTCAAAGATCTCTTCCTGGTCAAAGCCTTTCTTCGACTCTTGTTCCTTGTAAGAACGATAGAACACTGATCTGCAATCAGAGATATTTTAATCAAAACATGACTGATAAATAGGACAATTTCAAACATGGTTTCACATTAAAACTTGGCCGGCTGAAATCTATACACAGGAATAGATACCTGAAGAATCCACGATCCACCGCCGATCGGTTCATGATGACAGAGTCTTCCTGGTTGTATCCAGTATATGATGCAATAGCCACAATAGAATTGATGCCTTAAGAGAAAATACTTGTGTTACTGCCTTGAAAGTGCAATTGATGTGGTCCAAAATCACTTTCATATCATGTTTTTGGTTTACTTTTCATTATGCCTGAATCAAAGACCACTTTGCATGTAAAGGGAGCTAAATTAAGTTTAACTGAACAGTGCAATTATTATGTAGTATCAGCAACAGCGTTACCTGCTGGTAGCTCTCTGAAGCGCAGGTACTCCATGGAGCGGGTGGTGACTAAGGGCTTCTGAGGATAGTATAGCACGTGGGCCAGGGTATCCATACGCACGTGGAAGTTGGTAATGTAAACTCCCATAGCTTGTTTACCCATAGCAGACTGGTACGTGTTTCTGGGAGACTGTGGATAGGAAAAGGCAATCATTAAACTACATTGCGGTGTTGGTCAGTCATGAACTACATGCAATGTGGATTATGTAATCAGGATAAAAAAAAAAAATTAAGTACACTGTAAAAATCAAAATTGCAATTTATAGGGGTTTTTTGTGTCACCAAAACTCAAAATGTGAATTACTTTGCATCTATATATAACACTATAAGAACTAATCTACCCAACACTTTGCATTGGTTTGTCTCATTTTCCAAGTAAAACCATTTGAAATGGCTACGCCTATGTATTTTGTAATAGAAATAAACCTCAAAATTGTCTAACATACTGTAGATTAGACTTAATTAGATGCAAGTCATAAAATAGACTAAAATAAAATTGTACTGATCCACATGAGGGGCAGTACCTGGTTGTGATCAGGGAAGGGAATAATGGAGGCACAGACGCCCAGGATCATGGATGGGTGGATCTCACAATGTGTATAAGTGGAGCAATAAGCTACACCCTTCTCTTGAAGGTCATCGGGGGTCATGGCCAACATCACAGTCTCCTCTTCTAGTGTATCAATGTATTCTACCACACCGCTGGCCACCAGGTCCTGCCAACTGCACAAGAGACAGATAGTCTTTTAAAATAGTATGACAACAGTAAGTAAACCAATAAGAACTGCAACCAGCTTAAGATGATGCACCTGTAGTTGTTATACTCTCTCTCCTTCAGCTGGTCAATGTGTCGTCTCTTCAGCAGCAGTTTCTGTTTCTCTACAATGAGCAGTGGGCGGCAGATCCGGCCAGCGTCTGTGTAGATCCTGATCTCCCTCTCACGAATATCTCTGATCATTGATACCTGGGTCATAGTGAAAATACCATCACAATTTTCACAACTCTGCCGAGTACACTAATACCCATGTTGAATTGTGAGCGATGCAAGAGTTAATTGAAGTCAGTTATGATGTCACACCTCAGACACAATGATGTCCATCTGTCTCCTCAGTTTTCTCAGAGTGTTCATCAGTTGCTCAGGATCTTTATGAATACCCACCCAACAGCCGTTCACAAAGATTTTCGTTGCACTGAAGGATCCAACACACATTCACATGACATTAGTTCTCAATTTCTACCAAAATTAATAATAAGATCAACAGACAAAAAAAAAAGCTATTTCAAAAGCTATAATCAGCATCGTGCAATCACAAAATGCAGTGCTAGTGATTCAATTGGTTGAATTGTCAGTGTGGTGCTGCCCCCTATAGATCAGGATGACTCTCACTCTGCAATGGCAGCAGGCGAGATCTCTTCCAGGTTCTCCATGCTCCATTCCTCCAAGAACTCCAGGATGGGGGATGGCTGAGATCCCACAGAGATGTAGGCCATGAGAGCTAGATTCTTCACCAAACCTACAGCATGACCCTGGAACAAAACACCTTCATTTACTTTCTATCTCTCGAACCACAACCGAAATTTAGTATGTGACCCTGAATCTTTAGTGGTCTGTGGGATGTTTAAGGGTCCTACCTCTGGGGTCTCGGCAGGACACACCATACCCCACAGTGTGTTATGGAGCTGCCTGGGTTTGGCCAGCTTGCCGTCTCGTCCTATAGGAGAGTTTACACGACGCAGGTGGGAAAGGGTGGAGGCGAAGGTCAACCTGTTCAACACCTGAACAAGAACAATGTCAATGTGAGAAATCAAGTACCATGCAATTACATAAAAGGAATGCTCTGTTGTTTATTTTAAAAAAAAAAGCAAAAATGTTGGATACAGTGAGACACCCTATAATGGAAGTCAAAGGGTCCAGTCTATAAACATTGAAATACAGTTACAAAAGTATACGTGTTAACATGATTTTAGTGTGATAAAATCACTTACTAAGCTTCAGTGTAAAGTTAGTCAATATTACATCTTACAACAGCCGGTAAACCCTGTTTGTGATTTTATCACACTAAATTATTTACCCAAAAATGTAAATTCTCTCATCATTTACTCTCCCTCATGCCATCCCAGATACATGACTTTCTTCAGCAGAACACAAAGATTTTATGAAGAATATTCAGCTCTGTTGGTCCTCACAAAGCGAAGTGCAAAGTGAACGGTGACCAGAACTTTGAAGCTCCAAAAATCACACAAAGGAAACTTAGAATTAATCAATATGACTCCAGTGTTTAAATCCATATCTTCTGAAGCGATATGATAGGTGTGGGTGAGAAACAGATAAAAATTTACTCTAAATCTCCACTTTCACTTTTACATCTGAAAGTTACATGTGGTGCCGTTTAGTTTCACTTTCTCATCTGAAAGTTAATGTGGAGATTTATAGTAAAAAGGACTTAAATATTGTTCTGTTTCTCACCCACACCTATCATATCACTTCTGAAGACATGGATTAAACACTGGGGTCTTATGGATTACTTCAATGTTTCCATTGTATGATTTTTGGAGCTTCAAAGTTCTGGTAACTATTCACTTGCACTGTGAGGACCAACAGAGCTGAAATATTCTTCTAAAAATCTTTGTGTTCTGCAGAAGAAAGAAAGTCATACACATCTGGGATGGCATGAGGGTGAGTAAATTATGAGAATTTTCATTTTTGGGTGAACTATCCCTTTAACATGCATGTTTACATCTTGTGGCTACACTTTTGAAACATTGTGTATTTTTATGTTTATTAAATGACTCGATTCAATTCCATTGCAAATGCCTTACTGCAACTCATTTTTGAATTTTTTATTAAACGAAGGACGAGTCAAAATCTGTGGTAAATAAAATTATGCTACAAATGCTGTTGATTAAGCTTCACTTGTATTGAAACCGGAATATTTCTTTAAACATCCGAGGAACTGCAGAGTATACTTTGGACTGAAAAGAAGGAAAATCTCACACCTTTTATTACCATTTATTGGACATTTTCATTTGGACACAGAGAAAACTTCTTAAACTATCAGAAAAAAATAAATAAAAATAGTGCAGAAAGCAGACTTCACCTGAGATACACCTGCTCTGGCCTGATGGGCTTTCTTCACATCCCCCCAGTTGCCTGTGGCCAGAGAGTACTTGAGCCCATCAGAAATAATACGAGTCTTAATGGCCAGCTCAAGATTAAAGTCCTTCCCTCTGTCAATAAACTTCTGAGCATATATCCTGATCTCCTTCAGCAGGTTCTTGAACATTCTGGAAACAAACATGTAGATTTTAAATAGGCTCTGTTATAAAACAATTGTGTGCAATGACACAGTGTTGACACATGCACCGTTTTCAAGGATAAATTACACAGTTCTCTAGAATACTAAATTCTTTTAATTCATTTATTTGGTAATTAGCCGTGTAGCTCCATGTTGGGATTTATTTTGTGCTAACGAATGTGCATTATCCTTTATTTGGTTTATGCTTTTTTTCATTAATGAAAACTGTTTGATTACAGTGGTCTTACCCTCTGAAAAGGAACGCAAGCAGTGGCCCAGCAAGATCGAGCCTTTTGTTGCCATAGTGATCTCTGTCATCCAGCTCTCGTCTGCCCAAGGCAGCCAACAGTAATCTGTGAACCATATAACTAAAGAAAAACAGACCAACAAAATCCAGATTACATCACTCCCTATACATAAAAATCTTACAACATTGCATCAAACAGCAACAATTGAATCCTTTACCCTAGGAAATATGCTTTCTTGGTTTCGCAGAAATCTGATACACCAACATGTGGCAGCACCTCCTTCTGTAGAACCTCTTTTGCATATTTGATTCTCCTCTCTTTGGTGACACCAGGTTTGGCCCCTCTGGAGCCAATGAAGTTCAGAGCCACATTCTGTTCCTGAATCACAAAGGCCTCATCCAAAGATGGTTTTACCTGGGGAGAAGAGAGTCTGTATCAACGAAGCAATCTTCTGGACAAACATTACTTTTACTCATGAGTTAAATCACAACCACAAATTTCTTAGAGCTGTCACTATAATAAAATTTGGCTGACGATTACCAATCATACAAATAATTGTAATTAATAATAATTTAACTGTCTTCTGTCCATCTCACAGTGAACGCTAAAAGGGATAGTTCACCGAAAAATGAAAATTCTCTCTTCATTTACTCACCCTCATGCCATCCCAGATGTGTATGACTATCTTCTGCAGAACACAAAGATTTTTAGAAGAATATCTCAGTAGGTCCTCACAATGCAAGTGAATGATGAACAGAACTTTGAAGCTCCAAAAAGCACATAAATGCAGATAAAAGTAATCAATACAACTCCAGTGGTTTAATCCATGTCTTCAGAAGCGTTATGATAGGTGTGGGTGAGAAACAGTTCAATATTTAAGGCCTTTATTACTATAAATTCTCCTCCCTGCCTTTAGGTGACGATATGAACAAATGTGAATTGCCAAAAACAAAAGAATATGAAATTGAAAGTGAAGATTAATAGCAAAAAAGGACAAAAATTTATCGGTTTCTCACCCACAACTATCATATTACTTCTGAAGACATGGATTTAACCACTGGAGTCGTATTGATTACTTTTATGCTGCCTTTATGTGCTACTTGGAGCTTCAAAGTTCTGGCCACCATTCACTTGCATTGTATGGACCTACAGAGCTGAAATATTCTTTTAAAATCTTCGTTAGTGTTCTACTGAAAACAGAAAGTCTTACACATCTGGGATGACATGAGGATGAGAAAATGATGAGAGAAATTTCATTTTTGGGTGCACTAGTCCTTAAACTGTGTGAACACACCAGCAACTACCAAAAACATGAACCATTATACATAAATTAAATTAAAGTGAAACCAGAGCACTTTGCATTAACTATGTACGTTAGGCCTTCATTATATTGTTGCTGCAGTATGAACTACAGCAGATGGTGCATGCACATCAGAGTGCTCCATAGGCTGCTCTTCAGGAGCTGCTCTGATTGTGGTCCACGGTGTGGGTTGGTTAGACTGAGTTCAATTGTAGTGCTCACATAATGTACTATTGCAATGAAAAATGAGACACGTTTGATTGGAATTTGAAGTGCACAACAATCGTGGTTCTCTCAAATAATCACAGTTAGATCAAATAACTGTGATCAAGTGACAATGTAATATTCGTGACAGGTCAATTCTTAAATGACACTTAATTCTTCACAAGAAGCAACTTTTACCATCTCCATCATCTCAGGATCATCAAAATCATAGATGATGTGTTCCAGGATGTCTCTATCAGACACAAAACCCAAAGCTCGGAAAACGATGATGATGGGTACTTCCTGCCGAATATACGGCAGTGTGGAGACAATCCTCTGGCCGATGGCGCTTTTCTTTACTCCCTAGACAAGAAAGAAAAAGACATTCACATACGATTCAGTGATCAAACGGTTAATGAGGTGGCTTTCATTTCCAGTGACAGAAAATTCTATGTGCTCAGAATCTACAGAAACGGACCTGTCCTCCTCGGGCCATCATGCTGACCCAGATGGTGCTGGTGGGTCTGGATGAGTTCTCCAGACATGACCTGCACTCTCCGGTGTAAGCATACTTGGAGTCTTTCTTAGCAAACACATACACTGTGTTAGTAGCCATCTTCTCTTGTGCAATCAGGACCTAAGCAGCAGAAAACATTGTCAATTTAATCAAAATCAGACCAATAATCATTTCACCAACAACCACGTTTTGGAACGAAGCTGACCTTCTCTGAACCATTGATGATGAAGTAGCCTCCTGGATCCAAAGGGCACTCATTCAACTCACAGAGATCACGATCAGTCAGGCCACTCAGGAGGCAGTATGTGGAGCGGAGCATGATGGGAATTTTCCCTATGAACGTTTTCTGATGCTGCGTCTGTTGTTGCTCCTCCCCATCCTTTATGATGGTCTTAGTGATGTCCACATACAGAGGAGCAGAGTACCTGCAGAACATGGTGAGCATTCAGATATAGCACGATCACAGCTTCATCTACTGCATCATTTAATGTTATACTTTATAGGTAGATTCAAGGAAATGTACAGCCCAACACGCTACGTTTGAGTAAGCTCTTCACGACACTGAGAAATATGGCTCTCATCCACAGAAGTGCATCACTTACGTGAGATTTCGGAGTCTGGCCTCATTTGGCATCATAGGTGAGGGGGCGCCATCTCTTTCCCAGTGGGTGGGTTTGGACAGGTAGATCTGCTCAAACTTCAGCAGGAACCGTGGCTGCAAAACAACAACAGTTAAGTATACAAAGCAGATTATTTCATTCAATTTACGAGAAGTCATTAGGATGTAAATGCCCTCAGGTCCTGGAGACACTCACCGGCTCCTCCACTTCTCCAGAGGTGTGTTGGGCCTCAGCCTGCAGGTCGATGGGTGGTGCATCCTCTACGATCCTCTGCACAGACATCTGGATGAACTCATCGAATGAATCCAGCTGCTGTCGCACCAAACCTTTCTCGTCGAAGTAAGAGCTGGAAATAGAAACAATGTAAAACAATGTCAGACAAGTTAATCTATTATGGGGGAATTCCTACAAGCAATTAATGCACTCCCAATCACAGTATTGGCACAGCATATTTTTAGATGATTCATACCCTGGTTTGGTATTACCTGATAACAATCCAACAGGCCTCCTGCCACAGATCTGGGGTGATTTCATCATCATCTTCATCATATTGGATATCTGCGGAAAAAGCACGCCATTATTTATATAAAGATCTAAACAAACAGAGAGCAGTCACACAAACCAGGTGAGAAGAACAAGAAACGACACAAAGATTTGCAATGCTTCAGGATTTATTACAATAGCATGTCTGTTGGCACTGGTTCATAATTCATCTGGAAATACAACAGTTGTTCATAACGCCGGCAAAAGAGTGTTACAAAACACTACCACTAAAAATTCCTACTTTATAACACTAATTAAACACGTCGGGCTGTTAAATAACTCTTTTGCACAAAAAGAGGTGGTATTGTAAACAAAGAGAGTTTGTTTTGCACAACTTGAACAACGGCGAAGAGGTTAACAATAGCTTGTTAGCGCACTGAGAACACGTTCTCATGTTACACCTTCCTTTGCACAATAACAACAAAAAGGCACAAACTGCGCTTAACATTCTGCACACGTACCTTCATCTTGATCATACATGGTGTTTGAGGGTAAATATATTACGTTTTAATGAAAATGAAAGCAGTGTATCCGCGCCCCCACTGTACGGCGCGTTCGGTCTGAACCGCTAGAAATACAAGCGGCGACGGAAATATACGTCACTTCCGGCATTAGTAAAAATAATACATTACATGTACATTTCTCGTTGCATTTATTTTCTAAATAAGTGACGGAATTTAAATATTAAATATAAAATAAAAATATTTAAAACATTAAAAATAATAATAAATATAAAATAAATAAAAAAAATTAACTTAAAATTTTGTTTCAGAACCGTTTATTTGGACAGACATAACAAGGGAATCCGGTGATGCGCACCTCTGAGCAAAGCAGAAATGAAAGGATTAATTAAAGAGACAGTTAAAAGGAGGTGGCAATGAATGTGGACCCAGGAGGGAAAGGGAATACATCTATATGCAGTGTTGGGGAGTAACCAAATACATGTAAAGGGATTACGTTAAAATATAAGTAACTGTATTCCACTACAGTTACAATTTAAATCATTGGTAATTAGAATACAGTTACATTCAAAAAGTATTTTGATTACTGAAGAGATTACTTTGCATTTTATTGTCATTTGTTTCATTTAATATTTAGTCCATTTATACATATAAATGATTCGATCCAAAGTGCATTTGAACAGCGGTGAAACACTTTCTTATGATGTGTTACATTCATACGAGCAGACAGAGAAGTAAGTTTGAAGTAAGTTTGGAGCACAAGAAATAGAAATAAACCTTGTGTAAATTGTCAGCTTTACACTAAGCTAAAATGCTATTTCTAGCCATTTTACATGCACGTTACCAGGCACGATCATATTTTTTATCAAGAAAATTCACGTTGGATCATCATTTCTATTTTTCTAGTAAGATCTTTGATATTAGGGCAAAAATCATATTCTTGATAATAATTTTTGTATTGTCTTCCTGTAAAAATATCTAAAAATCCTTAAAACAAGATCAGTTTGATTTATCTTGTTTTAGAAACGACACTGCATAAGATATTTAGGTTTCTCAGAGAATGTATTTTTTAATGTGTATTTTGTCTTACTGTACTGTCAGAGTTTTTATAGTCAAAACAAGTGAAAAAATCTACCAGTGCTGAAGAAGTAATCCAAAGTATTTAGAATACGTTACTGACCTTTAGTAATCTAATGGAATACATTACAAATTACATTTTACAGCATGTATTCTGTAATCTGTAGTGGAATACATTTCAAAAGTAACCCTCCTAACCCTGTCTATATGGAATTAAAAAAAGAGGTAGGAAATGAGAGAGTAGTTTGTGGCAAAAGAAGGGATGACACAGTCATTTCACGACTCCATATCGGACACAATGCACTGAACCAGTCACTATTTAAGATAGGGAAGCATAACAATGGACTGTGCAATAACTGTGGATTACCGGAAACTGTTGAGCATGTTCAATTAGAATGCATAGGTTATTACAAATAAAGATCTCAACTCAGAGAAGATTTTAAAGTCATATCCAAAGGGATAAATAGTTTAACATAACAGAACTAATTGAAGAACAATTCAAAAGTGACTAAGGCTGTATTAGTTACCTAAAGACAATAGATCTGATTAGAAGAATATAACATCAAGTCCTTGGGAAATAATATGATATTCAGATTAAACAATTAGATTTCAGATAGGTGTTTTCTCTCTCTCTCTCTCTCTCTCTCTCTCTCTCGTTTTATTTCCTTCTTCATCAATGCCTCACACTCCATCCCTGTAGGTGGCGGAAATGCACCTAAGCTGGTCTGCAAACTGCCAATAAATCCAAAGAAGAAGAAGAAGAATCCGGTGACGCATATTGTTGTGCGCCGAGTTGCCTGTTGTTTTCTCTCTCACGTGGGTCCTATGTTTTTCAAGGTTGTAGTAACTGCAGGGATGTAACTGTTGTTGTGACACTAACTAGTCTTTGTTATAACAATGTACAAGTTTTTAAGAGCACCGATATTCCAATTCTACTCTCGCAAGTGCTTAAAACATGTCTTAGTTTCGAGAGTGCAGCTGTCAAGGAGGTATCAAGAGTTTCCACGGTCACTTGTTTCTATGATGATATCAAAGAACTTGGGCATCAAACAGAGCTGCAGGTCATCCAGAGGAGGGGTGTTTAATCTGAGATGTTACAGCAATGAAAAAGGAGCTCAGAAATCAGCATCAAATGAACTTCTGGATAAGTCACCATCAGATTTGTACACATTAGTGGAGCCACAGAAAGAAGAGGAATTTGTGTTCTGTGACTTTGATGAAACAGTGGACGGTGAAGATGAAAAACTACCGGACCATCTTCACTTATATGAGCCCAGGAGTACTCCAGAGGCAAAAGTGCATATCAAGACTGACACTGGCATGCACCATAGAGGACTGGAAATGCAACTGAAGCATTTAAAGGTCTCTACACAATCTGGATTGGAGGACGATTCATTGATTGAGTTCCACGATGTAGGGTTTCCATTGGAGGAGCAAGCCAAATCAAAGAGAGTTAGAAAGCAACAAAAGATTTATGGTACTCCTGATGTGGAGATGCCAGTCAGTGATAGCTGTTGTTCTGGTTGTGGTGCCCTAATGCATTGCACTGACCCTGAAATCCCAGGTTACCTGCCGAGCGAGAAATATAAAGCGTTGGTTGAGGAGGATAAACTGAAAAGGGCAATATGCCAGAGATGCTTCTTGATTAATCACCATCAGAAGGCTTTGAACATCACTTTGTCCAAAGAAGAGTACAGAGCGATTGTCAGAAGAATTCAAACGGAGAAGGCTTTGGTGCTGTTGATTGTTGATCTTCTTGATATTCCAGACTCCATCATTCCAGAGCTTCCAGAGCTTGTGGGGAAGAATAAGCACATTGTGATTTTAGGGAATAAAATAGACTTGCTGCCTGGAGATGCACAGAATTACCTGCAACGTATCAGGCGTCAGCTGGCGGCATACTGTGCCGGGATGGGCATTTCTACCAGTGATTCTAAAGACATCCACCTTATCAGTGCCAAAACAGGATATGGTATAGAAAACCTGATATCAAGACTACAGTCAACCTGGAAGTACAAGGGAGATGTGTATTTGGTTGGGACTGCCAATGCTGGGAAATCCACACTGTTCAATACGCTGCTAGAGTCTGATTATTGCAAATCCAGAGCTTCAGATGTGATCCACAAAGCTACTATATCTCCATGGCCTGGTGAGACCTTGTATTGAAATGAATTGGGCAGAAATGATACTAAATGTTGGCCTTAAAACAACAGACATCTTGTTTAATTGATAAATATGTAGTCTAATGGACAAAAGCAACCTTAGCTTAGCCAAGAGTCCTCCTGTCCTAGCACATTAGTGACATATACCGTAGTACCTGGCGGGTATCCTGTTTCACATTACAACAATACACAAAGTTTGGACGCTTCATTTGATTCTCATGATCTTAAAGAACTTTTGATATTATAGCTTATGCTTAAATGCTTGAAAGTATTTTTGCAGACTAAAAAAATGTGCCTGAAACTGAATTTTTAATAATAATAAAAAACCCAGCATTTTTAAGGGTGCACAGTGTGTATATATATATATATATATATATATATATATATTAGCTGATATAATATATGTAGAAAAATCTAAATATTATTATCACACCAATAGTGGAATTACTGCAGATATTTCTGCCGATAATATCGTTTTGAATGAATTATTTAGCAGTTTAAACATGAAAAGTAAACATTTTGGTTGTTGGTATCTGCCACAGTGAAAATTATCGAAACTTTTTTAAAAGTGGTACAAAATATCTAAATATTTTTATCAGGCCAATATTTATATAAATAATATAATAATAAATATAATTAATTAGCTAGCAGCCACAGTTTTAAAGGCTAAAATGTAAAAAGTAAACTTATCAATCATCGATATTGGCCACAAGGACATGTGAATTATTGGTTATCAGCCCAGAAATTCCATATCGATGCATCCCTACATTTTTTAATGGATAAAAGACCAGACATTGAAGGAAAAGTGTCCAGCATACATGGAACTCTTTCAATACGGTTTAAAAAGTATCTCAGGATGCACCTCATAATGTTGGTTGAGAGAATAAGACTTGGCAGAACTGTAATCTTCTAGATGAAGAGTGGCTATTTTGAACAAGCTAAAATCTGAAAGTTTTGATTTGTTTACTTTTTTGGTAACTGCATAGCTCCCATACTTCCATTTGTGTTATTTCACAGTTTTAATAACTATTGTTATTATTCTAAAATGTGCAAAATAGTGATAATAAAGACTGAGTTTGGGTGTTCAAACGTTTGTCTGGTAGCCTATTACAGAAGCCACTAAAACAAGAAACAATGAGCTCTTTATCTACTGTGACTGACTCTTTTTTTTAGTCATTGAAAACTGTATTGTGCATTCCTGAATGACGAAGTCCATCACAGCTACAGTATTGCTGACACAGACACTCCTCCTTTTTTAAAAAACACTCCTCCTTCCTTTGTAAATCTAGGAACGACATTAAACCTTCTGAAGTTTCCCATCATAAACCCAACCCCCTACCGTATGCTCAGGAGGGCGGAGAGACTGAAACAGGCGTCTCTTCTGACTGAGGAAGACATGAGTCCTCAGGAGATGAAGAGGATCAAACAGTTCAGCAAGCAGGGATACTTGGTTGGTGAGTTTTTTTTATTTTCTTTTTTTACTGAGAGGATTATAGAGAAGACACGAAGAATGGGAGAGAGAGGTGGAATGGCCAGATTCGAACTAGCAACACTTGCATGAGCTCTACATCTCAACATGTCAGATTATCTGCTTTAACCACTGGAGTAGACCATGGCTCTAACAAGGTTCATACCTTTCATTTCTATTGTTAAAGGAATGTTCCACATTTAGTTAAGCTAGGTGGCATGCTTCCGATTACTACAGAGAATAATTCTAATTCAGCTATCAATTTGTAAAAACAAACAAAATTCACCTTTTACAGTAATGCTCTTACAAAAGTAGTCTATGAGGCCAGGCATTCCAGAGTAATTACGCAGGATTGTGAAGCTTGTCTTTTTGTTAAAGTGATAGTTCACCCAAAAATGAAAATTCTCTCATCATTTACTCACCCTCATGTCATCCCAGATGTGTATGACATTCTTTCTTCAGCAGAACACATTTTTAGAAGAATATTTCAGCTCTGTCCATAATCCATATGACTCCAGTGGTTAAATCCATGTCTTCAGAAGTGATATGATAGGTGTGGGTTAGAATCAGATCAAAATGTAAGTCTTTTTTTTTTTTTACTCTAAATCCCCACTTTCACATCTGAAAGTCAATTGTGGAGACTTGAGAGTAAAAAAGGACTTAAATATTGATCTGTTTCTAACCCACACCTATCATATCACTTCTGAAGACATGGATTTAACCACTGGAGTCATATGGATTACTTTTATGCCGCCTTTATGTGATTTTTGGACCTTCTGGGTTCTGGTCACCATTCACTTGCATTGTATGGACCTACAGAGCATTCTATTGTATGTGCATTGCTGTAAACACAAACTATTTTCTGATAAATGACAGTATGTCACATACTTTTAAAATAACACAAATGTTTCAGGGACATAATGTATCCAAGTCAATAAATATGTATTATAAGTTTTAAATGTATTATGGAGGCAACTTTCATTACTTCAATCTGGTATTTTAGGTCACATTGGTAGGACATTCCGAGCAGATCAGTCACACAAGAAAGACCTTGTAGAGTTTGATCCTGACAGTCTGAGCTTTGGAGAAGACCCGGAGGATGACGACAAACAGAATCTGTCCGCAGAATCCACCACAGACTCAGAGCTCAGCTACAATGAAATCAAAGATGCACGCTGGTTCTATGACACCCCGGGCATCATGAAAGAATGTGACGTGAGTCTTCATATTCAAACTGTACTCTTTGATATTGTGTATAATTACCAAATAAAGTGGATAATTGTGGACTGTGCCACAGAGGGTTCTGATCGAAATGTCACTTTACGGCCAGGTTCTCAGCCTGCTGAGTGAACAGGAAGTGAAGCTGGTGGTTCCTACGCAGGCCATTACACCGAGAACATTTGTAATGAAGCCTGGTATGGTTTTATTTTTAGGAGCTTTGGCACGCATTGATTATTTGGAGGTAAGTGTCTATTTGACTTGCATTTAGGCTTTTTGCTGTTTCTGTATCGGACCAAGATGGCTTTCAATGTTTTTTATTTTCATAAGGGGGAAAGCTCATGTTGGTTGACAGTTGTTGCCTCATCTCGAGTCCCGGTTCACATCACCAATTTGGATAAGGCTGACGCGATCTACCAGAAGCATGCTGGGAAAATTCTTCTTGCAGTACGTTTGAACATATCACAGACACACACGCAAAGCTGTGAAATCTTAAAGGGACAGCTCACCCAAAAATGAAAATTCTCTCATCATTTACTCACCCTCATGCCATCACAGATGTGTATGACTTTAGTTCTTCAGAAGAACACAAATGAAGATTTTGAGAGGAATATCTCAGGTCTGTTGGTCCTCACAATGCAAGCGAATGGTGATCAAAATATTGAAGCTCCAAAAAGCACACAAAATATTAGACTCCAGTGATTTTATCAATGTCTTCTGTTTTGGGTGTGAAGAGAACAATATATATATATATTATTATTATTTATTTTTTTCTCCACTGTACATGTTGCCATTGCAGTCTCTAGGCACGATCATGATTTCAAGCTTGATTACACTTCCTAGTGCTTGACACATGTGCAGACAGCTAGATGGCGATAGGAAGTGTAATCGAGCTTGAAATCATGATCGCCAAGAAGACTGCTGATGTCGAGATTTATAGTGGAAATTTTATACATTATATTTTGGTCTGTTCTCACCCAGTCTTATAGATTACTTTTATGCTGCCTTTATGTGCTTTTTGGAGCTTCAAAGTTTTGGTCACCATTCACTTGCATTATATGGACCTACAGAGCTGAGATATTGTTCTATGGCATGAGTGTGAGTAAATGAGAGAATTTTTCATTTTAACACTGTTAAAAGCTTTTTAGAGGCATATGTTGTTTAATGATACTTTTAATGAATATTTTTACTGTTATAATTGATGTTTTGTCCCCAACAAGGTCCCATCAGGTGGTGAGGAGCGCATGATAAATTTCCCACCACTTGTTTCGCAAGACTTTAAACTCCAGGGGCAGAGCTGCAACACAGCAATTACTGACATAAAAATTTCATCAGCAGGTAATTTGCTGGAGTGTTTCTAAAGCAGAACTCACTTTGTTTTTAATCAACTCAAAAATTCTTACAAATCCTTTTTGGCAAAAAACCTTTGCTGCTACCTTTCCAGGTTGGTACAGTTGCAAGTACTTTATAATGAACTGGTGTTTGAATAACAGACTCTACACAAGGCACATATTTTGCATTTATTTTTCACTAACAAAAAGTACCAAAAAGGGTCATGGTATTTCAATGTTTTTGGACATGTTATCATGGTAATATGTTTATTTGGACCTGGTCATACCTGGTAATTAAAAATGTATGTCCTTATGTGCTTGACACGTTATCTAAAATGGCACGGTGCTCCTGCGCAATACACTGAAAAAACAGTTGGACATGGCGTAATTGTCTACGAGTCTGTCTAGCTGCTACATGCCAAGACTCTAGCACATTTTTACATAGAAAAGCAAAGGAAAAAGAGTGGAGATGGAAACAAAAACACTTTTTGGTGTGTACACCTCTTAAAGGGGTCATGACATGACAAATACAGTAAATCATGACACTTTAAACGTATAAGAGATCATTGTACTATAAAAACACACTGTCAGTTTCAGAACTCAAAACTTCCTCCTCACTGCAAAAGGAGTATTTGTTGAAACCAAGATGCCAAAACAACACATTGTGATGTCACACTGTGGTAGATATTTGCATCTGACCACCTCCACAACAACACATCAACACCTACTTTACCTTATCACTTCTGTAGCCCCGCCCAGTAGCGGTGAGCAATAAGATGGCAAAAAGAGAGCAGGTCAGTCAAGAGCAGAGACCAATAACAACAGTGGGCGTTTACTGTCAAGTCTTAAAGGAGAAGCAGCATCAAAACTGAGCATTTGTGACAGAGGATCAGAATGAGGGTGGAAAATGATCATGTTTTACAAATACATGACTATTTATTTATTTAATTTTTTTTGTGCAAAAAACATTACTAATATTATAAGTGAACCTCACGGAGAATATTAAAATAATAAAAAAAAAGATGGCCCCTTTAAGACTTCTCCTTATGTATTCCATGGAAGCAAGGAATATTAATATAAAATAAAGTTATATTAATACATTTTTACATTTCAAATTTAATTGAGATTTGAAAGTGCAAGCCTTGATTTATAACTTGGATTTTGTCATGTCTGTTAGGCTGGGTTGCCGTGACAGCAGCTGAAGGAGATCAGCTGTTGCTAAGAGCTCACGCCCCTGAGGCAGCAGGACTGTGTTTACGCACCCCGCCTTTATTGCCCCACATTGTGAATCTGAAAGGAGAACGAATCAACAAGACTTCCGCCTACAAGACCAAAAAGCCACAGGCTCTGGTGGACACTGGTCTGTCAGCAAAAGCAGCTGAGAGGCTCAAAGTGAGAAAGAAAAAGTGAGATCAAAATATTAAAGAAATATTCTGGGTTCAATATGAGTTAAGCTAAATTGACAGCATAATGTTGATTACCATAAAAATATGTTTGACTTGCCCCTCATTTATTATAAAAAAAAAAAAACTAAAATCACACTTACAATGAAAGTGAATGGGGCCAGTCCATTAACCTTAAAATACCATTTCAAAAGTACAGCCAGAAGATGTAGACATTGTGTTAATATGAATTTAGTGTTATCAAATCACATACTAACATTATCAGTGTAAAGTTATATCCAGTATTACAACTTAATTGCTGTGACTACAATGCTGATAAATGCCTGTAAGCATTTTATCACTCTAAAATCATGTCAACAAGTATAATGTTCATCTGTACATCTTGTGGCTATACCTTTGAAACTGTATTTTAATGTGTATGGACTGGCCTCATTTACTTCCATTGTAAATGCCTCATTGTTTTTTGTTTTTTTATAAACCAGATCAGTCAATTTTCTGTAGTAATCAGCTTTGTGCTGTGAATACTGTTGATTGAGCGTAACTTGTTTTGAACCCGGAACATTCCCTTAATGTACTGTTGCATGCAGGCACACTTTCTCTGACACATCCAAATATTTCATATGTGAATGAGTAAACAATGTACTGCTGTTTGGATGGTACATTTTCTGTAAATATATTTTTATACTAATATACTTATTAAAATGTGCTTATTGTTTATGTATTTTATATATTTACCAGATAACAAAAATATGTTCATTTTATATACACTGATCAGCCACATTAAAACCATCTGCCTTATATTGTGTAGGTCAATATTTATTAATGTTGTGGCTGATCAGTGTATTATTTTCAAAGTTTTTCCCACCCTCCAAAAAAAAAAACTGAAAAAAAAAATGGTGATTTTGTTTTAATTGAAAAGTCTTAAGCTAAACACATCACAGGTCACATATTAAACTGTCTTTCAAATCATTCGTCTAAAAATCCAAATAATCATCATTACCAACTTGATTCATGGGAGCATTATATTTCAAATTATATAATTTGACAACTTTTACAAAGAAATTAAAATGACACGCACTTGATTACCATGTAAATGACTCAGAAGATTTGAGCTGTGCATTGAAATCGAGCTACTCTAAAGAAAATCACAAAAAAAGTGTGCTTGACAAAAAAGTGATGACAAATTTACAGTGACAAAATATTCAACCGTCCAAGAGTGCAGTTTTACAGGGGCACTGGAGTACCTGTGGATAGTTGGTTTTCTAGGAGCACCACATCTCAGTCTGAAGCCAATTACATTTTGCTTTGGTAACATCCAAAATTCAATATTGCACTGAATGCACTAAAGGCAATTTATTTCTTAAATTTTTTCTTACAGTATTTCTTTTAAGAGATAATAACATGACAGATATTGGATGACATAAAGGTTGTGGCAACAGCACATTCTTACACAATAAACAAAGTCAGATATGTTTAGATAAACTTTGGATAAATAACTTTCCGATGCAGATAATCCATTCGATACGTGGAAGGGAATACTGTATGGTTAAAAGGGCGAGAAAAGCCAGTCTAGTCATTCTTTCATTCAGAATATGGATAATGATATTTCAAAAATGCTCAAATTGATTGTCCGAGGCACCAAAGAGCAAAAAAGAAAAAGAAATCAATATGTACAGTTTATCAACAGATAAAAGCAACAAAATCTTTGGACTTGAAATTGAAATCTTATCAGAAGCTGTACAGAGAAAGAATAATCTACGAGAGGTGAGATTCTCAGTGTTAAAGACAAATTATAAATGTATATAAACCCTGAAAGGAAATGTACAATGACTTTTCCCTTCTACTCTCTTAAACTGTACAATCCTATTTGTTACTCTCCTTGAAAGGCAGAAGAGTTTAATCAAAGTGTGAAAATTGTACTGTTAAAATGAAATGTTTAGCTTATGTGAAACAGAACTTCAAATGTAAGTTTATGGTTAGTTGTCAAGTGCACTCTAAACTGTAAAAGGCTACAAAGAATACGATGACATTAGCTAGCTTTAGACACACTTCAGCTCTTGCTGACCAGAGATGGAGGCGCTTCAGTGGAGTGGAACGGCACAAAGACACTGAAAGGCCCATTATCATCTGTACTGTTGGGTCTGGGTCTGACTAATCTCGGTTCTCTGCAGGGATGGAGGGAGAAAGTGTACTTCCTTTCAGAGTGGCCCTCCTTTTGTTGCTTCCGAGTAGTGTGACGATAAACGCAGGAACAATCTGTTGATGATCATTTTGTCAAAGATACCAACACTAAGCGAAGATTCAGTTAGTTTGTGATCAAATGGACAATTCATAAGTCTTGTTATAAGTACATAAACAGAGTATAACTCTGCCACTATCTTAAAAAAAAAATATTCAGGAATTACGGTAGCCATATGCTAACTGAAGGAATACTGTGATATGAATCAATATATAATGTCATTAAAGGAGCGTTTCAATACAAGTAAAGCTCAATCAACAGCATTAGCGGCATGATGTTTTACCACAGAAAATATTTTCAACTTGTCCCTAGTTTATTTTAAAAAAAAAAAAAGAAAAGAAATTGCGGTTGTTACAGTAAGGCACTTCAATGGAAGCAAATGGGGCCTGACTATAAACATTTAAATACACAGTTTCAAAAGTAAAGCCACAAGATGTAAACATTATATGTGCTAACGTGATTTTAATGTGATAAAAACATAACACTGGTAAACCTTATAATCTAGTAACTGCAGTCATGCTGGTAAATTCATGTAACGTTTACATCTTGTGGCTATACTTTTGAAACGGCAAGTATTTTAACATTTACGGATTCCACTGTAAGTGCCACGCGGTAACCCAGATTTTTACTTTTCGTTTACATAAACGAGGGACCAGTTGAAATAATTTTCTGTGCTAATCAACATTATGCCACAGATCCAGTCGATTGAGCTTAACTTTATTGAACCCAGTACATTTCTTTAAGCTAAACACTGGAAATCATAGAGAGTTAGCATCTGGAGTAGCTGTGCATTGCAAAGCCAACAATAAGAATTTCCACCAAGCCCACCTCACATTTTTACAACTTACACAACTTTGTTCACTCCAGAAGTGAAAAGGCTTAGAAAAACTTGCTCATAAATTGTCTTTGATACAAAAGAGTCAAATTGTTGGCATTGTCCAATAAGTTCCCCCTCACTTTTTACCCTGAGTTGCACCCTCCAAGTAATACACATTTACAAGATGGCGATTCAGGTGACGACGGTAGTCCATCTCCAAAGAGAATGTACGGTCACAGAAGATGCACGTGTGACTGAGCAGTTTGGTTGGAGATGGAAGCTCCTCTGAAGGAGTTTCAGGAAGTTTCTCTCCATTTGTGGCAGCAGCCAGGCCGTTGAGACCAGAGTCATAGCTTCCTTCAGATGCGCTATCACTGATCTCACTTCCCCCATCATTACTATGGATACCCTCGTCATCTTCTGCGTCGGTGGATTTGAGACGAGGTGGACCAGGAAGTTCTAGAGTTGGGCTTAAAATGGGCTGCTGTTGGCTAAATCCTGGAGAGGTCTCACTGTCAGTAGGTGACGGCATCTCACTTCCGCTGTCCACCTCTAAAACTTCCTTTGGTTCAGCTGAGGTCTTTCCTTCCATTTCATTCTGCAATTCTGGCTCTGGATCCTGGTGTTGGTTCAGAGGTGTTACTCCAACTGTGGGTTCCTCCTCAACAGTGCTGGTCTCTTTGCGAACTCCCTCATCTTGGCAGGTCACCACGGTCGGAATCTGCTGGTCTGGTTGTTCAGGTACCTTCACTGGTTCTGAGGTGGGCAGTTCTTCAATCTGTGGGGTGCTTGCATTCTCTGGGCCTGCATTGCCATCAACATTTGCACTGGTCTTCTCAGGTTCATTGACGCAACTCTTAGGTTTGTTTGCACTCATTCCCAAGTTCTTGCTTTTGCTCTTCATGGCCTTTAGAACCTCAGGTATGGTGCGATTGCTCTGTGGAGAACCCGTTGAACCAGGCGATGGCTTGGTTTTGTCTTTTCGCTTGCTCTTGATCCGCTTGGAGGGACAGTTCTGTTCTGAGGTTTCAGCCCCTGGTACATTCATAGCCACTGCTTTTCTTTTGACTGGGTTAGTCTTGACCTCTTGGAATTTCTCTGTACTCAGAGTATCTTTTCCACTTTTGATCTTTGTTGATTTTGTCTGCCTCTTGTAGGGTTTCTTCGTTGAATATTTCTTGCAGTCCTTTGTGCTTTCTTCAGTCTCCTTCACTTTCTCATTCTGCAGTTGGTTTTCCTTTTCTACCCTTTGTCTTTCCTCCTCCTCATCCTGTTTTTGCTGCTGTTTATTATCTAGAAGGTCCTTCTCCACTCTTTCGTTCACCTGTCTAACCAATTCCAACTTTTGCTCCTTTGCAACAAGGTAATGATGAGCAGTTATTTCATTTGCGGACTCCTTCAATGGCTTCTCTTTCTTTGAACGGCCCTTTGAAACTTTCTCCATAGATTTGGGGGATTTCTCAGTCTTTTTCATCTCTTTCTCCTTTTTATTGTCTTTTTTGTCAGTGCAACCCTCGGTTTGGGTCACGGTGATGTCTGCAACTTTCTCCAAAGTTTTTGCTTTAACCTTCTTGCTGTTTTTATCTTTCCCCTCATTTTTCAAAATGGACTTTTTCTCTGCGGTTTTCTCTTTGGGTTGTTGGATTGGCTTTTCAATGACGTCTGCAGATTTCTTTGAAGTCTTGTCAGTCAGTTCTGTCTCCAGAGCAGGGGTGGGTTTACTGGGTGTCTTAGAGAGGTTGATGGGACCTGATTCAGTTTCATCCAATTCATCTGATTGTTCTTCCTCACTTCGTCTCCCTCCAACCTGATTCATCACAAGCTTATTATTCTTATTTGCCGGGAGGTCATCAGCATCAGGCTTCTTCACACGCAGCTTGACTTTAGACACGTCCACATCAGAGTATCCTGGGTGTCTGGACTTGATGTGGTACTGCAAGTTGCACTTCTTAGATGCAGCATACTTGCAGACCGGGCAAAGAAACTGGCGAGGGTTAACATGGAGCTCAACGTGCTTTTTAAAGTTGCTGCGGTCGGCTGTCTTATACTGGCAGTAAGGACAGCTTAGGGGCTTGGGCCCATTGTGGACCTGTCTGGCATGGCGGGTAACCTCGTGCTGGTTGGCTGCCAGGTAGCTGCAATTGTCACATTTGAAAGGCCTCTCACCTATTGCAAAGAGACCAGAAGAAGGTCAAAACTGAACAATTAATCTTTTATTTCAACATTTTGAGGGAAACACAGATGCAAATCTCATGCGAGGGGATACAGATAAAAGACGAGCAAACACATCACAATAAAGAATCACATTCTTATTCACTCTGTATACCACAAACCATGTGCCATTTTATCCAAAGCCATCTGGCTCCAGGGAGTGCAACAAAAGAGAGAAACAGCATTGACAACATGAATACAAAGGCTTTGAGTTGCAGCTTATGATCAACACATTAAATCAAACCCTGCAGTACAATTTAACTTTAACTATATCTTAAATAATGATAGAATGATATTTGGCCATTTTGCGATTACAGGCTTCTGCAGACAGATTCCCTTGGCCGATTAACAGAAGTATAAACTTTATTTTGTGTCAGTTCCAAATTCTACAGTACCAATAGACATGTTAATGGACAGTCTTTCACTTTCTGTTTAAGGTTTATTCTTTTCAAGTTTATACAAATTCACTGAGTAACTACTGCTTAAAATAAGTATTTGTTTCACTTTAGAAATTTTGTGTACATCTGATTTGATGTTGTTATATTGTATAATATCAGCATTTATATCAGCCATCGGCCATTGAAAAACCCATACGAGTCCACCACTAATTCTAAATACTAAATCCAGGGTACCCAGAATTATGGAAAACCTGTAAATATCAGGGAATTTTCAAATTCTGATTTCCAATGCTCCTGTTTTTTAACACCATGACAGCTTCTATAACTATTTTCATGGTGAAATCCAGGTTAAAATATAATAGGTAAAACAACAAAAAATATATACAAGATGTGTGAGATTAATTTTTAATAAAAACTCTGATTCTGACAAATGTTCATGAGAAATTAATAAAATCTTAAAGTCATGAATGTTTCTATAGTGAACATGCATTTTTCTAGCGATGCTCAGCTCCAAAATATTTAATTGATTAGAAATTACTCTTTGTAAGTGCAACCTCTATAAAATATTTTAATGATTCCATTTCCGGTATTCATGAACGACTTGAAAAATCATGAAAATTCTTTG
This sequence comes from Myxocyprinus asiaticus, assembly GCF_019703515.2. Lineage (NCBI taxonomy): Eukaryota > Metazoa > Chordata > Actinopteri > Cypriniformes > Catostomidae > Myxocyprinus > Myxocyprinus asiaticus. Next base: position 10,038,291 of record NC_059370.1, on the reverse strand, counting down.
GCCAAAAGGGATGGGAACCCTGTAACTAAATATATATACTCTAGATCACTTTCAGTGCTACAATTTTTCCAATAGACAAGAGACTCACCTGAATGGGTTCTCATGTGTCTGGTAAGGTGCGTTTTTTGTGAACTGGAATATTCACAGTATATGCACTTGAATGGACGCTCACCTTAGGAAACAATAAGAACTATTTCAAAATTGATATTACACTGATTCATTAAAACTGTTTAAAATCATGTATTTTGATTTTTTGTATGTATTTCTGATTATTTATAACAGCACACTGACAACTAAAAACAAACCAATGTGAATTTTAATTGAACAGTGACTGCATTGAGACTTTCATTTTGTACATACCAGTGTGGGTTCGGATGTGCTGTATGTAGTTATTTTTGCGATCAGAAAAATATGAGCACTGGTTGCAGGTGAAAAGCTTGCTTGGAAAGTGATTCCTCAAGTGTTTTTTCCAGTGGTACTGACTGATGGTTGTATAAGTGCAAATGGTGCACTTGAAAACTCTCTGATCTTCACCTTCCTTAGTGTGATGCTTAAGGTGGGCTACATAGTGGTCGTAACGGTTGGTGTTGTATCCACAGCGATCACAGCTGATCACACCTTTGTAGTTCATCAAACTTTCACTGTTCTCTTGGCTTTCTGTCGGCGACTGGCCTGACTCACAAGCCTGATCGTCGTTGGAGTCTGCCGTGCCATTCTTCTCACTCATTTTCTTGGAGCTGTGAGCTCCAAGATGGTGAATGAAGTCCTCCTCGCAATCGGCCCGGTACATGCAAGGTTTACAGAATAAGGGCTTCGTCTTCTTCTTTTTGTTGCATTCAAAGATGCAGACTGGGTCACACTTACGTTTCTCTGCAGCTGAGGATTCAGATGGGGATTTTTCAGAAGGTTTTGTGCTGTTTTCTGCTCGCTCCACTCTTGTGGCACTCTGCTCCAGCACTCTTTCCGTCACCTCTGGCTCTACCCAAGTGGCCTGTTCTGCGTATGTATCTTCAGTCATCTCTGAGTTGTCAAAGCTGTATCTGATAATACCCTCTTCCTCGCTGTCAGAGTAGCTGTTGCATCCAACAGTCGTGAGTTCAACCATTTGTATATCCTCTGCATAACATTCAGAGGGAGACGTCTCTGATGCTACCACCACGTTAGCCAGCATCACTAGCTGAGGGGCGGCCACGTCATTTCGAGACATCTCGGGGAGGTCATGGCCCTCCTCTGGCAGTGGGATTCCTACAGAAGGCATGAAGATACCAGCTGTTGCTGGATACACTGTCTGAGCAGACATGCTCAACCAGCTGAAATTCAAACAAAACATTGATTTTAGTGAAGTGCAATTTAACTTTTATTATTTCAACCTCAATAAAAATTAAGGCCTTTATTTAGACATTTTTTTAAATTAAATCCATTAAATTAAATCAAATATTTGAGGTATTTAGTCCATGTTTATTAGCGTTGAGGCCTTTTAAATGCTAGTGCACTCCTAAAAGTTGACAAAAGCAAATGATTCGATATGTGCATTTAAAATATACAGTCTTTTTCTTCTGGAAAAATGGACCAAAAATGTTGATGACTCATCTTGCACTCAGGGGCGTATATCAAATTCTCTCTAGAATGAGAAAGCCCCTCCCTCTATATACAAACTGTCTCTGACTGGCAAACTGCACATCATAAGTGTAAAACATGTCCTGCCCAAACTTCCAGTTTCATTAATATGTCAACAGAAAAGAGAACTGGTCTTGAAAAGCAATTTCAAGGGGTCTTTAAGTAGACCGTAAAACCTAATTTTCATACTAAAATTTTTTAACGTTTTTTATTTGAAAGTAATCAAATTAAAGTAGAAGTTTAAGTGGATTTGCTGCGAACTGTGGTATCATTCAGAGAGGGTCATCTGATTACGCTACAATACAAACGCTGCAATGTTTTATGACTTGTATGACGTGAACTGATTAAACATCACTTTTTTGACTAAACTAAATGAAAACTGTTTAATAGTGAATAATAGGATTAAATATTAATTTTAAATGTTATACTCCACTACTACATGTAGGGCTAGGTCAAATTTTTCAAATGCGCCGTGATCTTCGTTTGAACGATCAAAACGGTTTAAATAATGCATTAAACAATAAACATGTTACACCGTCTACACTGGAAGCATCCGTTGCGGCAACAATAAACGGGTATAGCCGTTTATGTAATGTAATGTAACCTGTTTGTGTCGACACGTCCAGTGTAGACAGGGTGTAACAAAATATGCAATATAATATCATATCAACTGATGGAATACATGGATTTGTAAATTTTTTAAAAAGCTATAATGTAGGGGCCTGGGTAGCTCAGTGGTAAAGACGCTGACTACCACCCCTGGAGTTCGCTAGCTCGAATCCCAGGGCGTGCTGAGTGCCTCCAGTCAGGTCTCCTAAGCAACCAAATTGGCCCGGTTGCTAGGGAGGGTAGAGTCACATGGGGTAACCTCCTCGTGGTCGCTATAATGTGGTTCGTTCTCGGCAGGGCGCATGGTGAGTTGTGCGTGGATGCCACGCGCTATGTCTCGTGGCAACGCGCTCAACAAGCCAGTGATAAGATGCGCGGTCTCAGACGCGGAGGCAACTGGGATTCGTCCTCCGCCACCCGGATTGAGGCGAATCACTACGCGACCACGAGGACTTAAATTGGGCATTCCAAATTGGGTGAAAAAGGAAAAAAAATAAATAAAAGCTATAAATATGACAAATGATGAAAAACAAATAAAAATATTATTTGTAAATTAATATTTTCATAATGCAATTAGTTAGAAGGTCTCCTGTATAATTAATAGCATTAGCTGAGAGAGAATTTCTTTGACATGCAAACAAAATTGAAATTTTTACTGAAATCTACCAATATGAATCTATATCGAATCAAGAGTTTGTGAATCGGGATCAGATCGAATATGGAAATCTAATACCCGGCCCCAAATATATGAATACTTACTATAATAGGGTAACAAGACAAAAGGAAAGCCTATAAAATAAAAACTAAATTATGTGATATTTAGAAATACAGTACTAAAAATAGTAAATGCAGCATATTTTAAAATACAAAAATACAGTATTTTGAATGCATTGAGAAAACAAAACAACACCAAAATTCAAGTTGAACTTTATTCTACGTACATTAAATGAATGTGGGGAAAGTGTAAGCATGCATGTGTGTGATGAGAGTGAAAGGCCTGCGAGTTTTGCATGCTCAGAAATGTGTTCGGCCATTTTAAAACAGCACCACCAACTTCTGCCAGCGGAGGAGTAAAAATAACAAACCAGACGAGTGGAGAACTCAGAAAGTTATTTTACATTAAAGCTCGTTGATATGAAGTCATTTCAGCCACAAATAACTAAACATGTGCTTAAAGGCGCAAACAAACTTTGTGTGAAAAGGTATAGTGACTGCCTTAACTCACAGTTGTCCAAATAAGGAGTGAAAAACTTTGACCTTGTTGGACAGCTCCAAACACGAGCAATCTCAACCAGACGAAGCACGCGCTGCATTTATTACTGATTTTTAAAGACATATGAGTCCATCTAAAGAATTAACTACATCGAGTTTCACATTATTCAAATCACAAGAAGGCGTGGGTTATTTGCGATCAAGAAAAAGCTCATAAAACGCCCAAAAAGTAAATACTTTACGTTTAAAGGGAAGGAAATGCCGTAGTCCAGCTTGAATGCACACATAACAAACTCATTCCTCGTCAAGCTTCGTCTCCAAAAAGTTAGAAAGGTTCTCAAAGCTAAAAACATAAATAAAAACAAATTACTTTCCGGAAACTGCATGCAACCAACACGCCACACTCAACAAAGTTACACTGTTTAAAGCAGCATGGATCGATCGAAGATCTTGGTGGTTTTTAAACTTTTTATTGTTTAATTTTTATTTCTTTCGTGCACTTTCCCCCCGGCGAGTGTGTGTGTGTGTGTGTGTTAGCCGTGGTCCTGATCTGATTTCTCTCCGTGCTGAAATGCACAAGTTGAGATCAGCCCTGGACAGCGCCTCTCCCTTTCAACGCAACCCTCCATTTTCACTCCACTTACTCGAACTTAGTTCGGCTCACGCGCCACAAAAACAACACAAAACCACATCCTGGCCACCCCGAAACTACTGGGACTCGAGCTCACGTACTCACCGACAGTGTTCACTCGCTGTTTGGCGATGCTGGTGTAGAAACAAGCTTCTGGCGGAGTTGTTTCCAAACTCTTAAGTCGGTCAAGGAAGTGCGGAGACTCAAGCATTCCAACACATCTCGCTCGCGCGCGGGCGGGGGGGTTGTGACGTCAGCGCACACAGGGCTCGCTCTTCTTCTCGCGCTCAATGTTTATATTGTGCGTTTACGTCGAGCGACCAAATGCTTTGTTTTTAGAATGACGCACTTGTGCAGAATATATAAAAAACAACAACAGCATCAACCAACTCAAATCGCGACGACATTATGAATGTGGCTGAATGAGGAATTGTTTGTTCTCAAACAATAGTGTAGGCCAGCATTGTGGACGATTTGGTCGTTTTAATCACACGTGGAAACTGGAAACAACCATGTTAAGCTGTTATCAGCCCTAGTGTTCTGAGATTGAGTTTACTGTCTTTGTTTTTACCTCAGTGATGGAAAAAACAGATAATAATTGTAATTTAGAAATGAACCTCTTCAGTTGTTTTGAACATGTTCCTCTGATCATCTCAAACCCCAGTAGGCACAAGTTTTTTGAGTTTTATTAAGATACACATTTTAACCTTTTGTTGAATCACAAAGTATCACACCTTTCAGAAATGTGATCCAACAGAGTAACATTGCCTGTGTTTCAGCTAAACCACATTTCAGAAAAAAAAAACAATAAAACAAATTTAGATAAACAAGCGGCAGGAGTGAATTAATTGCATTTACTTATGTTTTATTCTGACAGACAAGCATGTTATCAAGTTGGAAGTTTATTTATATTAAAGGAATAGTTCACCCAAAAATGAAAATTCTCTCATGATTTACTCACACTCATGTCATCCCAGATGTGTACAACTTTCTTTCTTCAGCTGAACACAAAGATTTTTAGAAGAATATCTATGCTCTGTAGGCCCATACAATGCAAGTGAATGGTGGCCAAAACTTTAAAAAGCACAAAGTCAGCATAAAAGTAATCCATATGACTCCAGTGGTTTAATCAATGTCTTCTGAAGCAATCCAGTCAGTTTTGGGTGAGAACTGACCAAAATATATTTCCTTTTTCATGTATAAATCTTGTCATCAGCAGTCTCCTTCGCGATCATGATTTCAAGCTCGATTACACTTCCTACAGTGCCATCTAGTGCTCTGTGCATGTCAAACACTAGGAAGTGGAATCGAGCTTGATTGTGCAATGGCAACATGTTCAGCAAAAAGTTTGTTCTAACCCAAAACCGATTGGATCACTTCTGAGGACATTGTTTAAACCACTGGAGTCATATGGCTTACTTTTATGCTGCATTTATGTTCTTTTTGGAGCTTCAAAGTTTTAGTCACCATTGATTTGTCGGGACCTACAGAGCTGAAAGTTTCCTCTAAAAATCTAGTAAATTTATACATCTGGGATGGCATGAGGTTGAGTAAATAATGAGAGAATTTTCATTTTTGCATAAACTCTTCCTGTTAGTTTTCATAAGATTTGGAAAAGTCAAGAAGGATCACCCTGATACTTTTGTTGAGGATGTTTTTTTGAGCAATTAAAAGGGTCTTGTCCATTTAACAAAACACAAGAGTTAAGAAATAACATGTATAGTACTTAAAAAAAAAAAACAACTGTGAAAAATGGGCAGGTTTCTGTTTAATGATGTCATTCAATGGTCTGCTTACGTTTTCCCAATTGTTAAATGTTTTTTTTTTTTTTTTTTGTTGAGTTATTAATTAATTTCTTGGATACACTAAGACCTCTGTAACTTAATTCATTTAGATATGTAACATATTTGTCTCTTAAAGATGTGATCTATTATGATCTATCGAAATTAAAATATAGCCTAAAATATGTGTCTGCGTGAAAATATTTGACAATGCTTTTTATTGAAATCGTGCTTGTGCTAAGCTCAAGTTGTGACTTGAGTTGTGGCCTAGCATGCTAAACATGCACAGCATTGGCTGTCATTTATTCAAAAAGGACACTGTTCTTTAATGTGGAGTTTACATCATTCTAAATAAAGAGTGCATCAAAGGGGTCTGTTAGAAGAGAAGGCAACAAGGTTTAGTTTTATTCACCAGATTAAAACCAGATTGCTAGAAAAAAGATTTGCATTTAATGTCTCATTTACATTCTCTTTAAACAGAGGTGGAAAGTGCTTAACAACTATCAAACAGAGGTCAACCAAGGCCAGGGTAGGTAGAGCTAGACCTTGATGTCAGTCACCCATTACAGATTAATCTGTGTCTGTTTGAACACAGGGGCTCTCTGAGTTTCTGAATGCATGCATGTTGGTTGTGAACCATTTAGTTTTCTTAAACTTGAATATGTGAACCCTTAGGGTTTTGTTAGGGAACTACATGTAATTATTATGTATAACAACATACATGCTACTGGTGAAATTAAAAATAAATTGTTTTTCCGTCTCAAACCAATTCTTTGCATTTGCCATTTTAAACGGCATATACAAAGCGAACATTTGAGGGACATGGTCATTCGTGGCCACGAGGCTGCGCCCAAGAGCCGTAAGAAAACCTTGGCTTGTAGCCAACTATTATACACGGGGATTTTCTCATTGAATGACCTCAGCTTCTTATTTTTCACGTTTTCTTCCTCTCTGTTTCAAATAAATGTAACCATACACGCAATCACTGAATTCATGATGAACATGCAGTGACAGCTAATTACAATTAACTGTCTCAGTCATTATAGCTGCATTTTCAACTTTATCTACAAGAAAGAAAGAAAGACCAAACCAGCCTGTCTGGCACCAACAAACATCCATGTGATTATCTGATCAGCCAATCGTGTGGCAGCAGTGCAGTGCATAAAATCATGCCGATACGGGTCAGGAGCTTCAGTTAATGTTCACATCAACCATCAGAATGGGGAAAAAAATGTGATCTCAGTGATTTGGACCGTGGCATGATTGTTGGTGCCAGGTGGGCTGGTTTGAGTATTTCTGTAACTGTTGATCTCCTGGGATTTTCACGCACAGTCTATAGAATTTACTCCGAATGGTGCCAAAAACAAAAAGCATCCAGTGAGCGGCAGTTCTGTGGATGGAAACGCCTTGTTGATGAGAGAGGTCAACAGAGAATGGCCAGACTGGTTTGAACTGACAAAGTCTACAGTAACTCAGATAACCCTCTGTACAATTGTGGTGAGAAGAATATAATCTCTGAATGCTATTCTGAGATGCGGGTTGGCGCTGTTTTGGTGGCACGAGGGGGACATACACAATATTAGGCAGGTGGTTTTAATGTTGTGGCTGATCGGTGTATATCCTCACATATAAGCATCGCTGTCGGTTACAAACTGTTTCCCAAAATTTGCACTATTTCTTGCACTAAACCGAATTGTGAACTGTAAGGATGCTTTTCTTTTGAAAATCTTGTCCTGATTTCTTCTCATTGTAGCTGGCTTCATATGATGACGCAGTTGCACGTCAGCCTGCGCTCAGACGCTGATATATAAATCATAATCCACAGTAAATCCTCGCGCAGAGTGTGTACAGATCAGAGACTCTCACACAGGCAAGGACAAGCGGCGCTCAACTCGCTCTCCTTTACAGTAAGGACGGGCTGGAAACTGTTCGGAAACCTTTCGCCATCCTCCGATAATTTCTCCTCGGATCGCCAAAACACGAAGATTTATCATGTAAACATTCATCGGGGATTTGGAGATTACGTGTTCAAGAAGATACCCCCAAACAACATTTAACTTCATCTGTATTATATAGAGTTTTACTTCCTCGTTTTCCTGCCGTTATACGCTTTAGGACGGAATTACTTTTCTACGTTTAAACGTTCAGCATGCTCCCGAAGATTAGTGTACAAACTTCAGTTTTGGGATTGGTTTATTTTTAGAAAGGGCAAATATAACCGATCGCATGTTATTAACTGAGAACTGAGCTAAACTGTTGAATAATTTACGATTTAGTGATCTCGGTTGAGACCTTTATATAAATACAAATAATCTAAATAACTTTTTTATTAGATGTTACAACTTTATTATTTATATATATATATATATAATTCAAACAGTTTATGACAAGTTTTGAACCTGGAAATTAGTCAATTAATTATTAATTATTAATGTTCCCTGAAAGCATAGCAAATTGGAAATACATAGGTGAGACTGTAAATAACACTTAATCCAGCGACATTATTCGCCCTTTCGTGTGTTTTTCGACTTTATTAAATTAGACCTATCTTTGATTTGTAAAATGCGCGATGCAGCTGGGAACTTCAGTGTTTTGGACAGGACTTGTTCTCTGGTGGTGCTGCTGTGTTTCCTGCACATCTCTGTCACTCTCATATACTATATTAGAAATTCAGATTCAAGGCAAACCTTCGTGCAAAACCATCAAACCCCACAGAGCCACAGAAAACTGACCGAGCAGAGGGTCACTACAGAGGAAACCAGGCCGCCTTCTGTGTCTAATGACACTGTGACAGAGAGAAAGCTGGAAACATGTCCTGACAATCCACCTAAACTGGGTGAGCTGCTGTTTTTAAAGTTCATAATTTGTGCAAATGGAGCTGATCTGTAGAAACCTGTTTAAAAAGAACCTACTGATGTCAAAATTATGGTAACTGGATTAAGCAAATGGTTGGTTTTGTACAGCACTGCATTATTACTCAACTGGTATGTGTGTGACACTTTATAGTAACCCTCCTTAAAGGGACAGTTCATCCAAAAATGAAAATTCTCTCATCATTTACTCACCCTCATGCCATCCCAGATGTGTACAACTTTCTTTCTTCTGCAGAACACAAAGATTTTTAGAAGAATGTTTCAGCTCTGTTGGTCCATATAATATAAGTGAATGGTGACCAAAATTTTAAAGCTCCAACAGCACATAAAAGCAGCATAAAATTAATCCTTAAGACTCCAGTGGTTAAATTCATATCTTCAGAAGCGATATGATAGGTATGGGTGAGAAACAGATCAATATTTCAGCCCTTTTTTACTGTCAATCTCCACCTTTGATCAACCCCAACCAGTAGGTGGCGATATGGACGAAGAATGCAAATTGCCAAAAAACAGAAGAAGAAGAGTATGGAAGTGAAAATGCAGATTTATAGTGAAAAAGGATTTAAATATTGATCTGTTTCTCACCACACCTATCATATCACTTCTGAAGACATGGATTAAACCACTGGAGTACTTTAATGCTGCCTTTATATGCTTTTTGGACCTTCTGAGTTCTGGTCACCATTCACTTGCATTGTGTGGACCTACAGAGCTGAAATATTCTTCTAAAAAATCTTTATTTGTGTTCTGCAGAAGAAAGTCATACACATCTGGGATGGCATGAGGGTGAGTAAATGATAAAATAATTTTCATTTTTAGGGTGAACTATCCCTTTAACAAATTATGCTTAACAGATCAGTATTTAATGTACGTTCAAATATGATTTTATAGAGATGTATGAAGTTTTATCAGTCTTATATGTCATCATATTTTTTCATATATTTACTTTCATTTTTACATACTTGTCTGTTTAGTTGGGGAAAATCTCACAAAGACAAAAAAACGAATTCATTTTTGCTTAAAGAAAATTATGCCAATTTTAGGATCTTTAAGATTTTTTATTTTTATTTTTTTATAAGTATCATGACAATTTTCATCACAATTAAGCATGAAAGGCTTCTTTTTTATGCTAAAAACAATTTTATATTTGGGGCAAAATATGAACTGGACATGTTCTTGACAGTTTTTGAGATTCACCCAGTTACCTGTGTGATAGCTGATTTTGTTTGCTTTTTAAATAGACACCCAAGTCTCTTTATAATGAATAGATCACAATTCATTTTTGCAGTATGATTCAGCAGTTCAGTGTTTCGGTGAAGATGGTGGTTGTTATAAATAATACAACCTGTTACTTTGCTTTCACTGAAACCAGATTCCAAAAACAAAGGCATGTTTTTGCAGCTGTTGAGAGTGTAAATGTTAAAGTTAACCCTTTGTGAAACTTTTGTATGGCTAATCTCTTGTGTGTTGCTGTAGTAGATTTTACATTCTCTATTTATGCTCATTCATTTGTGCTGACATGCCTTAATCCTTAGAGTAGACCTGCGTGTCACAATGGAAAAACTGATTGATTGCTTTCCGTGAAAAAGTATTAACTCTATGGCTCTGTAATCAATAAATAAATAATTCTGTAAATAAATACATCATGAAATGTGTCAATTAAGAATTTTTAATATATATATATATATACACATACACACAGTATATAAACATTTCAATAAATACATAAATCAAAATATTTGTCAATTAAGAAATTGTGAAATATATGTATGTGTGTGTGTCTGTCTGTGTGTGTGTGTGTGTGTGTGTGTGTGTGTATATATATATATATTAATATGGCACACTGAATCTTCTTCCATAGTACACCTATGTACTATATATGTGTGTGTGTATATATATATGTATGTATGGAATGCTATAATTGACACTTTTCACGATTAGTTAATTGCAGCAGCTTGAATTTTAAACGTGATTATTTCGATTAATTGTGCAGCCCTTAGTTGAAGTATGAAAATGTGTCAGAACAAGTTAGCTATGTGATAAATGAAATATTTCTCCTGAATATCCACTGATAAACAATTTGTTTTGACATTTGTAATGCATGTCATTGTTTATAGATTTGTTTGTGTCTTTCTTTCTCTAGTGGGTCCACTTCGGGTTGAGTTCTCTGACCCAGTCACCCTGGACCTGGTGAGGGAGCAGAACCCAGCATTGCAGCCCGGTGGGCGATTTAAACCCGAAGAATGCATTGCCCAGCAAAAGGTGGCCATGATCATTCCCTTCAGGAACCGTGACGAGCACCTAAAGTTCTGGCTCTATTACATGCATCCCATCCTACAGCGTCAGCAACTGGACTACGGTGTCTACGTCATCGTCCAGGTTTGTCATTCCACCAGTGGTGCAGTAATACAGAATGTTGTGATCATTGACGTAGGTGTTGCAAATGCTTTATCTGCAGTCACACACGGGTTGAGAAGGTACATTTTTGTGCGTGTAATCCTCTTAAAGGAATCATTTACACAAAAATGACACTTCCATCATTATTTACTTCCACTCGTGCCATTCTGAACATGAATGTCTTTATTTCTTCTACTAAAGGAGAAATTCTAAAGAATGTGCTGGTCGCTAATTTCCATGCAATTACTATGAATGAGGACTGAAGCTTTCCAGCTTCAAAAACCACGAAAGTGGTAAATTCTTCTAATTCTTCTAAAAAAAAAAAAAAGTCTTCTAAAGTCACATGACTGCTTTATGTGAGGAAAACACTGAAATTTAAATAGTTATTCAAACTATTGCAACTCTGAAAATTCTTCCTATTGTGTTCCACGAAAGAAAGAAAGTCAAGAAGAAAGACTAGGGGCCCTGGGTAGTTCAGCGAGTATTGACGTTGACTACCACCCCTGAAGTCGCGAGTTTGAATCCAGGGTGTGCTGAGTGACTCCAGCCAGGTCTCCTAAGCAACCAGATTGGCCCGGTTGCTAGGTAGGGTAGAGTCACATGGGGTAATCTCCTCGTGGTCGCGATTAGTGGTTCTCGCTCTCAATGGGGCGCGTGGTAAGTTGTGCGTGGATTGCGGAGAGTAGCATGAGTCTCCACATGCTGGGAGTCTCCGCGGTGTCATGCACAGCAACCACGTAATAAAATGTGCGGATTGACGGTCTCAGAAGCGGAGGCAACTGAGACTTGTCCTCCGCCACCCGGATTGAGGTGAGTAACCACGCCACCACGCGGGCTACTAAGTAGTGGGAATTGGTCAATCCAAATTGGGAGAAAAGGGGATAAAATGTATTAAAAAAAAAAGAATAAAGAGTAAATTATGACAGAATTTAAATTTTTGGGTGAACCAATCTTTTAATAGGCATGTTTTTCCCACTAATAATTAAGGAAAACTAAATGCATGTAGAAATTGTGACCCTTTCAGTTGCTGTATTGAAAAACCCTCAAATTAAGTGGGATGAACTTAACCACACTGCTTCAATTATTAAGAGATCTCAATGTGTCAAGCTTTGTTTATTAATGTCAGTTGATTGGAAATGATGGTCCACGATAAGTCTTTATGATAGTTTTGCAAACATCAGAGCCTGATTGACCTCAAATAAATGCTCTAGTCTGTTTAAAAGTAAACTGTCTGAGAAATGCAAGACCTGCAGTTGAGAATGTGTTTTTCTCACGCAACACTTTGATTCCCTTGTTCGAGCTCAGAGTTTTGCCTTGTTTGTCACTGGTAATAAGTTGCCTTTAAGCCTGACTTTGTAACATCTCTCGCTCCTTTAATTTACATTGTCTACTCCCTTTGTTATCTGTAATGTAACTCCCTGTTATACAGGCATGCCGGGACGTGTTTGTTATGCTTTTGCTCAGTGAGCTTAGTTCTTAATGGCCTGATGTCTTTGTTATTTATCCTTTAAAATAATTTAGCTCGAAGGATGTTCTTGTTGAATTTGTCAAAACACTTTCAACATCAAGGCCCGGCAGTGTTTTTGTTCGTAGATGTAACACATTATTTCGTACATATATGTCGGCATGGCACAGTTTGGACTAGTGGTGGGTGGTTTGACCAAAATCGTATCTTAATTGACCCTTCGCTAAGCTCCGCCCTCCTTGGTTACGGTTGCTTGCTCTGAAAAACTCTGCAGAACTCCCCATTGGAATGAATGGGAGATTGCCATGGACAACACGTTTTTTGGCAAAATATTCTCATATATTCTTAAGGGTTTTAAGGCAATGTGGAGTTCAGTTGTTTGCTACGTCGTAACTTGCTGCAATAATGTAGAATTCAACAGGCTCATTTTAGCAGCTTCGAATGTGGCTCATCTAATTTTTTTTTTTACCAGCTAAAATAACTATATTGTGATATATATTCTGTTAGCAATTGACCCTTCACTAAGCCCCGCCTTAAAAGCACTTCTGACCAATCCTGTTTCAGCAACTGTTGCCCTGCCGCCGTTACTCCGACAAGCGTTTGCTATTTTCCAAGGCCTGAATATATGCAAAAACTTTACCAGATGACCAGTGTCAGAAATTAACTAACTTTTATGGGGACGTATTACTATCAATCCATTAATACAAATTCTCAAGATTGCGAATTTATTACCTCTTACCCTTAGAATTAAATAACTCATATTTTATGCATAAAATGTATAACTTGGACTATAGTAGATAATTAAGAACAATATCAGATGTTACAAATTAAAAAAACAGAAGCGTTCATTACAAGGGCATTTTTTTGCTCACACATTTTGAATTTTGGGGTCATTTTTGTCATTTTTAGTGGTATTCCCAAGCCCTCATAAATTTCTGACGCTGCAGATGACATATTTGTATCAATCACATTCATTCAGTAACTGTCCATAACGTTATAGTGGAACAATCTGGTTTGTAAAATGTTACTTTCCAGACTTAGAAAAGTAATCTAAAAAAGTTCAATTAAAATCTTTAAATACCCCATTAATTGAGGGTTTTTGAGGCTTTGAGTCCATGTCTGTTAACTTTGAGGCCATCTGTCTGCTGGTGTACCCATAACAGCTGACAGAATGAACTTTTAGCAGATATCTCAGTCCTTCTCTTCCAGGTAAACAGACTAAAAATATTGATGAGTGCATTTTGCGCTCACAATTTTTGTGCAATAAAATTTTTCCTACAATGAGAATGTTCCTATATTTTTATTTCATCTGCCAAAAATTGCTCTTCATCACTCCAATGATTACACACACACACACACACACACACAAAATGTAGTAATCAGTAATAACTGGAAAAATCATGGAAATTCATAGGTCAAAATCTGTGGGAACCCTGTGTTTTACTCGAGACTCGCAAAGAGCAGATGTCTTCATCAGATCCATTTCTAACAGTTATGGTTTGGGAATCTTCCAAAGAAAGGAAAACACGAATGTTTATCATTAAGTGCGGTTTTGCGCTAAAACATCTTAAGGAGCTTATCATAAGGCTTTGTCATGTCAACTGCTTCTCTGACTCTCTGTGGTCTTTCAGATTGTTTTCTCAATGTATATGCACAATCGTTCTTTCTAATTTTTCTCTTGCTCTCTTTGCCACCCCTTTTCTCTGCACCTTGCATTTTTTCTTCCCTTCCATCCTACATTCCTTCCCCTTCTCCTGTCCAAATCAAACCCCTTTTATGCGCATCAGAGGCCCTTGCGCTCAGGAAAAGGTGAGACGTCTGCTTGCTCTTTCTCTGGCCAATCACGGTTCGCTTCCCTGGCTGCGTCTGACAAATGGTAACGTTGGCCTCTTGATTATCTGTTTTCTCTGACGTTTTCTTGTGTTCTGTTTTTCCTTGGTCTTTCTGTCTCTTAAATCCTGAACTCATTTCCATATGGATGGCAACTTCAGTGACAAAAATAGCTATTTTTTTCTTTTTTGGAAGACCACACTGTAAAAAAACTTCCTTTATAAAAGATACATTTACTGGAAGCAAGTTATTAAGACTGTATATATCAGGACATTTTCTCAAGGTTACTCTATTTGAGCTGAACTAAATGTGGATTTTTATAAAAAATGTAAAAATATTGTATGGCCTAAAATGGTTCTCTCTCGCTCTCTCTCTCTCTCTCTCTCTCTCTCTCACACACACACACACACACACACGACATCAGAATTGCTTGTTGGTAATATTAACAATATTTTAAAACAAATTGTTTCACTACATTTTTTTAAAGAAATAATAATAAAAGATTCAAATTTCAAACTCTTTATGCCAACATTTCTATTTACAAGAATTTTAGCTTTTATTTATTTATTTTACTGTCTCTGGATGGTTACACCACTCAAACATTTTGACTTTAAGCCCTAGAAAAAAAATATTTAAATTACTTCCAATTCAGAAATTGAAAACAATTTGATTATTGTAGAGGCCTAATCAAGTTTGTGTGAATTGCATTTTAATTTATTTCTTAACTAACTTATTAGATCCTGGCAAAAAAAATCAGTGTCACATCATTTACAGCATATGCTGAATTAAGTTTATTTTTTGTACCCTATTGGCAAATTTTATTTTTTATTTTTTTAAGCATAAACCTCAATATATTTTATTAGATATACACTTTGGTGGAAGAATAACAACCTTAATTCAAGATGCATTCTTTGAAAACACATCTTAATATCTTATGCTGTTTTGTAAAGTAAATTTACCTAGTTTTAATCTTGTTTAGATAATTTTACCGATAAACAAGCCAAAATACTCATTTAGAACTTTTAAAGTTTTGATTGCATTTTTTTTTCTTCATATATGTATGTATTTACTGATTAATCAGTTAATTGATTAACATCTATTTGTTTTCTCTGCTGAAAAAAAGAAAACTTGCCTTGGTGACCTGTTTTCAAAAGCCTGCAAACTATATCTCCCTGCCACATACAGTATGTCTGCCCTATATGAACAACAAAGCTCTGCTTTCACTTTCAGTTGTGTGATTTCTCGAGAGTCGTAATACCATCTGTAATACGGTTCAAATGGGCAAGATGTGGACATGCGAGACTACTACATTATGTCCAAAGAAAAGCTGGATGGTCTGGTTCTTTTACTCTGAAAGCACACCACTCTGAATCAATCATGAAAGTCCTCCACCCCCCTAGAACAAGCACAGCTCAGTTCATTCAGGGCAACCTGTCTTGGTTTTTCTGTGTCTTATAAAGGAGAAGATGGCTACTGTCTGTCTGGTGCACGGGGGGTTAACAGATAACTCTGCACCCCTGAGGGTCCGCTGTCATTAAATTTCATTACACAAGCTCAAGTGCTGCTGTGATGTGCACTTCAGATTAGACAGGGACCGCATCCATTAATCATGAGCCACAGTGACAAGAGAGACTCCAAGCCAGCGGAAAGACTCGAATGACAATCAGAGATGAGTCACTTTGGAATCTGAAACTTCTGGTGCCGCTGAACTCTCTGGTTTTTTAACTTCTCCTCTATAAAAAAATAACCATGGTGGTTTCTGCCAAAATATGTCATGCCGGGGGCTCCCCGGCCTGAAAGAATGAGGGAGAAATGTGGCAGGGCCAGGCCATGATGCTGCACACCCAGCCCCTAATCAGGCTGATCAAGCCCGAGAGGGATAAAGGCTACCGGAGGCAGCACCTCGAGAGAGAGAGAGAACTATGGGCAGCTGCCCTGTATGTGTTTGCATTTGTCTTTTTAAGTTAATCATTAAACTATTATTTATATTGTCAAGCCGGTTCTCGCCTCCTCCATTCCCTTTTACCCCCTGTTACAATCTCCTTCTGAATCATCTCTTCAGCATACTGAAAGTGTGCTCACCGATACCAGTATGAAGGCCAATCATATTGTCTATTTTGTAAACCTATTAAAAATCTATACTGCTTTACAAATACAGTGAGGTGTGTATGTACACCCAGTGAAAATGATTTCTTAAGCAACTTCCTTATTGCCGTGAAACCCTTCATATTTGTCCAGAATGTCTCACTGAACATGTATGGCTGAAAAGCTCAAATAATGATCCTGTTTCATAAATATTTTATCACATTTCTTCCACCCCCATCTTTTATGTTTAATCTTATTTGCAAGCATCAAGTGTGGAATTTGCAACAGGTTGTCTTCTATTGCTGTTTACAAGACTTCCTCTCTCCTCACTGGCAGGACGGAGATGAGTTGTTCAATCGTGCCAAACTCCTCAACATCGGTTATGTAGAGACTCTGAAGGAGTACGACTACCAATGTTTTGTCTTCAGTGATGTTGATCTCATTCCCATGGATGATCGCAACATCTACAAGTGCTTCAGTCAGCCCAGGCATCTGTCTGTATCGATGGACAAGTTTGGCTTCAGGTATTTGTGGTGCTTGTTGACTGTTGTCACATATCGTGGCTTAATGAGATATTTTCAGCTATCAGAATGTGCCAATATAGGCTATGTGTTTATGGATTAAAAAAATCTATACCAACAAAAGTTGCACGGTATTACCATATAATTTTTTTTTTTTTTTTTTTTACGTAGATCATGGTAGTACCTTGTCAATAATATGGTACATGAATATGGTAATCATTCAGTACCATGCTATTACCATTTGATACAATTATTGGACCATGGTACTGCCAAAGTACTTTATTGTATCTGCAGTGTGTTTGTAATTTTGAAGGTTTATCTGTAATATCAACGTAGCTGCTAGTAGGAATGGTTTTTGACAGTTACCATGGCAACTGTGGCCTCAAAATAATGATATAGACAACTTTACAGCTCAAAGAGTAAACTTTTCTTTTTACAGAAGAATTAAAATGATTTTTTATCATGCTAAACAAAATTTGAGCTTTACATTTATGCTTTTAAACTTTATTGAAATGCATTACTGAAATATATATATATATATATATATTTTTTTTTTCATCTTTGCACAAACTGCCTCAGATGACCTGGAAATATGTTTAAATGTATAGTTTTTATAATTTAAAATATTGTGTTTTCCAGGCCTGGAATAGTCATCAAAATATATAAAAAAATTTTTTGACTTCATGGAAATTTCTATAGTGAATATACAGTATCCCCCCCCCCCCCCCCACAGTTAGCAAAGCAAGTTAAAAAATATTCTAGCTAAAATGTAATAGTAAAATAATGTTATAGATTGGCTAGAAATCACTTTTTTGTAAAATCTATATAAAATAAAATCTATATAAAAAATCATATATTAATCAAATCATTTTACTTCAGTGGTAAAAGACACTGGCTACCACCCCTGGAGTTCGCTAGCTCACTAGTTCAAATCCCAGGGTGTGCTGAGTGACTTCAGCCAGGTCTCCTAAGCAACCAAATTGGGCCGGTTGCTAGGGAGGGTAGTGTCACATGGGGTAACCTCCTCGTGGTTGCTATAATGTGGTTCGTTCTCCGTGGCAGTGCGCTCAACAAGCCACGTCATAAGATGCACGGGTTGATGGTCTCAGATGCGGAGGCAACTGGGATTCATCCTCCGCCACCCAGATTGAGGCGAATCACTACGCGACCACGAGGACTTAAAAGCGCATTGGGAATTGGGCATTCCAAATTGGGTGAAAAAATCACATTGAAAAATTTGTTTGAAAACTTTATTTTTTATTAATGCATACACTCATGCATTTAAGGTGCAAGCACAGTATATAAATCCCTTGTTCTTGATGGTTGCACCACATGACATTTTTAAAGTCATATTTTTTTATTGTATTTTTTGTAGAAAATGCTATGAATATTTAAAAAAAAAATTGTTAAACCAACATGGATTCAAAAATTACATTTCTATAACGTGACACATGCGTTTTAAACTAGATTTTTAAAAGATTTCTCATTTTTATCACCTCGGAAAACCTCATTTGTCAATGTACTTGTACTTATATTAGCCATAATAAGTCATTTAAAAAAAAATACTATCCAATATTTACAAATTTGTTGGACCCTAGATGTTACGTTATTAATACCACTTGAAATAAGTGTAATCATTCCGAAAATTTTTAAAATATATATATAGTTTGTTTAGTCATTCCAAACAAAGTCTAATTAAAGAATCATTTCCAGTTTTTAGTTTTGGGTTTCGACCCAGTGTGTCCAGAATTTTCATTTTTGTGTTGACCAAGAATGTTCATTTCGGTGCTCTAGTCATCGACAGCAGGCCACAGATGCTATTGAATATTCCGGGAATATTCCTTTAACCCCCGCTTACTTTGCCTGTAATAAACATACTGTAAGTGAAGTTCAATAAAATTAGGGACTAAATGATAAAGGAATAAACAGCACTATCAGATGGGAATATTCTCGTGACTTCACTCACACGTGAGTCAGATAAGGGCCCATTGAGAGCTCAACTGTATGTCTAAGGCGAAACTGTAGTTCTTAGAAGCGGCTTTTTCCAGTGACCTCCTGCACGAGCTTCAAACACACACACAATCCTAATTGAGCAGCGCTCTGCGTGTAATTTGAGTATGATGTGTGTGAGGGTGTGTTTGGGCTTTCACGTGTGTCCTTTTGTATTTGCAGTGTATAATGAGGAAATTATCTCTGATAACGCTGCAATTTTAAAGCCACACACACTGAAGCAGTTGTGTGTTTGTCTTTTTAACATATGTTGGAACTCTTTTGTAAGGTCTTGTCACTGTTAGTACAGGCTGCTGGAGCCAGGCGGCTTTTTCCCCCTCAGAACTTCAAAAGCATCTGGGTGTAATTTTCAGGAATTACTGTGCAGTAGAAAGTAAGAAGACCAAGCCATAACCTGATGCAGGATAATATGTTTACTCCTTAATTTCAAACATTTGTCTAGAGCTGGTTATGTAAAAACTGTGATTCGTAAGTCATAATAGAAAACAAAAAAAAAAACATTTAAATTTGAATATTTCAATTTGTGTCCTCTCCATGCATTTTTATTCCATGCAGTCATGAGATACCAAAACGTTGCTATGGTTATCACTATGTCAGCCATCATGAGTTTGGGCAGTCTGAGCGACTTCCTTATTCCCTACATGCACAGGACGTTACCCTTGGGTGTTCACTTCAGCAAATAAATGTCACTCCCAAAACTTTGCAGTAATATGGATGACCTTTGTTTCCTACACAAGAGCAAATGCTCACAGTTAGCCAGCTGATGTTTTTGGGTTTATATTCAGTTCCCTGCCAGCGCTCAGTAGGATTAGGATTAGTCATTTCCCTGTGTGGTAACGGCTAGCTGCAGGCTGCACTTTCTTCTGCTCCCAACCATAGCAACTACCACACAGCATGCAACCTTTCCTCATTGTATCTCTATCTCTCTGTCCCTCCCCTACAGGTTGCCATACACACAGTTCTTTGGAGGTGTGTCATCTCTGAGCAAGGAACAGTATCTCAAGATCAACGGCTTCCCGAACAACTACTGGGGATGGGGAGGAGAAGATGATGACATTTTTAACAGGTTCGAGGAATTTTTTCATTTTATAGTAGTGGTCTGCTGAAATAGATTTTTTAATGGCTAATGCCAATACCGATATGTAGAGATAAAGGTGGCTTATGGCCGATTGATGGCGTTAATTAAAATTCTATATAGCATATAAGCTGTACACAACATTGCTGAATTTTAATAAAGATACTGTATATTAACTCAATATTTGCTAAAACTAACTAAAATATTTGAAAATCTGCACTAAAGCGCTAAAAAAATTGGTAGACACTGTGGAATGACGAATGCCAAAGTTTTGGTGTATGCAAAAGAGTGTTGGTTTAGTTACTCAAAGTTATCCACTTATTACTTCTCTAAACTTGTAATTAGACTATGTAACACGTTCTTGACTCTCCAGAAATGAGGAAGCGGGAGCCAATGAATTTCCACCTTCTCTGGTCTTTTATTTTTAAAGCACTTTTCAGTTACACCAAAACGTCCACATAAACACACACACATCCAACGCATGTAACTCCTCTCTCTGCCGGCGGTCTGGACGGCCCATATATCTCTCTCCAGCTCTCACTACAACACAAAACAGCTGTTAGAGATAATTTCCCCCAGGTGTCAATCCTTACCACTTTCCTCTCCTGGCATCACTCTCCACAGAACATCGCTCAACAACGCTCCCATCTCCACATACTCCCATCGCTTGGGATGGGAGTCTCAACGACCTCAAGACAGCTCTCAGATGCTGCAGGTGCTGCTGCCAATCACTGTAAATAATGATGTCATCCACATAGGCAGTGGCGTAAGCAGCGTGCGGTCTGAGGATTCTATCCATGAGCTGCTGAAATTTCGCCGGAGCCCCAAACAAACCGAACAGAAGGGTCATGAATTGGTGTAATCCAAAGGGTGTGGAAAACGCTATTTTAAGGGACCTGGGAGTAAAGGTGATCTGCCAGTATCCCTTTGTCAAATCCGGTGTCGAATAAAAGCAAGCCGCGCCTAACCTATCGAGCAGATCATCAATCCTAGGCATCAGGTACGCATAAAATTTAGACACTGCATTGACTTTTCTATAATCCACACAGAACGCTTATAGAGTAACGCCCATAGAGTAATTCAAATGGTGAAAATCCTGTGGCGGCTTGCGCCACACTTCAAATAATAGGAGTTCGAGCCACTTGTCCCAATTCCGTGCGTCATTGTGCATGAACTTCCGTATCATGTTCTTTAGGGTTTGATTAAATCGTTCGAACAAGCCGTCCGTTTGGGGGCAGTAAACGCTGGTACGAATAGATTTAATCCCCAAAAATTCAGCCAGTTTGTGTAGTGCATGTGACATGAATGTGGTGGAATCCCTACTCAGGAGATAATCCTGAAGAGTGCCTCCACAACACTTCGTGCTGAGATGTTGCACAGAGACACTGCTTCCAGATATCGTGTTGCATAGTCCACCAGAACCAACACAAAGTGATGCCCGTGTGCCGTCCGTTCTAATGGCCCGACGAGGTCCATACCAATTCTTTCGAAGGGGACCTCGATCAACGGAAGGGGGCCAATGGCGCTTTTGGGGTGGCTGCCGGATTCACCAGCTGACATTCACGGAATGCCACACACCACCTGCGATCATCCCCAGCCAGTGAATCGCAAACCAGTTATTCGACTAGCCATTAAGGCACTCGGTTATTTTTTTCACATCACTAATACAAAGGGTTGTCTAATCCTGAAGGACACAGTTTAATGTGTTTTCACTCTAGAGCCCAACTCTTGTCTGGCTTACGTTGCAGTTAACCAAGCAAACCTCTGACCTAGCAAAAACCGGAAACATAAATTCTGCTGAGGGTTCAAGCCTCGCACATCCTGTTGCTGTGCTGTCAGCATGGCATTGTACAATGAAAAGCTCAACACTTGATACAGATCACATCTTTATGGTGTTGTTCACACTGAAAGAGTAAAGCTAAAACTGAATTGCCCAGCACAAGTTTTACTATTTGAGAACTCCTTATTTACCAAGGCTGGTTTCGTATTTATAGTAGAGCGATAAAGAAAGACCTCTTATCAGTAGCTTCTCCATAGCATTCGTAAATGCAGGCTGAAGCTGATAGCTATTTATTGTAATGTTTTGTTTGCATGTTGTTTGCAGAAGAATACCCTATCACAGCTGTCTTGTTTTTCATGTATTTGTTTTATTTAAAGGAGAGTAGAGACAGCACAGGAAACTATATAGAGAGAGAGGGGGTGAAGAGAATCAGCAAATGTTGCAAGCAAGACTCAAACTTGCTTCCATAAGTACCACAGCTCAATGTGTCGGAGCACATGTGGTAACCGGCTCGGCCTTGTTTTTCAAGTGTAACATTTCAGGAAATGGGAAAGTACTTTAAAAAGTAAAGATGCCATTGAAAATTGAGGGATAGTTTCCGTTGCTTTGGACTAAATTGTGTGTCTCTGTTAAATAATCATTGCGTGAATAATTTGTGTATTTTTAGTGGTGCTTGCTAAGGCAAACATCACTATTACTATTTCTCATACTTGGGTTAGGGATTTGAACAAACAACTTATCTAGGTCTAGGACCAGAATGTCAGAGACTGGGCTGGGCTCTACCTAGCAAGTGGAGGTTGACCGATAGTGGGTTTTGCCGATACCGATAACTGAACAATTAATCAAATAAATAATCGAGATTACAGGTCCAGCTGCCACAATTAAGTAATCGTGAAGTGTCAATTATAGCAGTCCAAAGGTCTACCCATGTTAGGTCAAACTTTTCTATTTAATTTTTGACATAGGTTTTTTCAGTGGTTGATAATTTTAACCAATTAGAGATATGTCCATTGCTCGCGTCTGTGTAGATTTTATTACAAATTTTAATAACGGCTTTGTTTTTATGCTTCTAAGAGAGCCAATGTAAAGCTGACTTTTTAAGTAATTAGTCTTGATTTACTGATGCCTAAAACCGCAATAAAGTCATTTAGGAATACAGTTGTCAGCTTGTTTTGGATGTGTAGCCGGCTAAAAGAATACAACATGCAGTTGATCCACCCAAAATGTTTGTCATAATCATGCAGCCCTACCGATAACTAAGGTGGTGGTAATGGTTGATTAATCTGCAGATAGTTTTATAGAATGTTAAAATAAATTCTTAGTCTTTCCTTACTGTGACGGGTACAGACAAAGAGGCTACAAGAGTCCAAAATCAATACAAATCCCACATGCAGTTAATTCAACCAAAATCCCAATAATAGCCAGAATAAAATGAAGATATGGTGCGTAATGCGTGACTTTTAACTACAAACAAGCCCAAAACATTCAAGGGACTGTTATTTTGACTTGGCTCCATTACAGTTACAAAATATGTTTTGAAGTGAGGATAAAAATATGGATGAATATGTTAATTTCTGAAAGATTACAGCAAATCCCAAATCAAGCCGTTCTAACTGTTGAATCCTCCAGCGCTGGCAACAGAGGATAACAGAAGAATAGATAGATTTTTGCAGATAACAATAGTTCCAAAAAGCAACTATCGGCACCGATTAATCGGTAAAACCGATATGTCGGTCTACCTCTACTAGCAACCACCCAGAACACCCTAGCAACCACATTGCAACTTTGGGGAAAAATCCCTTTGTAACACTTTAGCGACCTCATAGCAACAACCTGGCAACCATCCACAAGACCCTGCTGTTGCAGCGACAGAATGTATTTGTCTTCACTTGTTAAGTTCTATTACAACCACTATGGTAGCTTCAACATAATTTCACTGTCATTTGATGTGACCACTACACTCCCATCTAGACATGTGAACTAGACATGCTATTTATGGATATTTCAGGGACTAAAATTTACCACATGTTTTCACAGGATTAGTTTCAAAGGGATGTCCGTATCAAGGCCTGATGGGGTGATTGGGAGGTGTAGAATGATTCGTCACAATCGGGACGATAAAAACGACCCCAATCCTCAGAGGTACCTGAACGTATCACAGCTCTCTCCTATAAACACTGCCTGATGTTCATAGCTTAAAGTAAATGTTTAAGCAGCCTGATAATCTCAGAGGTTAATATACATCCTTGTTGCCTTGTTCAAAGACGGAACTGTATGGCAAAAAGACAAAACAAAAAAATATGGTTATTTTACATCAAATGTGACACTCTAAGGCCACATCCACACTAATAACTTTTAACACTTTTAATTTTTTTTTTTTTTATCTGTTTTCAAAATTAAATGGATTACTTGGAACGTGGCCTAAAAATATTCTTAAATTTTCCATAAAAAAAAAAAAAAAAAAATCTAGACATTCTTAAAAACAAGATAAATATACCTGACAAGGATCTCTACATAAGATATTTATACTTTTTTACGGTTGTTCTTTTCAGATGTATTGTATATTGAATATAAGTGTATTTTGTCTTGCGACACTGGCAGATTTTTTTCACTTGTTGGAAAAGTGGAAAATCAGGTTTTAAAAAGAATTCTGATAAACAAAACTGTGTAAGAGGTTTTTTCCACTCTTTTAAGCATATACAATGACAAAACAGTGCCACAAGACAAAATGCTGTTCAAAAAGATACATTTATGAAAATAAGTCTTAATATTTTATGCAGTTTTCCTTATCAGTTCAATTTGTGTAATTTAAAAAATAAAAAAGTATAAAATATTTTTTCAATATTTTTTTTCACAACAGTTGCTGGTTTTAAATAATGGATAATTAATTTAAATAAATGGATTATAATGTTTTCAGTTAAATGCCTGCTTTGTTATAATGGTTAGCAAGTATCTATTTATAGAAGTTACTTCTATAAAAGGTAAGAGGTTATTTATAAACACACACTACCCTTTGTGGAAATTTAATTGTGTCCTTTCTTGTCACAGGTTTGACCAAATAGCTCACACAAGGCAAACAATGGGACAAGATGGAATCAGTTCACTGTCATATAAGGTTCTTAAAGTGGAAAAAAACCAGCTATTCACCAAAATCACAGTGGATGTAGGAAAACCATGAGATTATACCAACAAAAAACAGTGAAACAGCAAGGCTGGCTGTAGACACCAAATGTGCCTTGACTTTCAAGTGAAATGGCCGATTTTCAAAGTGGAGTCTATATTTCTAAAAAGACATTTAAGTGTAGCAGTTTTTGCCATCTTTGCATATTTGATGGTGAAAACAGGGGTCCGAACCCCAGTTAAAAAGAGACGCGTGAGGGTCTTGGATGCTTCTGCTGAGAAAAGAATGATCTCTTGAGCCATTGACAAAAGCAGCATGCAAACTGCTGATGCAATGTCCTTTTGGTGGGACATGTAAACAATGTGAGTTGCAATGTATGGAATTATTTCTTTCTCTGGAATCATAGTCTTCAAAAGCAAATATTTGATGGATCGATTCTGCTAATCTGCAATGCAATTTGTTTTTTTTGTTTTCTTTTGACGAATGCCAATTAAAGGCTGAGGATTTATGTGTGTCTATGAGCATGTACCAGCAAACTGCCATTTTTGGCCTGTCACATTTGGATTTGCTGTACCAGGTATTTGTACTTTAAAGGGCCGCCTCCTTCTTCTTCCAAGTGTTTTAATACAAAATGGACCAATATCCTGTTTGCTGAAGCACCAAAGTGGCAGCCATGCATTATTATATCTTAAGTGGCAAGAAATTACCCCTTCTTTGTGGTGTGTTAAATAGATAGTTCACCCAAAATCTAGAATTCTGTTATCATTTACTCCTTATTTTTTTCCAAACCCGTATGACTTTCTTTCTCCCATAGAACACATAATAATAGTGTTTTTTTTCTCATACAGTTATAAAGAATGGGGACTGGAGCTTTCAAACCTCCAAACGGATGCAAAAGCACCTTAAAAGTTTCTATACGAATCGTGCAATTAATATATAATTCTTCTGGAGCCATACTATAGATCTGTGAGGAACAGACTGAAATGTAAGCATATAAGTTGTGACTTTTTTGTAATTGTGTGGGGAAAGAAAACTAGTACATTCTTCAAAATTATACCTTATGTGTTCCATGGTAGAAACAAAGTCAGGTTAAATATGGATTGTGATGATATGAGGGTGAGTAAATGATGACAGAATTTGAATTTGTTGGTGAACTATTCCTCTAATATCTTTGCTGTATATTTTGTTTTCTAGCAAATCAATCAAATCAAATGCAGCACTTTTCAGGTTAAGGTTTCTGGTTTGTTCTGTTCTCTTCTATTGTTGTGTTGTAGAGTCCTTTATTGCATAGTGAAATTCTCAGATATATGCTGACTGCATAAGGGCACAAGTATATCCCAGCTCTCCACTGTAATGGAAACCAAAAGCCATTGAGAACTTTGCTGGAACTGACCTGTTGATACTTGTATTTTTCTTTTTTCTTTTGTGTGTTGGTCTGCTTTTAAATACTTCATTTGAACAAAGAAAACAAAGTTTGGTTATAATTGTAAAACCTGTCAGTGGAAACCAAAAATGCCTTTCAACTCTGTCAGGGGCTGAAGTGCTGGCCGAGCAAATGAATGTATGTCAGCTGTTTGCTCAAGTGCTTTTCAAGATGGCTACTAGCTACCTATGTACAGAATATGTAAGTCGCACAGCCAAATGTGAGGGATTTTTTTCCTATGTGCCGAGCATCCCAAACGGCCCATAGATTTTCTTTCTGGCTTCAAAACTCTCCCGTGACTTATAAAAACTCCTTTGCACCAGAAAGAAAACTACCTCTCTGCACGGCACAGCACTCACAAACCAAGAGATTAGCGCTAATGCTGTCTCTTCATTCAAGTCAAACCAAATGCTTTGGCAAATGATCTTTGTTTTTTCAGTTAAAAGGTTTGAAATCTGTTTGGACAATGGCCTTTGTTTGAGAACCAGCACATACTTAAGTTTCAAGGGTTTTTTTGTGTTTCTTTTCCTCTTTTTTTTTTTTTCCCAACATAGCTGTCTTCACAGTACATTTTTGTTTGACCTGTGTTCTGTAATTTTGTTTGTTTAGAATACAGTATATACAGTGTGTGTATATATATCTTTATTTTTCATTTTGACTCCTCTGTCCCTAGGTTTCTTCAAAGTAAATCAATGAACATAATTGAAATAATTACACTTTGTTTGATTTGGATCTTGACTTCATTGTGTTTTGAAATTAAAGACAGTAACATGACCTGTTTTGCCAAAGGCAGTCATCATATTCCATGGCCTTTTCAGCAGAACTAATGCTCACAAGTGAGCCCATTGGCCGTTTTAACTTCCCATGCACTCAAACCAGTTAACCCTTACCTAAGCTCCAGCTAATGGTTAATTCAGATAGATAGATAGTTATATAGGTACGATCTATGGATGGTTGGATGGATGGAAAGGTAGATAGGTGGGTTGGTTGATTGAATATGTAATTCTCATATACCCAAACTTCTGTATTATTTCATTGACTTTTTATTCTAAATTGTGGAAAGTCCTTCTCCATTAGGATGTCTTATGTTGGCTTGAGGAAGCCAACATACTGTTATTCTACAAACTTCTTCAAAATCCCTAAACCTAGACCAGTATTCAAGCTACATCCACCCAACTCGGCACTAACCTACAGACTGTTCTGTGTTGTGAATAGTGTGCTATGTCTTTATTAACTGAGCGGACTTACGGTTTTTGCACAGTGGATGATCAAAAATCGAAAAAAAAACATAGACTTCTAATGAGCCAACGGAAAGCTCATTAATTCCAACTTTCCAATTCCAACTGTCAAAAATTCAAATGTAAACAATCCCACCAAAGGCCATTGATCTACTTAAGGTGCTATCCAGCTAGCTGGCTGTTTGTGTTCCTGTAGTGTCTGAATAGCCATCAAACTTCAAACTTTTAAAACTAGTTTAAACATTCAGACAAGGCTTTGTCAAGCCAACAACATTTTACACAAGACTTTATCTCTCTGGTTTCCTGGTTCTAGCTAAAAAAATTCTAAATGCAGGTATGAGAAGCCTCTGTAAAACTGGTCTGGCTGGTGGTCACCAAACTGTAAATGTCAACGACAAAGTTCGTGGAGGAAAGAAAATTTAAATTGAAAGAAGGAACTGGTAATTAGAAAAATATGTGAAATAAATAAAGTGTACTAACAAGTGGAACCAGAATACATATACTATGAAACTAAATTTACACATACAGTATACACTGTGTTAATTACAATAAAGTTTATTATTGGATTTAAAATAGCTTACAATGGTATATGCAATACTGTAAATGTAATGATTTATAAATATACCGTACAATGATTATGGTACAAATAGCTGACAATAATATCTGTAATCTGAACCTGGTAAATAGTCAAATTACAATAGCAGCTAAATAAGTAGTTTAGTTTTACATGCTCTGGTTTAATCTGTGTTTTGTTTTTGTTTCTTCCTCATGCAGAATGCAAGCATGCATGATATTTTTCATGGGAAAAACAACACTTCTCCCTACATTGATATGTATAAGAGATATAATTTTATGTCTTGATTTTTGGTGCATAGCAACATTCAGGGACTAAAAACGAATTTCCTTAAAATATTGTTCTAAAAAGAAAATTTGTGTCCAATTTATAAAACCAGTCAGGTACACATGACTGAATATAGTCATAGCCAAAAGAGGGTTCATAGCCTAACAAAACCCTTTATGTTCTGTCATACCAGAGGTTTTCAAGCTTTTTGATAGCAAGGACCCCCAAATTTCATGATCTCCTTGCGAGGGGCCCACTTCCTAAAATATAAAGGCAGCTGTGTGTTTTCACATTATAAGTACAACATCTTGTTTGCAAAATTAAATAATTGGCTTTTATATTGCCATTGCAAATAGCTAAAGAATATTATTATAATTCAACTTACTTTGTATTAAGTGGATTGTGTTTCTTTTTTTATGTGTAAACCTGAGGAGAAACATTTTAAATTCAATTTAAATTCGTTTGCACAACAAATATTATTCTAAAGCAGCAGCTTTCTCCTGTGAACAAGCTAAAGGTGACAAGTTGATTAATGAAACTACATAATAAGGCCCCGATTTACTAAGATCCCAAATTAAGTGTATATAAATTAATAACTGCAAAAATAGCTAATTGTTAGACACACCCATGTTTAAATGTGTACTCTGACATTTTTTTTAATGGGTCATCTTGGATTTACACTGACCCCTAGGGGTGTGGATGCAGCATCATGCAAACCCAATAGTTAACATAACAGGGCGGTTACTGAGATTAAGCGAGTAGTATTCAGCTGGTCATGTGATCATCAAATGGCCGCCCCCATGAGGGGACCCTCTCCATGTAGAATAAAACAGCTCTTATAAGGTTACTAATATGACTAGAGTCCTCATCTCATGTGAGCGGTCATGATTTTATACATATGCTTCAAAATTACAATTCATTTCTTTAGGAGTAAAACATTTGAAATGAGGAAAAAATTCCTGAGTGCACCTTTAAATGAGGACGCTTCAAATATCCTTCACATACCCTCAACACTTCACATATCCTGAAGCGTTGGATTATAGTTAAAAAGTACTTAAATACTGATCTTTTTCACACCAAAAGCAATCTTATCGCTTTAGAAGACAGTAGTTTAACCGCTGGAGTCGTATGGATGACGTTTATGCTGACTGTCTGTGATTTTTGGACCTTCAGAAGAGAAATCTCCATTCACTTGAATTTTAAGGACCTACTGAGCTGAGATATTTTTCTGTTTTTCTTCAAATGTGTTCTACTGAAGAAAGTCAGTCATACACACCTGGGGTATCATGAGGGTGAGTAAATAATGAGGGAATTTTCATTTTTGGGTGAACTATCCCTTTAATACCAGGTGTAAACGGGGTCATAAGGTCAATGTTCAGTATCGTATGACTTCAAAAGCTGTGGAATATAGCACCCCAGTTGAATGGACCATTTTTAAGATACTTTTATAATGCTTATACATCCATTTTGAAACTTGAAATCTCGGCAACAAAAAGAGTGACTTGTGCATTCTTCAAAATGTCTCCTTTTGTGTTCCATCGAAGAAAGAAAGTCATACGGATTGGGAACGACATGAGGGTGAATAAATAAAGACTATTCCTTTATGTGTGGTTGCAAGGCAAGTTTGTTAGTTGAAGATGTGTTTACATTTTCTTGACATTTATGACAATGTCAGCGATCTTAAAACTGATATAAATCGTTTGTGAGGAGGCATTTCTTTTTCCTGTGTAGGAGCGAGTTGACCTTAAACGTTTGATGCAGAAAACAAAGGGCCACTTGGCTGTCATGTTCCGGAATACCGAGCCCTCTAAGGCACGTGTCCTGTCTGATTTCCATGTTGGTTTAAGGTCTAACAGGGATGTTATGACAACAAGGGCAGAGTTGCGGAGTTGCAGAGCACCAGGCAGGTAAAGTCAACATGGACCCTGATAAACTGTTTCAAAAATTATAATGCAAATAAGTCGTGTATATAGTGCCTCCTGAATATTTGGACACGTAAGCCACTCTTAAAAATGAGTGAATTTCATTGTGTTCAACAAAACATTAACAGCAAGTTTCATTTATTGTAAAGAAAGAAGGCACAAGAACACTTTTCAAGCAAAACATTTCACAAAAATACGTTTGTTAGGTTTTCAATGATCTAACAAAAGATAGACAGTTATACAATATAATGGTGCTATTTGCTTCACAAATGCCTGGAGATTTAAGAAACCCCTTAATAAGTGTTAAACTCTGGTGTGTACTACGGACATGAATGATACCTCAAATCGTGCAGCCTGTTGAGGAGAGGTGTGCTATTACCTTTACAAGCAATCAGACTTACAATTTTCTGAGATAGGGCATGTTAAATGCATGTTTTCTTAGATTAAATGTTGATCATTTAAAGCAAATTAAGTTTTACTTTCAAGAAGTGCAAAACATAAAAGGCACTGCAATTGTGGATTCACCCTTTTAATGGTAGAACAGTAATAATAGTAGAATGAGGAGTTCCAGCAGAAGATGCTGTCAAGCAGAGTCTGTGTTCAGCTGCAGAAACCTGCTGGCCTGCTGGAGGTTGAGAGTCGAGTCCTCATCGCACGACTCTGGAATGGGAGAGACTGCAGCTGCTGACACAGGAAGTCTGTCACCCCCTAGGAGAACCGGGAGGGGGAGAGCCAGGACTATACTGTAATGTCACAAGGAAAGCATGCAAGCTTTACAAAGGAACTTTCTGCAGACTTAGGTGGGATGTTTATCCACACTGAACCCTGCAGATAAAAAATAGGCTAGTACAGTTTGAACCATCTTCTGTTCCATGATTGTCTTTGGGTAAAATCTCACAAAAACATGACCAGGTCAGAGAGAGAGAGAGAGAGAGAGAGAGAGAGAGAGAGGAATTACATTTGCATTAACTTTGCATTAAGAAAATGAAGCCCATTTTTAGGACCATTAAAAACATTTCCCTCAAATTCTCATTACCGTGATGTGGATGGACATTTTACTTTTGAGGGTTTTTTTGTAATTTATTTTTATTCTCAATGATGATTCTCCTTAGATTCTCATTACTGTAATACAATTAGTTTTATTAAAATTAAAGGAAGATAATATATATATATATATATATATATATATATATATATATATATATATATATATATATATATATATACACGGACAATAAATGCTACAGTAAAAAAAACTGGTTAACTTGTAGTTACTTCACCATGTATGGTGAAAAATTACATATTAAATATATATACTGAATATAAGACAATACATGTAATATTATGGTTAAATATTGTTAAAAAATATATATATATACTGTATAGCTTTGAGAAGTACAAATGATGATGATTTACCTTAATGGTAAAAATGTATATTATGTTTAACAAAACAATTTATGTACTTCTATGGTAAATTATTGTTAATTATGGTGAAAAACAATATTCAAGTGCTTTCAGAAGTCCCTGCATTACTTTTCATTATAATTTTCAAATGTGTATGTTTCTTCTTATTTTTGATGTCTGTTATGTACAGTATGTGGGGGTGTTTTATGTTACATTTTATTTGTTTCGTTAATGTTAAATGCATTATTTTAGTGTCACGTGTTATCCTGTCCCTGATGGTGTTTTGTGTTTAGGGTTTGGGTTAGAGACACTGTTCAAAAAAGAATAATTTTTAGATTTATGCATTTTAATTTCCTACCAAAGTTCCATAAAATTGAAGTGAGTAGTCTTTAACAAAATAAAATAAAAAACTAAATAAGATTTCATTTTATTAGTTTATTCTGTGCTAAGGGGTGGGTGAAATACCAAGCGCAGAGTTGCCAGATCTCACAAGAGAAACAAGCAACCTGGTCTGGAAAGATAAACCCAAAATAAGCCACTTGCCTCACCAAAATGAGCGAAAATAAGCAATACATTTTTTTCCTGTGTGGTGGATTTGTCAGCATAGAAATCATAACAAGCATGCAGTTAATTAACAGTTAAGTATAATTTTAATTACAGATCTACTTCTCAGTCGAATCTGTATTAATGCATCATATCTAACAATAATTAAGTGAAAATTTGGAAACAACTGAGAAATGTACTGTTTACCTCTAATAATGTTTTCCTTGAATCTGGATTAGCCATGCATGTATATGTAGAAATTATTCATAGTTGTTAAAAAGGACATCCACAGCACACAGAAATGTGTGATGCAGCAGTTTCCTTCAGGATAAAAGCACATATTTCATTTTTCCAGGCAACATGAAGCGATGTAGTTTAAAAATATACTTTTATAAACCCTTTGGCCTTTGGTTTCTTGAAAAAGTACCAGAATGAAATTAACCGGTCATAACTGGTTACCAGCATTTAAAAATAAGGTTATGATAATATGGCCTGCACATGTTCTTGAGATTCACACAGTTTTAGTTGTTTGCCAATCACAAGCTGGTTATGCTGGTTATGCTGGTTACGCTGGTTATGCTGGTTATGCTGGTTATGCTGGTTATGCTGGTTACTGTTGCTGTTATTCTTGCTTGACCAGTGCAGTCTAGTTGGGTGACCAGCCAAAACCAGTGTGAAAGTACTTACTTTACTGGCCAATATGCAATGAGATGGTTTTAACTGGTCATTTAAGACCAGTAGAACCAGTTTAACTGGTGTACATTATTTGCTAGATGGGTTGCCATAGGGTGTGCTGGGTGTTTGCAAGGGCTTTCAAGTGACTGATGTTCTGGTTGATTGCTAGGTGTTGGCTTATTCCTCAAGTCCAAAGAGCCTTTTGCGATAAAAACCGCCTGATTGCACATTATCCCTTTCATAACTCTCTAAGTTCACCTTAAAATTTATATTTTGTGTTGAACAGATTGTTGAAAATTAAGTAAAGATCTTTTTTTCTTTTTTTTTAAATAAATATGTACATTTCTGAGTAGAAGCTATTTATTTTTAAATGTTTTGGTTGTTGAACCAACAAATCGTTTGTTGTTGTTGTTTTTCAGCAGTTTACGCCATAATCTATACAGATTTTCATCTGAAACATTCAGTTAGTTTCAATCCCTTTATTATGAGCTGCACAGAGATTAGTTAAATGTGCAGGTCTTTAAGTCAAAGAGGCAAAACAAATTTAAAGAGTTTCCAAAAATGAAACATCTACTCACTGTCGTGTCATTTGAAACCTGTATGATTTTTATTTTTCCATGGAATGCAGAATACTGTATGCAAGAGTAGCCTGGATATCCTGCAAAATACTTTCTGTATCCATGGGGGAAAAATTATACAGATTTCCAAGGGTGAGTAGATGATGACAGAATTTCCATTTTTAGGAGAACTATCCCTTTACAAATAAGTCTCTACTCACATCTTGGCTCAATGAATGTCATATTTTATTTCGGGGAAAGAGTCAGTTTAGCAGCCGTTCTTACGTCAGCCTGGGTGAGAGACTTTGAACACTTTTGCTCTTTCTGCAGCCGTTTGCCACTGTCTTCTGCGTCTGCATATTCCATGAATGTGCATTTTATTCTGCTCCAGGGGCCTGAGCCCATGAACAGCTCTGAATCATGGACTGCACGCACTGTGCCAAAGAAAATAATCCCTGGCGAGGAAGGAGTATTAGCTAAACGCTCTCGCGCAAGCAGAGAAGACTGCTAAATCTTTAAAAACAAACACAAGCCTGACACTGACAGCTCTGTTGTCTGAGGGGATACAATGTCTTTCATAGCTCTGAATGCTCTGAAATGCTCTAAATACTGTGTTGACCTTTAGCAGATAACATTCCCTTATTTTTTAATTTGGCACTAGTCAGACTAGTCTGTTGACAATTTTGAATGGGAAAAAGCCTCTTTTTTCTGTACAATTTTTTTTACATGTGCAATTACTATACATGATATCTTGTAATTAGGGAAGTAAAGGGAGTGTCATACTTTTTCTAGAGATCATTTAACTGTATCTGTGTAGTGCAGAATGAGTCATCAAAATGTTTTGGACAGTTTTCCAGGAAAAGAAACACTGTACATTTTAAATTGGTCTATCTACTAAAAGTTCTTTTGGTAACTAGGAGTAGGAGTACACTAGCACAGAGATGGATTCAAAGCTAAAAGACACAGACCAAAAGCCAAAAAACTTGACTGGGGATCATGGGGTTTTTATATTACACATACCTCATAAGTTCAGTGCTAGCTAGTTCCCAGTGAAAAAGTATAAGGGAGTGTTATTAATGGTTAAAGTGGTGCTATATATATATATATATATATATATATATATATAGTGTGTGTGTGTGTGTGTGTGTCCAACATGATCACACGGGAATTTGTCGTGTTGTTTCCGAAAGTTCTGGTACACTAGGATCAGCCACATTGTGTAGACTCGCTGACAAGTGGCATCTCCTATCAGACATTTTTGCATCGGCTCCAATGTGTTTATCTTCTCATGTGGCGTGACTAGAAGTGCATTGCATCAGCAGCCTGGGACGTCCAAGTTCAAATCCCACGTTGAAACCAGGAGGTAAACACGTTTGCATAATAACTGACGAGCGCGATTCAGAGGTTGCATTTTTCCCTCTAAACATTATATTTTACTCCACTAATGGTTAGGTTTAGGTTTAGGTTTGGGCATACAGTTTAAAAATTATGCATTTTTCTTTACTCTTGAGTCTCCGATGTTTCCTGCTCACCATCCTCCCTCTGCTGTGCACAGCTGTCGTCATGCATTCGCTGTGGGCCTGGACGTTTGCCTGCACCGATCTGCAGCTGTACAGCCTCTGTTGTGGCCATATTCTTTCCACAGTCTTCTTCCCCATACTCATTCCCACAAAGCTCTTAAGTTCATCTTCTCCCTTGTCCTGTTCCTCCTCACCTCCCTGCTTGCCAAAATCTTCCACATTCATCTGTAAAGATACCCTAAAACACAAACAGATGTCCCTCAACAAATTGGATGCATCTCTGCTTCTCATTAACTCTTACAAGGTTGGCTGGATTACAGTGTGTTTGGCCTCGGCATTCTCAGCTCTGCCAAACACAGGAGGAACACAGGAATCATGGACTGAGGTGGACTGCTTGGCATATCCCAATGATCGCAAGCTCTAGAGTTTTATCCTAATATCACCGTTACTGGAGATTTGAGAAACCCCTAATCCTAATTGTTAAACTTCTGTACATACTATGGACAAGAATGATTCCTCAAATCATGCAGCTTGTTGAGGAGAGCTGTGCTATGACTTTTATAAGCAATCAGACTTACAATTTTCTCCTGGTAGATGATAAAACAACCTAAAAAAACACTGTTTAACACTGAAGGAGGAACTTGAAATATACTCAATATAGGGACTATACTGTAATATAGAAACCGGAGCATCCCCGACAGGGTATGTCCCACTATGTCCCACATCCCCTAACAGGAAACGGAGAGTTCTTGTAGCCTGTAGGGGTTTATTTTGAGATAACTGGCTGACTGTACATCATCCTGCTTATTACATAGCTAACAACCAAATAAACACACAACATAAAATATTGATTTGCGTGAAATCCACCTTCAGTTTGAGTTCTGTTGGTGTTTATTTTGTGAAAATGACCGTCTGATCCACATTATCCAGCTTATTGCAAGACTACTTGCAAAATAAACAAATAAATGCACATAAAACATTGATTTGAGTTTAAATTATTTTAATAGCTTACTTGTAGAGAACGCATGCGATCCAAGAAGCAGGAAAGATAGTTCGCAAATACCCGGATGAGCGGTCTGATATGCGGACGTTGTTACTGGGCAATATCAGACCACTAGTTGGCGCCACTGACCAATCAGAATCGAATATTCCAGAGAGCCGTGTAAAAAATTAATTAAATGAATAATCGTGAGTTCCTTGAACTTCTTTAGCTTTCAAATGCATAAAATTAAGATTTTTAGTACTACTAACTCAAACAATCAAGTACAGAACTGAGGTTGTGGGTAATACCCACAAACCCTTGCGTTTGAATAAATTAAGCACATTTGTTTGGTCAAAAGGAACTTATTTGGGCATTTAATTAGTTGTTGTTAAAAATTCATAGAGATTTCAGCTCTTTTCAGTATTATTGATGTTGTTTTACTGTTAATAACTGTTTCATGTAAAGTCACCATTAGATTGATTTTCTAGTTTTCTAGTTGTGCTGGCATAAAATTACCATAAATTGAATTTACTTAAAACTCGTGATGCAAAAATGCTAAGTATACTGTATATTTTAAGTAATTCCAACACATATATATATATATATTTTTTTTCTGTAGGCCGTGATTGATTCCACTGGGTCTCTAGAGTCTCGGTGACACATTCCTTTTCCCTCACCTCAGGCAAATCTGAGGGTAATATTTAACCTCTCTTTTGGCTGTGCCCTTACAGGTGTTTGTGTTGAAAATCAAAGCCTGATTGCACCCTTTATCTTATGAAAAGTTAGTGTTTCTCTGCAGAGATATTAAAACCTATCATTCCATGCCATTTATTCATGGAAACGAATGCACAAGGGCTTGTTCAGACAGGCTGGGGGAAGTTCATGTTTGCCTGTTTAACGTTGAAAGGATGTTGCTGAACCTATACAATGATGTAAATCACTGCTGAACCACCATAGTACGATGCATCGTTAGAGAAACAAACTAGTTAGTCACAACTGTTTCCCGAAACCCTAGTAACTATGTCGCACATCCATCGTTTGAACCACGTTGGTTCAACAATGTGGAGGTGTCATTAATTATGTTACTCAGGGGGTGAAGTAAAAACTTCTGCAGAGATTGAATTGATATCAAATTATAACAGCTCATTTACATGGTCAGAAAGCCGTTTATTGCGAGACTGCTGCTTAAGACATGAAACAGACGTTTACGTTTATATGCACTTTGTAAGTGGCGTACTCTTTACTACAGTATACAAGTGGTTCGGTCAGTAAGCAGCTCCACAGCAATATTATTTCCCCAGGACACTGCTGTAAATAATGAACATGGCATCTGAGTACTACTTCTGTTATTTTCTGTTCTCTGTTGTTTTGCTTTATTTTCACATGCCCCTCTGTTGCTGGTGTGTTTGTTTTCATTGCGACCTCTCGCAGCATTGAGCTGCAATAGTGGGGCTTCCCGCTTACCTCACTTTACTGCACTTGAGCACATACATTTGCGCACTCTTCAAAAACCAATAAGAAAGCCACTTTTATTCTTGACACAATGAGAGATATAGAATTAAATATATATGGAGTGAAAGATACAGACTGGGTCTGGCAAATGGGGCTCTGGTGAAGCTGTGTGGTGCTGCATGGCAACAAATATATGATTTTCAACTTGCTTTTCAGTGACAGAGAAGTTAAAACCCTTCACCATCTGAATTTAAATACAAAATATACAGTAATACCTCATTACCAAAAATACTGTCATTTTGTAATGTTTTGTGTTAGAGCTTTTCTAATACACATGGCATTCATCCAGTAGTTTAAGAAGTGGAAATGAGCATGTAAATGTGATACTTGTGACTTTATGCATCACAGTAGCATATCAGACCAAAATGTAAGCAATTATTGTGTGAATAATGTCTACCATGAATCCCTGTCATCCCTTTATTTTCAACTACCAGAATAATGTCATTAATAAATTAAGTATGATTATGAATCATATGGAATGAAATACAAACCTTTATTGTTTTGCAGTGGTAACCCACCATCACATACACTACAACAGTCAAGTAATGAAAGTTTACTATGCAAAGATTTAGCTCCTTGAAACAACCACACTGTCTTTTTCCAGAGCAGCCTATATTTCTCCTGAGGTTACCTGTGGGTTTTTCTTTGTATCCCGAACAATTCTTTTGGCAGTTGTGGCTGAAATCTTTCTTGGTCTACCTGACCTTGGCTTGGTATCAAGAGATCCCTGAATTTTCCACTTCTTAAGTGATTGAACAGTACTGACTGGCATTTTCAAGGCTTTGGATATCTTTTTATATCCTTTTCCATCTTTATAAAGTTCCATTACCTTGTTACGCAGGTCTTTTGACAGTTCTTTTCTGCTCCCCATGGCTCAGTATCTAGCCTGCTCAGTGCATCCACGTGAGAGCTAACAAACCCATTGACTATTTATACACAGACACTAACTGCAATTTAAAAAACCACAGGTGTGGGAAATTAACCTTTAATTGCCATTTAAACCTGTGTGTATTTGGGCATACTGGCTATATAAAATTATACTGTGATTTGGGAAATAATGTTTTACATATATGAAAGTGAAATATTTTGAAATGTGAATGAATGAATGTTACACTTACATAGCGCTTTGACACTACACTCTGTATGTACAGTACAGATAACTTTTTATTTCAGTGAAAATCACTAACATACATGTTATGTTTTATATATATTGCCAAATGTGAAATTTCTCTTTGGGAATGTTGTAACAAAGATATTCGCTTGTAAATAATATAATAACTCACAGGGGGTGTAAATAGGGGTGATAACTCTAAATAGAATACACCCAGCTGCGGTGAAATCAATGATGTTGACAATGCAAAATAACAAGGAACTATGATTCTAACCACAGGTGGAGAGCTGTAGTTCCAACTATACAACTTTGCAACACAGTTTGCGATTGTTTGTTGGAACTACGGTTTCGAGAAACACCAAATCGTTGAACTATGTTACTTGTGAGTATAGTTGATAACGATAGTTTTGGGAAATGCACCCCTGCTCTGGAATGTAAAATTAAATGCCTGTGGCATTGAACATTTAATAGCTTAACTTTGTGCTTTTATATTAATCGTGGCTTTGAGGTTGGCACATGTAATGTGAGGCAGATTTGTGTTCTCATAGAAAAAGACCTCAAAAACATTGTTCGTTTACTAACTCAGTTCTTCCATGCCCCTGGTACTACCTTGGTTCTCTGCATACATCAATGGATTCATTCATCACATCTGTCAGTGCATGGCGAGTTTCAATGAGAAAAATGTGTCCAGACACATCTTTCCATGTAGATCAGCATCTTAGAGTCATATACAGGAACTGAAACTTAGTACTCAGAGCCCATGGGAGCTCACTGTTCGCTTGGACAGACAAAAGCTGCATCTGATAGTGCTGTTTAATTGGTTAAGTTTGAACCAACGCGTCAAACCACTTGATTCTGATTGTCAGTAGCAGCATTCTGCAGACAAATGTTTTCGTATAATGACCGCTCAACTGAAATATTGACCATTGTTGTTCCATTGCAACTGATTTCCTTCACAATTGTGTAATTTCATGTCTGTTGGATCACTCCACTGTCTTGCTTTTCTTACATAATAAAATAATTTCAGATCAAATAATGTCCATTCATGTATTCATTTAGTAAGTAGCCATATAATAAGTAGGATAGTGTACAGTTAGTGCTGGTCAGCGACAGAAATTAACCAGAGCTCAGAGCCAAGAACAAGCATATAGGGGCAAAAAATGCCCGTTGAAAACACCTCTATTTTTACCCAGTTATTTAAAGCTGAAATGTCTAACTTTTTCTGGTATTCAAAATAATCCTATCCCAGTTTAAAGGTGCACTAAGTAATCTTTTCTCCATTAAAAAAGCTTTACTTTTTTTTTACCTAAAGAAATTAATTGTAAGTTTGAAACATTAACCTTATAAAAGCTGTTTTATTCTACATGGGGCAGGGGCACCTCATGGGGGCTGCCATTTTAGAATCACATGACAAGCTGAATACTACTCGCTTAATCTCAGTAAACGTCTTGTTATTGGACACTTTCACTCTTGGATTAAATTAATCCTGACTGACTGTGAATAATGAATTTCTATAATGGCATCTGTAACTTAAAAACTATCGATTTTGAATGATGCTGCATCCACACCACTAGGTGTCACTGTAAGTCCAAGATGACACAAACAAACAGTTACTGAGTGCACCTTTAATATGCAGAGACAACTAAAAGTAAGCCGTTCGTTGGTTAATTTTCTTGAAAATGGCAAACTCTGTCTCTGTGGCGCTATGAAAATTTCTCTGTTTGCTTTGAGCGACCCGTCTCAAGACAGACAACAACATTGACTAGACCAATGGCTTGAGATGGAGGCAGGACTATCTGTTTGTTTGACCAACAACAGACGGGGCCGTTTTCTGAAAGCTGTTTTGAAAACAATGATTTTGTGCAATTCCGCACACAACATTTTCTTTTGAGAACTGCCTTTTTTAGTTACCTAACGTCATTGTTAGGACACGAACACAGACGCAAGCGCTTGGCCAACGCATGGCCTATGTGTGGTCCCGTTGTACACACTTTAGGTGCGCTCTTGCGTTGCTCTAGCGGTTACAAACCTCATACCACAAGGGGGAGATATAGTTTTTTTTTTAGGCGCCACGAAACCGAATTACAAAAATTTTACTCTGTGGTCCGGTGTTTTATGAAGTCAAAAAGCCACCCCAACATGTCCAAAATGACTGGATATCCACAGCTAGTTGCGGCATCTCTGGAGCGGACGCCTTTCCATTTGTTCCTGGCTCGGACAAAACTGTCCCATAGTTGTTTCCATTTTCTCTTTACAGTGTCGTTATCAGAATTTTGGGAAGCTGCAATTTCTTGCCAAGCATTTTCAATCACTGTTTTATTCGAATGGAGAGGGGACGAATGGTCGTAAATATGTTTGTATAATTTAACTTGTTCGGCAAGACTCTCCACAAATTGCTGCTCTGCCATGACAGTTGTTGACTGAAAACAGAAAATCCGCTCTAGCGCCCCTTGCGGCAACGCAGAGAATGCAGAGTGTACTTGCGTTGGGTTCTGAATTGAGCGCTGACGCATTTCACTACGCAATGACGCGTGGAATCGAGTTTGCGTAGCAAGGTGCGTCTGCGTTCACGTACTTGGTGAAGTATGTTTGGGCCTAGTGTGGACGTTGCCTATTTTAACTTAGTTATGGCTTTTGTGCCTCTAAATTACTGCTACTTTTGTATTTGATATACA
Source organism: Myxocyprinus asiaticus (assembly GCF_019703515.2). Taxonomy (NCBI): domain Eukaryota; kingdom Metazoa; phylum Chordata; class Actinopteri; order Cypriniformes; family Catostomidae; genus Myxocyprinus; species Myxocyprinus asiaticus. The sequence goes on along the minus strand of NC_059370.1, from coordinate 9,996,881 downwards.
TTTTTAGGTAATATCCAGAAGTTTCATTGTGCTGTATTTGGTAACACTTTACAATAAGGTTCCATTCGTTAACATTAGTTACTGCATTAGGTATCATGAACAAACTATTAACAATATATTATTTACAGCATTCATTAATCTAAGTTAATGTTAGTTAATCAAAGTACAATTGATCAGTGTTAGTTCATAGTAAATTAACTAATGTTAACAAATACAACTTTTGATTTTATTTATTTTTTAATTAACATTAACTAAGATTAATAAATGCTGTAAAAGTATTGTTCATTGTTATTTCATGTTAACTAATGTTGTTAACTAATGATAACAAATGAAACCTTATTGTAAATTGTTACCCGGTATCTTTAGATGGTGAGAACAATACCCACATTAAAGTTAGAAAAACTTATTTTGACTGAACCCAGTCATTACTTCAGAATAAAGGCTGACAGCATGGTCAGGACTAACTTAGTAAGTTCTTTCTTATTACCTTCTTTCTTATCTCTGAAGTTGTGTAATTAATTTAAAATACTACTCCAAAATGATTTGAACTTTACAGTATGTGCCTGTTAAGATGACTTCACTACAACAGCTGTGGAAAACTAGCAAGGAAGATGAGTCATCTGATCCAGCGAGGGAACCCTGGGACTATAAAGTGAAGCAGTGATAAAGGTAAGATTTTACTCCAACCCTGCCTGCCTACTGTGTACTTTGTTACCCTTTGTTACAGTATTATATTGTAGAGATTACTATGAGACTCTCCCATATCATTTAAGTAGGGGCCTACCTATCTATAGCCAGGACTGGATCTCTTCAATTCCTGTTTAAGGAAATGGCAAAGAACAGAGGGCTGTCACATGCCTGGGAGCAAAACTACTTAAAGGGATAGTTCACCCAAATATAAAATTATCTTATCATCACCCTCATGCCATCCCAGATGTGTATAACTTTCAGAAGAATATTTCAACTCTGTTGGTCCATACAATGCAAGTGAATGGTGACCAAAACGTTGAAGCTCCAAAAAGCAAATAAAGGCAGCTTAAAAGTAATCCAAAAGACTGCAGTGGTTTAATCCATGCCTTCTGAAGTTATATGATAGGTGTGGGTGAGAAACAGATCAATATTTAAGTCCTTTATATACTACAAATTCTCCTCCCTGCCCAATAGGTGGCGATATGCACAAAGAATGTGAATCATCAAAAACAAAAGAACTCTTAGGAGGGAAGAGCGCTTAGGGGGGCTGTTAGAAAGTGGAGATTTATAGTAAAAAAGGACTTAAATATTGATCTGTTTCTCACTCACACCTATCATATCACTTCTAAAGACAAGAGTCTGAATTTTGGTCACCATTCACTTGCATTGTTTGGACCTACAGAGCTGAAATATTTTTGTAAATATATTTATTTGCATTCAGCAGAAGAAATAGTCACACACATCTGGGATGACATGAGGATGAATAAATGAGAGCATTTTCATTTCTGGGTGAACTATCCCTTTAAATGGATAATATTCCACATGCCTGTGAAAAAGGTTTACGTATTTCACAATAACCAGATATAAAATTATGCTGGTTAGTCAATGCTTTTCTCTCTCCAAACATCTTAAGTAATTTCCTGCAATTACCAATAAAATAACTTTAACCTCAAACCAGCTAAAAAACAAGAGTCTCCACCTCCTGGAAATAGACGACAAATTCAGACAGCAACCAAAGAAATTATGTAGTTATAAACCTTTAATCAAATTGTAAATCACTGGAGAAAAAAAAAAAAAAAAAGTTTGCATCAGCCATTTCCCCAGATGGAATAATTTCTATATTTAGTGCAAAATGTGAGTGCTAGACTTTTAAGTGAACACTAACTGACAATGGTTTGATCAAGAAGTTTATTTTTATTTATTTTTTTTACACACAAAAATGTATTGTTCTTAAAGCAAAAATATTTCCTGTTGACTTTTTTTTTTTTTAAGAGAAATAATGACTTCTCCATGGTGATCAGTCCGACAACCTAGACAAAGCATAGCAAGTCTCCTGTTTTGTCTCCAAAACTGGGACTACAGATCATTTCCGCCCCCGTTACTCTTGGATATTAAATATCTCCAGAGGGTTTTGCCCATTGTGGTGGACACTTGACAGCTGCTGAGTGTACTTCAAGCATGTCCGGTTGTAATCTGGGAAATTGGTCTTTGATGTGTCCACTAGAGGGAGCCTTCTGCCACCCTCTTGAACAGCATCTGTCTCTGCTGGGAAGTCATGTTCTCGCAGGTCTCCAGTAGATTGGCCACTATCAGTGTCTGCTGAACAGTCTTTGCCTTTACCCAAACTCTGCCATTCATCCCACCAACCAACTCGAAGGGGAAAATCTTCTCCAGGTCCTTCACTATTTCACTTTGTGGAGCCAGAAGCCTGGAAGGAAGGACAAATGTTATTCTTTTTAGCTTTGAGACAAAATAATAGGTTAGGTGAAATTCAGCTAATACTGGTGCATGATTTCAAAGCCATATTAAATTCTCCAGCAAGTAATAATGACTTGCTGGACTGCAGTCTACAAACCTGCGCACTAGTCCCAGTGACACTTTAAAGAGCAGCCCGTCAGCTCCAAACACCCCCATCCCATTGGCCCTGCCACAGCTGTCTATACACACCAGCTCGGGCTCCATGTCTTTGTTTGCAATTGTAAACTGACCGTACACCAGATCTCCCACCTGCAGAACAAAAGCACACAGACACAATTCAATGTTATGTGCTGTCCTTTATTTAACTATTACTTTAATTGGGTCCTGTTTCCCCATACAGATCACCTATGAACGATAGTAAGGGTCTGGGAAGTGTACATGAGCGAGTACCTGCACATTAGGTCTGTTTCTCTTGGTAGCTCCCTCAAATGCCAGGTATGAAAGAGATGCCTGCTCACTTCCTCCAACATCCACTTTAAATACATCTCCAGACTTTGCTGTCACAATGCCGATCACACTTTCACCCTTGGCTGGTACATACTGGAAGAAATTAAGATCAATCTAAGAATGCATAAATACGTTTCATGACAAATGTCTAAAACTAACTTATTTTACAATTAACCCTTTCAGATCCAAGCACTGACATTAATGTAGTATTGTCTTTTTTCCTCCTTTAAAGTGTTTTTTTAAAGCCACATATGATTACAAAAATCTTGATTTTTAATGCATTTTTTTCAGAGTGAATTTTGTGTGAATTTAGCAAGCTGTGACATTAAAAATGCATCCCACCACCCCCCCAACTTCTGCTATGATGCAGTACAGTTCAGAGAGTCAGCTCTTGTTATATGTACTTTTCTTATTACAGTTTTTAATAATAATAATAAATAATAATAAAAGTATTATATAACTGCTTTGAAGAAGCAATTCTGCCACACTGAGTCTCTAAGGGTTAACTGATTTTATTGTAATATGATTGAGTAATATTTCCTAAATAATTATGGAAGATTTACACAACTGACTTACAGTAATGCAAATTAAACAATGCAAATAATAATAATAAAAACATTAAAGCACTGTAAGTGAACACAAAGTGAGAGTGTTGTCATGTCACCCGTCTCTGCTGAGAGTCTATCCAGTAGAGATTTGGCTGTTTATGGCGCAGAACTCCACTTTTACACACGTGAACTTCCTCCCCGGTTCTTCGGAGGCCTGGACCGCATATTATCTTTTCGCCTTTGATATTACCGTCTTCTGTTTCTGGTGCTGCAAATGAGAACACATCGCCAGGTAACAGCACTTCGCCTATTTTCTCTTTGAAACGAGCATGGAAAGTGTCCATGGCAAAATCCAACGTGAGTGCCCTGTGTTTGTGTACTTCCTGTATCAAGAAAGGAAGTTGGCGCGTATACTTTCCAAAATAAAGGTTTAAAATAAAAATCTTAAAATGTAATAATAATAATAAAATAATAATAATTAAAAAATTAATAAATGTACTAAATACGCTGGCCCAGGGGCACACAACACAACAAAATTCGCAAAGCAAATAAAAGCTGTAAACACAACGGAAATTAAAAAAGGCACAACAAAATTAAGCCCCAACACAACAAAAACACACAACAATGAAAATAAGCCACAACGCAAAAGAAAAGCCACAACACAACAAAATTAAATCACTTCAAAACAGAAAAGCCACAACACAACAAAATGAAGCCACAACAAAACAGAAAAGCCACAACACAACAAAATGAAGCCACAACAAAACAGAAAAGCCACAACACAACAAAATGAAGCCACAACAAAACAGAGAAGCCACAACACAACAAAAACCCACAACAATGAAAATAAGCCACAACGCAACAGACTTAAATCACTACAAAACAGAAAAGCCACAACACAATGAAATTAAGCCACTACACATCAAAATTAAGCCACAACACAACAAAAACCCACAATGAAAATAAGCCACAATGCAACAAAAAAGCCACAACACAACAAAATTAAGCCACGACACAATGAAATTAAGCCACAATACAACAAAATTAAGCCACAACACAACAGAAAACCCCTAATCAACGTAAAAAAATAATAATAAAAAAAACCAAAAAAAACCCACAACACAACGAAAAAGCCACAACAAAACAGAGAAGCCACAACACAACAAAATTCCACAACAATGAAAATAAGTCACAATGCAACAGAAAAGCCACAACACAATGAAATTAAATCACTTCAAAACAGAAAAGCCACAACACAACAAAATGAAGCCACAACAAAACAGAGAAGCCACAACACAACAAAAACCCACAACAATGAAAATAAGCCACAACGCAAAAGAAAAGCCACAACACAACAAAATTAAATCACTTCAAAACAGAAAAGCCACAACACAATGAAATTAAGACACTACACATCAAAATTAAGCCACAACACAACAAAAACTCACAATGAAAATAAGCCACAATACAACAAAAAAGCCACAACACAACAAAATTAAGCCACGACACAATAAAATTAAGCCACAATACAACAAAATTAAGCCACAACACAACAGAAAACCCCTAATCAACGTAAAAAAGAAAAAGAAAAAAAAGCCACAACACAACAAAAACCCACAACAATGAAAATAAGCCACAACGCAACAGAAAACCCCTAATCAATGTAAAAAAAGAAAAAAGAAAAAAAAAGCCACAACACAACAAAAACCCACAACAATGAAAATAAGCCACAACGCAACAGAAAAGCCACAACACAACAAAATTAAGCCACAACACAAAAAACCCACAATGAAAATAAACCACAATGCAACAAAAAAAGCCACAACACAACAAAATTAAGCCACAACACAAAAACCCACAATGAAAATAAACCACAATGCAACAAAAAAAGCCACAACACAACAAAATTAAATCACTACAAAACAGAAAAGCCACAACACAAAGAAATTAAGCCACAACACAACAAAATTAAGCCACAACACAAAAAAATCCTCAATGAAAATAAAGCACAATGCAACAAAAAAAGCCACAACACAACAAAATTAAATCACTACAAAACAGAAAAGCCACAACACAACAAAATTAAGCCACAACACAACAAAATTAAGCCACAACACAACAAAATTAAATCACTACAAAACAGAAAAGCCACAACACAACAAAATTAAGCCACAACACAAAAAACCCTCAATGAAAATAAACCACAATGCAACAACAAAAAAAAAAAGCCACAACACAACAAAATTAAGCCACAACACAAAAAACCCTCAATGAAAATAAACCACAATGCAACAACAAAAAAAAAGCCACAACACAACAAAATTAAGCCACAACACAAAAAACCCACAATGAAAATAAACCACAATGCAACAAAAAAAGCCACAACACAACAAAATTAAATCACTACAAAACAGAAAAGCCACAACACAATGAAATTAAGCCACAACACAACAAAATTAAGCCACAACACAAAAAACCCTCAATGAAAATAAACCACAATGCAACAAAAAAAGCCACAACACAACAAAATTAAGCCACAACACAAAAAACCCACAATGAAAATAAACCACAATACAACACAAAAAAAGCCACAACACAACAAAATTAAGCCACAACACAAAAAACCCTCAATGAAAATAAACCACAATGCAACACAAAAAAAGCCACAACACAACAAAATTAAATCACTACAAAACAGAAAAGCCACGACACAATGAAATTAAGCCATTACACAACAAAATTAAGCCACAACACAACAAAATTAAGCCACAACAAAACAGAAAAGCCACAACACAATGAAATTAAGCCATACCTAAACAAAAAATGTGTTGTTTAAAAATATTTATTTTCTGTTAATTTTGTTGTGTAGTGGCTTAATTTTGTTGTGTTATGGCTTATTATGTTGCATTGTGGCTTATTTCCATTGGGTTGTGGCCTTTCTGTTGTGTTGTGTCTTAATTTTGTTGTGTTGTGGTTTATTTGCATTGTGTTTTAACATTTGTTTGCTTTGCTAATTTTGTTGTGTTGTGCACCCCTGGGACACTGTAACTAACCAAATGATACATCACAATAAAAAGCAATCAAATCAAACAAGAATTCATATACTAGCTAAAAAGAAGGGGGAAAAAGTATTCAGGAACACATTAATTCCTAATTCAACACATTACTTTAAAATGTTTTTGAAAATTGAAACTTAGTTACCACTCACGTGGAATCACAATCAGCTTTATTGCCAATTATGCTTACACATACAAGGACTTTGTCATGGTGACAGAAGCTTCCAGTGCACAAACAAATACAACGACAAGACAGAGATAATAATAATCATAATAATAATCATAATAACCATAATAATAATCATAATAATAAAGCGAATAGAAAATGTAAGTATATATAGAAATACACAGTAAGACGTGTGTACAAATACAAATCTGTTGTATTTGCTGTAAGAAAACTTCCTATTTAGCATTTTAGTAAAAATATTTTATGTTTTTGACTTTTATATATTTATATAAATATATAATATATATTTATATATTCATTGTATATTTAGTATTTTGTCATTTTAGTCAGTAATCCTGACAGAAATAGAAATTTCGAAAAAATAAAAAATAATAATAATGTCGGCGGTGAACGACACGAGACCGGAAGTGCGTCACCGGAACTTTGGTTGTTTTCCAGCAATGGCGGAGCACACAGAAGCAGAATGCATTAGCCTGGCGGCTAACAGGTGTCGATTTTGCATTATTTTTCACATTTCAGTTTTAACCACTGAGCAGTTATATCTAGTACCCTGTAACTAAAAACCTTTCCTTTATAATGCACCCAGCAGCTTTCGCCAGTTCACTGGTTTGAGTCTTTTAAAGCCTCGTTTGGTCGTTTATCTCGTGGACAATGAATAAAGAAACCTGAACAACATAAGGCTTATGTCTATTATCTATATCTGTTGTTGATTCCTTACTTCTTGACTTTTTACAGCAGTCCAGTTAATAGAACGTAGTTTAATATGTAAGTGAAATTGACCAATCCATGATATCGCCTCATGAAGATTTGACGGGGGGTGTGTTTCATTAGAATAAAACGAACTGTGTTTGTGTGCTTCCTAACGTGCCTGTATGCAGCTGCTATGCTATGCTTATGTTTTTCCTCATCCAAAGTTCTTTTTGTGCCATCAGCATGGCTCAGCAGCCAGGACTACGGTTCCCTGCCACTGCCCCTCCTGTCAACCCACCCACCCACAGGCAGCCTTTACTGAGCACCCCTGTGCCTCCCTTTGCCATGATGAGGGGTCCTCCACCTGCTGCACGACCGCCCTTTGGACGAATCCCCTTTGACCCCAGTGTGCCCCCACCCATGGGTGCACCGTCTTTACAGGTACGGATATTCACATGTAGTTTTATGTGCAAGGATTTTCTAATGCAATTTGGGGCGAACACAAGTGTTCAGGTGTTATCCTTTTTCTTTCAAAGCAGTGTTCACAGTGTTTCATCCAAATTGAATTGACATTTATGGCTTCTTTCTGGATTTCCTTTGAAGAGACCGCCGTTCATGCCTCCGCCAGGTGGATCCATGCTGCCTCCACCCGGCATGATTTTCCCACCAGGGATTCCACCTTCAGCTTCTCCTGCTCCCCCATCCCTGCCCTCTACAGAAGAGATCTGGGTGGAGAACAAGAGTCCAGAAGGAAAGGTATGGCTCTTCATTCTTTATGGGCCGAAAGGTATTGTTGTGTCACTATGAAGGGAATAGCGAAGCTCAGAATTGTGCTTTGGTTAAGTAATGAGTGCGTAATGCATGGGTATTATATAATCAATTATTTAATGCCATAATTGATGCATTGGATTGCCATTGTCAGAATGATGCTTCGTGAGGTATTGGTGCATTTTTACACCCCTAGTAATGCCCAACCAAGTTTGGTACAGTTAGATGATGCCTTAAAAATGCTTTATTATTGTTTGTGGTAGAGGTAGACTGATTTATCGGCCCTTTTCACCAACTTATATCTGTATTGGCGAAATCCACTACCTCTAGTTTGCAGCTTGTGCAGTACACACAGTTTGCCCTGAGGACTGACTCACCTTTTTACTTTGTTCTTCATTCAGGTGTATTACTATAACGCACGTACACGGGAGTCATCCTGGACGAAGCCTGAAGGGGTGAAGGTGATCCAGCAGGCTGAGTTGGGTCCATTGATGCTAGGCCAGGCGGCGGCAGCTGCAGCAGGCGGGGGTTCCACCGGACCAGGTCCGACTGCCAGCATCCCACCTGCAGCCAGCAGCACTTCAACCACACTCACCGTCCAAAACCCCCCCACCACAGCTCTGAACTCCACCCCGACTCCCAGCATTACAGCAGCCTCAGCTCTCCTACCAACACCTGTATCAGGTAAATGTCATACCTGTGAACCTCTAAACAAGAGCTATAACAGGATTTTTTGTTGTTGTCATTTTTGTGTTTTGTGAGCTAATTTAGAGTAATAGGTTATTGTTATGATGTAGCTACCCTTTTTGCTGTGAAAGTTTCTTTAAAGGTAAAATGTGTCATTTCTGTGCCATCTAGCATCAGCAAACAGAATTGCAAAAGTAATGGCTGTTTTCAAACAGGTTTCCTAAACATTGCCCATCCCTTACTGGTCAGACAAACAGATAGCCCCGCCCCAAATTCCCGCCATCGGTTGAGCCCGTGTTGTTGTGACATGCTAATCAGGATGTTCAAACAAAACATGTTTAATGCCAGAATATTATTTTTCATATTTTCATGGGAAAAAATGTGTTACTTATATCTGTCTCTGCATATTAAAGAGATTGTTCAACCAAAAATGAAAATTCTCTCATCATTTACTCAACCTCATGCCATCCCAGATGTGTATGACTTTCTTTCCTCTGCAGAACACAAATAAAGACTTTAAGAAGAATATGTCAGCTCTGTAGGTCCATACAATGCAAGTGAATGGTGACCAAAACTTTGAAGCTCCAAAAAGCACATAAAGGCAGCATAAAAGTAATCCATAAGACTCCAGTGGTTTAATTCATGTCTTCTGAAGCGTTATGATAGGTGTGGGTGAGAAACAGATCAATATTTCAGTCCTTTTGTTTTTATTTATTTTTTTTACTATAAATTCTCCTCACTGCCCAATAGGTGGTGATACGCACAAAGAATGTGAATCGCCAAAAACAAAAGGAGAACAATGTGAAAGTGGAGATTTATAGTAAAAAAGGACTTAAATATTGATCTGTTTCTCACTCACACCTATCATATCGCTTTTGAAGACATGGATTTAACCACTGGAGTTGTCTGGATATCTCTTATGCTAACTTTATTTACTTTTTGGAGCTTCAAAAATCTGGTCACCATTCACTTGCATTTAATAGACCAAGAGAGCTGAGAAATTTATCTAAAAATCTTAATTTGTGCTCAGCAGATGAAAGAAAGTCATACACATCTGGGATGGCATAAGGCTGAGTAATTGATGAGAGAATTGTTATTTTTGGGTGAACTATCCCTTTAAGCTCGGATAGGTGAAATTTAAATAATCAGAACGATATACAGGCTTATTGATACTGGGGTTTTTATGTAGCCTGTACAAGTAGAAGTTTTGTTTTTTACTCTGAAAAAACCTTCACCAACCAATAATTTATAAGCTATTGGCTCATGTGTCCAGAACCGGACGAGGAACTATTGACTTCATTGGTCTGCATTGGTTTGGGGGTGAAAATCATTGGATGGTTTTTCGTCAGGAAGATGTTACACTTTGCCATAATGATATTCTGCACCTTTTCTGCAAATTTGCAATTCTTGAAATCAGATGACACAAGCTCAGGATCATTTGTTTGTTTATTTGGGTGTCAAAAGTAAATCTGACATCATTTCATGCCCGATTCGGTGACCAGCTGCCCCTGAAGTCGTGGAGGTGCCATCTGCTGTAACCACAATCCCCAGTGCCATGCCAACCCCATTAGCAACTGTCAATCATCCAACAGTTTCGGTCGCCATGACATCAGGGCCACCACCGCTGCCAGTGGCGTTGCCCCATAATGTGCCACAGCCTGCTGCTCCAATGCCAGGATTCCCTCCTGTCATGGTGCCACCCTTCAGAGTGCCACTGCCCAGCATGCCCATTCCACTGCCCGGTAGGTTCTTCTCGTCTTTTAATGCAACAGCCTCTCTCTCCTCTGTTCCTTGGTCTGCTTATAAATCCTTGTCTTTCTGTCTTTTTCTTACAATCCAGTGCATGTCTGTAGTATGCTAGGAACCTGTTGAATCCAAAGGTTTTCCTCTCGGCTTTTTGGATGAATGTTAACTAATATGTCTTTGGAAGCATCTGAAATAGCAGGTGATTCTGGAAAGCAGGCTTTTCTGTGGTGAATCAACTTCTGCATTAATTGTAGAAGTGACGTGTTGTTCTGTAGATGGCAGAAATCCGCCATTTTCATGTGCTCTTATTGCCAAGCAACATGTGCAGACGTTATTGTCTAAATTCAGTTGAATATTAAATATGAGCTGTTTTTAAATCAGTTATGGTATGGTTTCTTCCCCTTACACCTGAACGCAGTAGTTGACGTGTGTGTGTGTGTGTGTGTGTCTTTTCCAACACTCTGTGCTTGTTTATATGCTCTTTCAGGTGTAGCAATGATGCAGATAGTCAGCTGTCCCTATGTAAAGACTATCTCTCCTACCAAAAACGGTAATTCCCTCCCCGTTATGGCATGTTAGTAACTGCTGTGCATCTTTTTGCTTTTTTGAATAAAGTACTTTAAAATTAGAGGCCCCATTATTTGCACCATACAAATGAGACTTTAAAAAGTCTGTTTCTTTTAACAACATTGTTACTTTTGTCACTTGTTTTTTTTTTTTTTTTTTTTTTTTTTCATGTAGGGCTAACAACTTAGTGTTTTGTTTTAATAAACTGATTTTTCTGTTGTTTTTCTCCCCACAAACTTACAGCAATTACAGTGGAGTTGTAGGCAGTAACCTAGATAACAAACTGCTGTAGAAGTTCAGATAACATGTTGTGTCTTGGTTGTTGTAATTCATCATATCTATGTTCCTCCGTTGTTGTTTTTTTTTTTTCTTGAATTGTTTTCTTGTGGTATTGTGATTGCATGCATTGGTGTAGCCCTACTCTCATGTTTGATGCAGTTAATGAATGTTTTTGCTTTAAAAAAGAAAAAATTGCATTAACATTACATTTCTGGAAAAGTCGCAGAGCACATAAATCCATTGCACACCGAAGTTGAAGTTTTTGCTTGATGTTGACTTAAAACGTCCATTTTTTCCACCACCTTTTCATTTTCTTAGCATCTATGACGTCAACTTTTTTTTAATCCTTATTTTTAAAGGTGTCAGTAATTTTTTTCCCCATTAGAAAAACATTTCTTCCTAAAGAAATGAACTGTAATTTTGAAACATATGTATAAAATCATGAGCACTTACATGAGATGAGTGCTCTAGTAATATCAGTAACCTTATAAAAGCTGTTTTATACTACATGGGGCAGGGGCACCTCATGGGGGCGGCCATTTTAGAATCACATGACCAGCAGTATACTACTCGCTTAATCTCAGTAACCATCCTGTTATTGGACACTTTCACTCTTGGATTAAATTAATCATGACTGACTGAATAGTGAATTTTTACAATGACATCTGCAACTGAAAACTATTGATTTTGAATGATGCTGCATCCACACCACTAGGTGTCACTGTAAGTGCAAGATGACACAAGCAAAAGGTTACTGAGTGCACCTTTGATTGATTTATTTATTTTTTACCTTATTTACCTCTTTTTTTTTTTTTCATATTGTACTGTTAAAGTGTTAAGTTGTGCCCAAAAAAAGAAATTTCTCTCATTGTTTATTTACCCTCACATTGTTCCAAACCTGTAAGACGTTCTTTCTTCTGTGGAACACAACTAGAGACATTTTGAAGAATGTAAACTCTGCTCTTTTTTCCATACAGTGAAAGTGAATAGTGACTAAGGCTGTCATTCTGCCTAACATCTCTTTTGCATTCCATGGGAAAAACAAAGTCATACAGGTTTGAAACAACATAAGTGTAAATGATGGCATAAACGATTTTTTCATTATTTGGTTGAACTGTCGCTTTCAAATAACAATGTAAATACCCTTTCTGATCATGTTTCACGTCTTGAACAGATTCTGATTTTGTGTGTGTCTTATATAAAGGTATGCTGCCTAGCATGGCACCGCCCTTAGTGCCCATGATGTCCCCTCAAATGATGGCATCTGGACGCTCGAGACTACCTGGAGTTTTGAGCACATCTGACTGGACTGAGTTCAAAACTCCAGAGGGAAAGTCCTACTACTATAATAAGCACACACAGGAGACAACCTGGGACAAACCTGAGGAGCTTAAAGAAACAGGTTAGAGACTGGGACAAAGACATAGGATGAATTCATTGAAAATATTGAAATAGCTGTAAATTTTCTCTGTTTTCACTTGATGGTTTATTATGGTTGATGGTAAATGATGGTTTATTGAGTAGGACTAGGTAAAGATATAAATTCTCTGATGCGTCACGATCTTCATTTGAACGATATTGATTCTTAAATCCCAAGATCAACTTTTTACTCTATGTGCAACCCTCTACTACATTGAGAGGAAATCGGTCGCATTTGGATCCAGATTTCATGCTATGCGACTAAAAATGTCTGTGAGTAGCCATTGGCTGTTAAATGTTCATATTTTACTCACCAGTGATTTTGTAGTATAGTGGGGAATAAGTTCAGCAGTGAGATCCTTTCGCTGCGTGTTGAGAGTAAAAGTTTGATTTGACTCGTTCAGTGTGTGCAAAGATGAGATCCACACGACCCATTTGTTGAATAATGTCTCTTTTAAAACCCGTTCTGTTCTTTACAGTCAGTTATTGATCAAAAATAAACATTTAATTCTAATAACACATAGCACGGATGAGATAAAGATTTCATTCGAGTCTCTACAGATGCTCTTTACAGAACTGCCGGTTTCCTTAAAGAGACAGTACCGTTTTTAAGCATGTGTTCAACAAATCAGTGTTAATACTTGTAAATAGTGCAAACTATTTATGTAAACAATAAACTTGTAACATGTATGCAACTTAATATCATATTTTTTTAATGGATTACATGAATTTGTTCATTTTTAAAAAGCTAAAATGTGACCAAAATGATATGCTACTATAATAATATAATTAACAGCATTATCTGGGAGAGGATTTCTTTCATATGTCAGCAAAGTGGACATTCTAACTGAAATATACCCATATGGATCAAATCGAATTGAGAGCTTATGAATCAAAATTTAATCGAATCGGGAAATCTGTATCAATACCCAGCCCTATTTTTTTTAGCATAATGGGAGTTTCAGCAGTTTTACACTGTGAATTTAACTGTAAATGAATGTAACAGTGTCTTCTCAGTTTTCTTACGTCTTAGTGTAATTGTCACATGAACGTCAGATTTTTTGGAGATAAGGCTCTCATTGATACATCTCCAAACAGATAAAGAGAGTGAGAAGGTCAAGGACTTAATTGTGGACATGAATGACGGTGAAATCATGGACATGGAAGACGGAAGCCCCAAAATTGACCCTCCAAAAGAGCACAAAGAGGTTGGGGAAACACCTGCTCTTCTGAATTGTTGTAGGTGTAAATGAGAGTTTCTGACATCATCTGTGTTACCTTTTAGGAGCTGAAAGAGGAAGAGATGACAGAGGAGCAGAAGGCAGCTAAAAAGGCGAAGCCCATAGCGACCACACCCATCCCCGGCACGCCGTGGTAGGCAACACGCTCAATCCCATTTATTTTAAACACTGCAAAAAGTAAAAACGCACACAACTACATTTAAATGTAAAGCCAATAAGAATATTGTATTATCAGCAGGGATTTTTTTCACGATTAATTATTTTGTTTTGGTAGTTAACACATTCATTTCCAAGAAAACAGAAAAATAAGCCTATTTGTGTTACTAGTATGGGCTGTCATGATTAAGCGCATAATTTTTTCAGAGTTAATGCATTCCGTTCTGAGAAAACTAAAAAATAAGCATCAACAGCGTTATTTTTTTTTTGTACTCGTCTCACTCATACATTTGTTATCACAAGCTGCATCAAAACACATTGAAAAGGCAAACATGGAACTTAAATCTGCCATAAGTAATATAACAACTTTTCCCACACTTAATGGATGTAAGCATGTTTAGAGGTGGCACTGGCCGACAGAGACAATTGTGCTTCGAATCCGAAAGCAGAATCAATAGAATTAAACGGCTATAATGGCAGACTGAATTAATGCGTTAACAAGTTAAAAATTGTACACATTAAAGGTTTAGATCACCCAAAAATGAAAATTCTCTCATCATTTACTCACCCTCATGCCATCCCAGATGTGTTTGACCTTTTTTCTTCTGCTGAACACAAATTAAGATTTTTTGAAGAATATTTCAGCTCTGTAGGTCCATACAAAGGAAGTGTATGGTGGCCAGAACTTTGTAGCTCCAAAAGGGACATAAAAGCAGAATAAAAGTAATCCATATGACTCCACTGGTGTAATCCATGTCTTCAGAAGCAATGTGATAGGTGTGGGTGAGTCTCCAAAAACAAAAGGAGAAAGTGAAAGTGGAGATTTATTGTTAAAAGGACTTAAAGATTGAACTGTTCCTCATCCACACTTATCACTTCAGAAGATATGGATTAAACCACATGAGTTGTATGGATTACTTTAATGCTGCCTTTATGTCCTTTTTGGAGCTTCAAAGTTCTAGTCACCATTTACTTGAATTGTATGGACCTACAGAGCTGAAACATTCTTCTAAAAAACTTTGTTTGTGTTCAGCAGAAAAAAGAAAGTCACACACATCTGGGAAGGCCTGAGGGTGAGTAAATGAGAGAATTTTCATTTTTGGGTGAACTATTCCATTAATTATATTTCATTAATCGCATATGTTAATTTCGACCACTCTAATTATTAGAAACTTACTTCGTTAATAAGCTATCATACAATTAAATGGCCAAGTACAGTTGATGATATTGACGTATGTAGCCGATTACTTCTTTTGATTTGTGTGCGTGTATGATAGGTGTGTGGTGTGGACAGGCGATGAGCGGGTCTTCTATTATAACCCCACCACACGTCTGTCCATGTGGGAACGGCCAGAGGAGCTGGTGGGACGGGTTGATGTAGATAAAGCGATTCAGAAACCGCCACACAAAAGAGGCCTGGACAACAGCCACAAACCAGGTAAAGGTAATCTCCATAGAAACACAGGATTCAGTGTCACATATCTTCCCTTTGTATGAAATATTAGCCTTTTTTTTTTTTAAAGAAATTATTGAGCTCACAGAGAAATTACAGATGGTACTTTTTACTCTGCATTCACTTATGAACGTCTAGTGCAGGCAAAGTCCCTTTCAAGGAGGCTGGATACCAGCTAATGCGCATGCACATTCTCGAGTTGATTGACAAGCGATGTCTGTGTCTAAAAGTTGATTGGCGGGACTTCCTTTTCTTCTTCCATTAGCCGTTCCAGTTTTTCCTATTCATTTTATTACCAGTGGCCCGTCTCTGCTAAACTGTCTCTGGAGAACTAATTTTAGGTTACAGGCCAGATTTGACTTAACATCACTTTATATGGACTGATTTCTTTATTTGTTAAACCTTGAGGTTCCTATAAAAAGTGAATGTACAATGCATGCTTTCTAATAGCTAATAAAATAAAATCCAGAATTAACATTAATAACAGGGGAAACGTGGAAATGTCATTCATCAGAAGCCTTTAGATCACATATTCATAAGTAGTCATTTTGAAATATTAATCAAGAAACAATATTAACAAGAGAAAGAGGACCACTCGCTGCTCTTGGCTGCATAACCTGAATAAGCCATTAACACGAAGTTAGGCCTAAAAAATTAAAATTAAAGTGTTTTGACACCCCTGGTATGCAGAGAATGCACAAAGTCTCCATTGCAGCACACTGTTTAATGCAAATGAATGATGTTTTTTTCTAGTTGATTTTTGGTCTAACTACTACAGTATCACTGAATGATCTTAATCGAAATCTGTCTCTCTTATACACCACTGCAGTCTAAAGTGGAAAAACTCTTAAGTCTGTTTGTCGGCTAATAGCTGTCTAAACCTTATGTTGCAGGTTCCTGTGTTTCCTGGGACACAGTGCTGGCTAAAGAGGAGCAGGAATCTTCGGTGGCTGAAGAGATACCTGAAGATGAACCCAACAAGGCCAAGAGAAGAAAGTGAGGATTTTATGGCCTTTTTTTCCCTGATTCATGTCATTCTCTCTTTCTGCCATGTGAGATGCTAGATGACATTAAAGCTGAAGTGTGTAACGTTTTCGATGTTAAAATACTTTTTCCTACCACAGCTTAATATGCAGAGACAAGTAGAAGGAAGCCTTTTGTTGGTTAATTTTTATTGAAAACTGTAAACGCTGTGTCTTGCTGACACTACAGCAAGTTTGTTTTGAGCGACCCGTCCAGCACTGTACAAACAACACTGACTCGACCAGTGGTGTGAGTTGGGGGGTGGAACTATCTGTTTGTTCAATCAACAGAAGACAGGCATATTCAGAAAGTTTATTTTTGCTATTCGTTTGGTGGCACAGAAATGACACACTTCAGCTTTGAAGTCAACATTTATTCACAAATATCTTGAGAGAAATAACACCATGCCAAGGTGCGATATGCCTACTTTCCTGCATTAACTAACAAAAATAACAGCCAATCGGAAAAAATTTGACATTTAATAAACAGCTATGTGAAGCAGCATTGTGGACCAACGAGATTTCACAAGTCTGATGCAAACGGCACTAGAAAGCACAAAACATTTACGTACAATTCAGAGTCCTGTATAAGATTTTCCACAATCTTTACAATATTGGGTACCTGAATACATTAACATAAATCACAGTGTGCCATTGCAGACTTTGTGTAAAAGAGTTCGTTGAGAGGCATTGTTTTGTTGTAAAACTTTTATTTCATGTTTATAGTCTGCTGGCACTGAAGTCACATGACTCCATACCTTTGGCTGATCGGAGGGGTTGTTATGGTTTGTGTGTATTAGGATAGAGGAGAAGGAGGTCGACTCTGAGAAGGATGCAGCGATGGAGGCAGAGCTGAAGGCAGCGAGAGAGAGAGCCGTGGTTCCTCAAGAGGCTCGCATGAGTCAGTTTAAAGACATGCTGCTTGAGCGAGGGGTAAATCGTATCACATATACACACATCAGTCCATGACAATGACAATGCTGCTTCCATCAGTGCTCAATGATACAAGCGGAAGATCATTTCAAAGACTTGTTTTCTTTACAGGGATTGCAAGACTTGATATTCCTTTTTAAACCCCCACCCTGTATAAAGTTTTGCAATTCATTCAGAAACCACTTAAAAGGATATAGTTCACCCATAAATGAAAATTCTGTCATTTATTCACTCTCATGCTGTTCCAAACCCATTACTTTTTGTTTTTCCTATGGAAAGAAGATGCATTGAAAGTGAATGGTGACTGAGGTTAAAGGAATACTCCAGGTTCAATACAAGTTAAGCTCAATCGACAGCAGTTGATTACAACAAGAATTAATTTAGACTTGTCCCTCCATTTCTCTAAAAAAGCAAAAATCTGGGTCACAGTGAGGAACTTACAATGGAAGTGAATGGGGCCAATCCGTAAACATTAAAAAACTGTCTGTTTCAAAGGTAGAAACACAAGACAGAAACAATATTCATGTTAACATGATTTTAGTGTGATAAAATCACTTACTAACCTTTTCTGTGTCAAGTTTTAGCCATTTTAGTACTTTGTTTCCATTACAACGTAATGCTGAAAATCCTAAAACCCTAAAATGATCATAAAAACAACAATTTAAACAACTTTACAGCTCAAATAATACACGTTTTAACAGAGGAATTAATATAAGTGCCTTTATAAAATTAAAAGCTTCACATTTCTGCCTTGTAAAGGGATAGTTCACACAAAAATGAAAATTCTCTCATCATTTTCTCACCCTCATGCCATTCCAGATGGGAATGACTTTCTTTCATCTGCTGAACAGAAACGAATATTTTTAGAAGAATTTCTAAGCTTTTTAGATCCATACAATGCAAGTGAATAGGTGCCAAAATTTTGAAACCCCAAAATCCACATAAGGGCAACATAAAAGTACTCCAGACGACTCTGGTGGTTAAATCTATGTCTTCAGAAGCGATATGATAGGTGTGGGTTAGAAACAGATCATTATTTAAATTTTTTTTTATTTTTTTACTATAAATTCTCCTCCCTGCTCAGTCAATCTCCGCTTTCACGTTCACATTCTTCTTCTTCTTTTTTTGGTGATTCACATTAATTGTGCATATTGCCCCCTACTGGGCTGGGAGGATAATTTATGATAAAAAATTACTTAAAATTAAAAAAAATAATTTCTCACCCACACCTATCATATCATATCTGAACACATGGATTTAACCACTGGAGTCTTATGGATTACTTTTATGCTCCATTTATGTGGATATTGGAGCTTAAAATTTTTGGCACCCATTCACTTGCATTCTATGGACCTATAGAGCTGATATATTCTTCTATAAATCTTCATTTGTGTTCTGCAGAAGAAAGAAAGTCAAACACTTCTGAAATGTCATGAAGGTGAGTAAATGATGAGAGAATTTTCATTTTTGGGTGAACTATCCCTTTAAACTCTCTAAAACTGGCCCTATTGACTTCCATTGTAAGTGCCTCAGTGTAAGCCAGATTTTTGCTCTTTTAAAGAAAATGAGGGACGAGTTGAAATAAATTTTTGTGGTAATCAACATTACACCACAAATGCTGTTGACTGAGCTTAACTCGTATTGAACTTGGAACATTCCTTTAACAACACTTTTGTGTTCCACGGAGGAAAGAAAGTTTCATTTTCATTTTGAGGTGAACTATCCCTTTAATAACGTACAGACTCCATTCAAACTTTTTGTCAATAATTTTAGCCTACGGCGTGTTATCTGTTTTTTTTTTTTTTTTGGTTTTTATAAACTTTATACCTTTTTAAGAAATCTAAGATTCAAGTTTGAAAATCTCCCCTTATTAAAATAAATTTAACCAACAAAGTCTAATCTAAAATCATTGTGGTATTTGCATACTTAATTGTGATTGGTCTGCTTTCTTACATCTGTTTGCATACTTAATTGTGTATGCTCTTTTCCTACATATATTCAACCATTTACAGCTGCCTTTACACAGCACAATGTCTCTTTGTGGATTTTGTGTGTAGCCAACTGAAAACAAGACAATGCTCAGTGTCATGACAAAGATTTCATCTACACCGAACCTACACTGAAAAACTTAAAACCTAAACTTGTTTTGCTGCCTTACAAGCATGAGTATTTCCTTCAGTAAAGGCAAATATAGTTTATACTGATACACTTCCCAAATTAACACTAATTACTATTTGTGAGGCCAAATCTTTAGTAACCAAACGGCCACATCTATCTGATTTGGCTGGTTGTGATTCCCGCAGTGTGGTTTATTAATTTCTTTTCAGGTCTGAAAGGTTAAATCGACCTTTTTTTTTTTTTAAGCCTCGGTTCTAATTAAAATACTCATCTGACATTTTCAGGTGATCAGAGAGGCACTGATCAGTGGAGTCGCCCCCTCTCCCCCCTCTTGGCAACAGATTTGATGTTTCTACTATAAAATATGGATAAACGCATATGTCGCTTATGTGATGGAGATCCCTTCAAGTCTGTAGAAGAGAAGTATTTGCCCTTTGCCTCGTCATCCTGTGCCAAAGATGAAAGGCAGTTTTGCAGTCAAAGGGTCTCTTCATCAAGGCAAGACCCATTACCCCCTCCTCATCCTCGTTCTTGGCCCCCACGAGTCTGAGAGGCGTCGTACGCCAGCAAATACAGCCATTGTTCCAAAAGAGCCGGCATTCACCCTTCCATCTAATTACACTTCTTTCGTTTCGCCAATTAGCGTGGTGGGAAAAGAAAGGGTTGGAGGCAGAGAGAAGGAAGCTAAGGACCACCTGTCGTGTGTGTAACATTTATTAGGGGTGGCGGGATAGAGGATGAAAAGCACTGGGCTCACACACCCTGACTCCAGCGCTGCAGGAGGGGGACATACTCAGAGGGGCTCACCTACTAAACGCTCTCCTCGTTTTTAATGGTTCTAATTAAGAGGGAGGGGGGGTGAAATGGCCCCTTGAATCGTTCTTATCTTTCTGTCTCTTGTCTTTTTACCAGGTCTCTGCATTCTCTACCTGGGAGAAGGAGCTTCATAAGATTGTATTTGATCCTCGTTATCTGCTGCTCAATCCCAAAGAGAGGAAACAGGTACACACATTTGTAGTGTCCTTTGAGTGACAGCGGATCTGTTCCAAATCCTAGTGAGCTGCCTTGCTGTCTACTATCTTAATAGGCAGCTAAACTGTAACGTCTCATTGCACTTGAAAAAACTAGATGCAGCGCCATGAACGCAGGTGTCTGGACATCGTGACATCGTCTGAAAAACTCTGCACCATATGAGATGCTAAAAACATAAAAAAAGAACTGGTGCAACAGTCAAATGCGTTCTTATAGCACGTTTACATAAATACTATTGAAAAACAGCACGAATGGTTGCAAAACACATTTGGTTTGAACGGCCCCTAAGGCAGTATCCTAACTGAAATGGAACTTCAAAAGTGACTGACTTGAAACATAGGCAGTGATTTTGCATGTTGCCAAACTATTACTAGGCAGTACTCTAATAAGCACAACAAATACAAACAGTGGCCTCAAAAATTGATTTGGACACTTTAGTCACACTTATAAAATGTTGAATATCATTGCAGTCGATATCAAAATATCAAACCTAGTGGCATTCATTAAAAAAAAAAAAAAAAAAAAGACTCCACAAGTAATTGCAATGACGTTCCATGCCTTTTTAAGCATGGCTTAAAGGAAAAGTTCACCCAAAAATGATAATTCTCTCATCATTTCTCACTCTGATGGCAAAGTCTCATGTTCTCACATGCCTGCTGTCCCCTCTGCAGGTGTTCGATCAGTATGTGAAGACTCGTGCTGAGGAGGAGAGGAAAGAGAAAAAGAATAAAATCATGCAGGTCAAAGATGACTTCAGGAAAATGATGGAGGAATCCAAGCTGGGTGTCAGGTGAATGCCTAGACTTAGACCTGATGATTCAATTTACCTTAAAGGGACAGTTCACCCAGAAATGAAAATTCTGTCAACATTTAGTCACCCTCATGTCGTTCCAAACCTACAGTATACGACTGTCTGACATCTGTGGAACACTTTGTTAAACAGATTGAAATTTATGCTGAAAAACTTTCCCTTCACCACAGCTTTCAAATCACATTTGTGGTTATGCATATTCAAACTACAAAAATTATCTCCTTTTGTGTTCCAGTCAATATTATATTCTATATTCCAGTTTTCTATAAAAAGTGTTTTGTCTTCTATATTAATTGTAAACCTGGTAAAGTTATCTGTACTCCAAAAATGAACTTCCACTATCGTCAGTTTTACTGAATCCTCCATTGTTCAGATTACTCAACAAATGCATGTTATTTCTATGGAAAATATGTGTCTTGTCAGCTTTACTTAATCCATTTGTGTTGGGACAACATAAATATTTTTGTTGGCATTAACTGAAACCACAGTGATTTGTAGTTCCCAGCATGCTTTGCACAAAACTGGATGGAAAAAGTAAATGTTGAAATTAAGTGTTTCTGTGCCGAATTTATTTCGTGAGGGGGGGAATAGTAAGTATTTAATGTTTGTTATATTGAGATTTGGAGGAGTTTCTGGAATCTTGGGGGTTACCATTGTGGTTAGGGCTGTCACGATTTTGAAATTTGGCTGATGATTAATTGTCAAAGAAATAATAGCGATTATGGCAATTAATTGTCTCTTTTAGAGCTTTCACGATTAATTGTAATTCATATTTCTTATGGTGCATGTGTGCTTCATACACCTTAAGAAGTCATTTTTGCATATTTAACTTCAAATACACTATATAAAACAAATAATAAAATAGGGCTATATGATTTCCTGTTAAGGCTTTAAAATCTTATGAACATGAAAAATAATGTTTTAAATATCAAAATATTTCTAAACTTAAAATGTGTCTCACTTTTTGGTCAACTTTAGATTTGGACATTTACATTTACCCTGTTGCTTTTGTAACTCGTATATTTTATATTATATTTTTTATAAAAAAAATTTTTTTTTAAAACTTCATTATATTATAATAATAAACGTTTCAAACGTTATTTTAATGCACTTTGATTAAACTCACAAGCCCTTGTTTCTCATGAAGCAAAACATTTGATATTTTGTTTCATCATTTGATCACTCCACAGAAAGAGTAAGAGTGCATCTCCTGTTCTGTGTCACTGCATGTCATTAACACGGCGTGAATGAACCTACTATGGCCAGGACTATTTGCCATTACACAATCCATAAAGTGAAACCGGAGCGCTTTGCGTTTACTATCAAATTTTATGTTTGTTTATTTTTATTTCCGCGGGAGTTTGCCGCAAGTCTCTGCTGATGATGTGCACATCAGAGCGTTTGAGAAGCGATTCGCGTGCTCTTCCGAACAGGAGCTGCTCTGGATGACATCCGCGGTGTGTCCCAGTGACGCTTGGGGTTCAACTGAATGACACAAGCGTGCCATTCATGGCATTTATATATTCGCTTAAAATGCACTTATTTGGGCATTAAAATGTGATTGGAATTTGAAGTGCACAATAATTGCGGTTATCTCAAATAACCGCAATCAGACGATTATTTAATAATCACAACAGGCCTAACAGTGGTGAAAAGTGGAGTTTAAGCATAGGTTCAGGACAAATACTAAACACTTTTGTATTGTTTTGTCCAATTATCTATTTTTGTGCCATTCACAGCAGAGTGGTAAGAATCTACTTTATTGAGATCCATGCCAATACATTTACCATGTCAACATGAACTGTTGTTAGCTAAATGTTTGCTGAAAGAATAAACTGAGCTTATGTAAATTCAACGTTTATTATCAATTAAAACTAACATAATTATATAATGCAAGACTAACAAATCCAAATGGGTTGCATTCACTCAAAAAGCTTTTGTCCTATTTACTTAAATTTCTTTAGTTCATAAAACTGAACCGTGGCTTGTTGGAACTACTCAACACTGTTGTGTGGATACACTTGACACTTTTAAGTAAATCTAACCATTTATTTTTTTGAGTGTGACATCAAAACCTTATTTCCTCTCACAGAACAACTTTCAGTGAGTTTGCTGCTAGACACGCTAAGGATTCACGCTTTAAGGCCGTTGAGAAGATGAAAGACAGGGAAGTCATTTTTATTGAATTCATGTCAGCCCTCAGGAAGGATAAAGAGAACTCAAAGAACCGAGGAGAAAAGGTGAGGAACCACATTTGGAAGCAAACCAGAACTTCCAAACCCAAGTTTATGTACACTTGTCTACATTATTAACCCTCTATGGACATGTTGGAGAATTAATCGCCATTGGCTAGTAAAGTTCGCTAGAGTTTTGACAACATGTAAGTGTAATGCAACTGAAAACTAAAAAAGATATTCAGAAAAACAAGAAGGGGGAATCATCATATATATAATATATATACACTGGCGGCCAAAAGTTTGGAATAATGTACAGATTTTGCTCTTATGGAAAGAAATTGGTACTTTTATTCACCAAAGTGGCATTCAACTGATCACAATGTATAGTCAGGACATTAATAACGTGAAAAATGACTATTACAATTTGAAAAAAAATTTCAGAACTTCTTAAACTACTTCAAAGTGTTCTCATCAAAAAAAACCTTCACGTGCAGCATTGACAGCTTTGCAAATCCTTGGCATTCTAGCTGTCAGTTTGTCCAGATACTCAGGTGACATTTCACACCACGCTTCCTGTAGCACTTGCCATAGATGTGGCTGTCTTGTCGGGCACTTCTCACACACCTTACAGTCTAGCTGATCCCACAAAAGCTCAATGGGGTTAAGATCCATAACACTCTTTTCCAATTATCTTTTGTCCAATGTCTGTTTCTTTGCCCACTCTAACCTTTTCTTTTTGTTTTTCTGTTTCAAAAGTGGCTTTTTCTTTGCAATTCTTCCCATAAGGCCTGCACCCCTGAATCTTCTCTTTACTGTTGTACATGAAACTGGTGTTGAGCGGGTAGAATTCAATGAAGCTGTCAGCTGAGGACATGTGAGGCGTCTATTTCTCAAACTAGAGACTCAGACGTACTTATCCTCTTGTTTAGTTGTTCATCTAGCCTTCCACATCTCGTTCTGTCCTTGTTAGAGTCAGTTGTCCTTTGTCTTTGAAGACTGTAGTATACACCTTTGTATGAAATCTTCTGTTTTTTGGCAATTTCAAACACTGTATAGCCTTCATTCCTCAAAACTATGATTGACTGACAAGTTTCTAGAGAAAGCTGTTTCTTTTTTGCCATTTTTGACCTAATATCGACCTTAAGACATGTCAGTCCAGTGCATACTGTAGCAACTCAAAAATAAACACAAAGACAATGTTAAGCTTCATTTAATGAACCAAATAGCTTTCAGCTGTTTGATATAATGGCAAGTGATTTTCTAATACCAAATAAGCAATTTAGCATGATTACTCAAGGATAAGGTGTTGGAGTGATGGCTGCTGGAAATGGGGCCTGTCTAGATTTGATCAAAAATGACTTTTTTCAAATAGAGATGGTGCTGTTTTTTACATCAGTAATGTCCTGACTCTACTTTGTGATCAGCTGAATGCCACTTTGGTGAATTAAAGTACCAATTTCCTATCGAAACAGCAAAATCTGTACATTACTCCAAACTTTTGGCCGCCAGTATATACAGTATATATATGTGTGTGTGTGTGTGTGTGTGTATATATATATATATATATATATATATATATATATATATACACAGTTGTGCTCAAAAGTTTGCATACCCTTGGAGAATTGGTAATATATGTACCATTATTAAAGAAAACATGAGTGAGCAGGCAAAACACATTTCTTTTATTTCTTATGGGATTCATATTCAGTTGTAGGTTATAACAGAATGGCACAATCATAAAACAAAACATGGCATCAAAGAAAAAAATGAAATGACCCCTGTTCAAAAGTCTGCATACCCTTAGTTTTTAATACTGTGTATTGCCCCCTTTAGCATCAGTGACAGCTTGCTGTCTTTTGTAATAGTTGTCTATGAGGCCCCAAATTCTTGCAGGTGGTATAGCTGCCCATTCGTCTTGGCAAAATGCCTCTAAATCTTTGGTCGTCTTGCATGAACTGCACATTTGAGATCTCCCCAGAGTGGCTTGATGATATTAAGGTCAGGAGACTGTGATGGCCACTCCAGAACCTTCACCTTTTTCTGCTGTAACTACTGTAGTGTCAACTTGGCCTTGTGCTTAGGGTCATTGTCGTGCTGGAAAGTCCAAGAGCGTCCCATGTGCGGCTTTCGTGCAGAAGAATGCAAATTGTCTGACAGTATTTTCTGAAAACATGCTGCATTCATCTTGCCATAAATTTTATGGTTGTGACCATAAAGCTCTATTTTGTTCTCATCACTCCAAATTACAGTGTGCCAGAAGCTGTGAGGTGTGTCAAGGTGTTGTCGGGCATATTGTAACCGGGCTTTTTTGTGGCATCGGTGCAGTAAAGGATTATTTCTGGCAACTCGACCGTGCAGCTAATTTTTGTTCAAGTATCGTCGTATTGTGCTCCTTGAAACAACCACACCGTCTTTTTACAGAGCAGCCTGTATTTCTCCTGAGGTTACCTGTGGGTTTTTCTTTGTATCCCGAACAATTCTTCTTGCAGTTGTGGCTGAAATCTTTCTTGGTCTACCTGACCTTGGCTTGGTATCAAGAGATCCCCAAATTTCCCACTTCTTAATAAGTGATTGAACAGTACTGACTGGCATTTTCGAGGCTTTGGATATCTTTTTATATCCTTTTCCATCTTTATAAAGTTCCATTACCTTGTTACGCAGGTCTTTTGACAGTTCTTTTCTGCTCCCCATGGCTCAGTATCTAGCCTGCTCAGTGCATCCACGTGAGAGCTAACAAACTCATTGACTATTTATACACAGACACTAATTGCAATTTAAAAAGCCACAGGTGTGGGAAATTAACCTTTAATTGCCCTTTAAACCAGTGTGTGTCACCTTGTGTGTCTGTAACAAAGCCAAACATTCAAGGGTATGTAAACTTTTGATCAGGACCATTTGGGTGATTTCTGTTATCATTATAATTTAAAAAGGAGCCAAACAACTATGTGATCATAAAAAGTTAGTTAGTTTTCATATATACAGTTTAAGTCAGAAGTTTACATGCACCTTAGCCAAATACATTTAAACTCAGTTTTTCATAATTCCTGATATTTTATCGTGGAAAGCATTTCCTGTCTTAGGTCAGTTAGGTCAGGATCACTACTTTTATTTTAAGAATGTAAATAGAGTAATAGTAGTAGATGATTTATTTCAGTTTTTATTTCTTTCATCACATACCCAGTGGGTCAGAAGTTTATGTACACTTTGTTAGTATTTGGTAGCATTGCCTTTAAATTGTTAGTACTTGGGTCAAATGTTTTCAGTAGCCTTCCACAAGCTTCTCACAATAAGTTGCTGGAATTTTGGCCCATTCCTCCAGACAGAACTGGTGTAACTGTGTCAGGTTTGTAGGCCTCCTTGCTCACACATGCTTTTTCAGTTCTGCCCACAAGTTTTCTGTCGGATTAAGGTCAGGGTTTTGTGATGCCACTACAATACCTTAACTTTGTTGTCCTTAAGCCATTTTGTCACAACTTTGGGGGTATGCTTGGGGTCACTGTCCATTTTGAAGACCCATTTGCGACCGAGCTTTAACTTCTTGGCTGATGTCTTGAGATGTTGCTTCAATATATCCACATCATTTTCCTTCCTCATGATGCCATCTATTTTGTGAAGTGCACCAGTCCCTCCTGCAGCAAAGCACCCCCACAACATGATGCTGCCACCCCCATGATTCACAGTTGGGATGGTGTTCTTCGGCTTGCAAACCTCAACCTTTTTCCTCCAAACATAATTATGGTCATTATGGCCAAACAGTACATTTTTTTGTTTCATCAGACCAGAGGACATTTCACAGATCTTTGTCCCCATGTGCACTTGCAAACTGTAGTCTGGCTTTTTATGCCGGTTTTGGAGTAGTGGTTTCTTCCTTGCTGAGCAGCCCTTCAGGTTATGTTGATATAGGACTTGTTTTATTGTGGATATAGATACTTGTCTAGCTGTTTCCTCCAGCATCTTCACAAGGTCCTTTGCTTTTGTTCTGGGATTGATTTGCACTTTTCACACCAAACTACGTTCTTCTCTAGGAGACAGAATGTGTCTCCTTCCTGAGCGGTATGATGGCTGCGTGGTCCCATGGTGTTTATACTTGCGTACTGTTGTTTGTACAGATGAACGTGGTACCTTCAGGCATTTGGAAATTGCTCCCAAGGATGAACCAGATTTGTGGAGGTCCACACATTTTTGTTTAACATAGTCAGTTAAAAGTGAAACAGTCTGTCTGTTAACAATTGTTGGAAAAATGACTCGTGTCATGTACAAAGTAGATGTCCTAAACGACTTGCCAAAACTATAGTTTGCTAATATTAAATCTGTGGAGTGGTTAAAAAATTAGTTTTAATGACTTCAACCTAAGTGTTTGTAAACTTCTGACTTCAACTGTATGATTTCACGCAATATAGTATCCGAGATTGAAAATAAAATTTACAATTACATTACCTAAATTAACACAACATCTACATCTATTTTTCCACTGTTTCTTTTGATTCGATTTAAGAAGGTGCTTTTTGTTATGTAACTGACATCTAGGCTGATAAACTAGAAACACCTGATGCACACTTTTTCAATATGTCAAAGATTTGGTTTCATGCATTCCACTCCATATTTACACAGAGGAAGACCCAAACAGACCTAGACTGTGAGAGTCCTGTCATTTGGTCCAAACATTAAGTGTCTCACTGGCTAGGGTTAAGTGCAGAGAGTCTGGGCTGATTGCTTTTGGCAGCTAAAGGTCAGCCATCAAACATTAATGCAAGTGAAATGTCACCTTTGTGGGGGGGCCATAGGTTAGAAGGGGGCATTCACCAGGTGGGGTTCACCAGAGGATGCCCGTCTAATTCCATGATTATCAAACTGTATTAATAACTATCAGGTGTTGTTTGAGTAGCTTTTGCAGTGGCCACAGGCAACACCGACTGATTAACCACTGGCTTTGGACTTCAGTTTAAAACTAGACTAAAGTCAAGAATTGCTGACCCAACTGTATAGTATGTAGATAATATTATTAAGGGATAATGTACAGTTAGCCGGTTGTTATCACAGAATAAATCCTGACAGGGTGATCAGGACACCGACGCGAGGTGGAGAGTTCTTGTATTAGCCTGTAGGGGTTTATTTTGCGATAACATCTGGCTGACTGTTCATTATCCTGTTTATTACGTGGCTGCTAACCAAAAAATAAATACATTATATGTTATTATGTGACAAGAAATAAAACGCTGAACAGCTGAAATCCATCTGCGGTTTGCATCGGAGCACTGTTGGTGTTTATTTTGTAATTAATGAACGTCTGACTGCTCATTATGCCTGTTAGTACAGACTACTTGGCAAATAAATAAATAAATGCACATGAAACATTGATTTGAGTTGAAATTATTTTATAAGCTTACTTGTAGAGATTACACAGTGATCCGAGAAGCAGGAAAGGTTACTCGCAAATACCCAGATGAGTGGTCTGATATATGGATGTGCGGTTGTTACTGAGAAATATCAGTCCGCTAGGTGGCGCCATTGACCAATCAGAATCAAGTATTCCAGAGAGCTGTGTATTTATAATGTATAATATGTAATAAGTTGTCATTTAGCAGACACTTTTATCTCAAAGTGACTCAGAGTACATTACTTAAAGGGGCAAAGGCACAATGGTTGTTGGTTCCCATCCTACATCTTTAACCACTATACTCCACCACTCCATAAACTTATGTTGCTGTGTTTTTCTTTCAGGTAAAGCAGGACTTCTTTGAGCTTCTCTCAGATTATCATGTGGATGGTCAGCAGCGCTGGAGCAAAGTCAAGGAGAAGATGGAGACTGACCCTCGCTACAAAGCTGTGGAAACCTCTGCAGCCCGTGAAGAACTCTTCAAGAGCTACGTGGAGCGTCTAGCCAAGGTTGAAGAAGTTGCTACTTTTCTTCATTGTGCTTTGTGTTTTCAAAACCAATCAAACAATATTTTATAGACAAAACCCTAAAGGAGTGTAAAACACTGCGAAAAGAGAAATGCATGAAAATGGAGGGCTTTTGAAGATAAATTCTGTGCTGTCAGAATGAATAATAAGAAACTGATACAGCGTTGCATGTCCATGTCTATTGACTTCATTTATAAGCTTTTTTGTTCTGTTATATTCACCTTAATGTGGTTTACCCAAGTTGAACAAGTTCCTGGATCATTAACATATCAATCATTTTTTTTAAGAACATCATTCTAAGCAAGCTGTAACTTGCCACTGGTTTAGGGTTGGTCAGGGATAGGGTATGATCTATGGTGGCTTTATAAGAATATTCCAAGATAAAGAATGTTGATCCAAAAACATTTTCCTCTTTGCTCAGTCACTACATAATAGTGGTAGAGCAATATTATCGGTTTTACCGATTAATCGGTGCCGATAGTTGCTTTTTGGAACTATCGATTATTGGCAACAACAATCTATTCCAATTGTTGCCTGTATATGTTTTTTTTTTTATTATTATTCCTCCTCATCTGTGGCCGTAGCTGGAGGTTCTACATTTAGAACGGCATAGTTCTACATAACAACTGCGGCCTCTAGAAGTGAAATAAACACAGTTGTGTGCGGATCTAAATCTTTCATAATTGACAATATTCAGCCATATTTTTATTTTTATTATTATTTATTTTATTTTGATTAGATAATCAAGATAATTGAAGTGAGGGCATGCAAAGAAAAATGTGATTATGTGGTAACGTGCCCCATCAGCAACATACGTCGTGTCTCCCAGCGTCATATCTTGTGAATAATACTAAACCTTATTCCTCATTAAACCTCATCTGGTGACAGGGGCGTGTGCAGATGGGGGGTATGGGGTGACCCTGACCCCCCTAGATTTTTATTGTCCACTCCAGGTGCCACACCAAATTCTAAACTGTGATTGGTCATTTCCCAAGTCAGATGCTGGCCTTTGATGTAGAACCTCATAGGTTTAAATTGGAGCAGGAAGCAGTGTCAAGACATTATTGTTATTTTAGTTGATTCAGGGGGGGAAACACTGTGTGCAGTCATCTGAAATTAAATATGGCATAACCAATCATCGGTCGACCTCAACTACATAATGAATGAATGAATGTTACATTTATATAGCGCTTTTTCTGACACTACACTCAAAGCACTTTACACAGTGAACAGGGGACTCTCCTCAACCTCCACCAGTGTGCAGCATCCACCAGGATGATGCGATGGTAGCCATAGTGCGCCAGTACACTCACCACACACCAGCTATTTATGGAGAGGAGAGAGTGGAGTGATAGAGCCAATTAATGGATGGGGATTATTAGGAGGCCATGATTGAGAAGGGCCAATGGGGGCCAGGACACCGGGGTTACACCCTACTCTGTCCTGGGATTTTTAATGACCACAGAGAGTCAGGACCTCGGTTTAAAGTCTCATCCGAAGGACGGTGCCTTTTTACAGTATAGTGTTCTAGTCAATATACTGGGGCATTAGGACCCACACAGACCGCAGGGTGAGCACCCCCTGCTGGCCTTCCTAATACCACTTCGAAAACACTGTTCAAGTTATGTTCTGGTGGGCCTGACCTTTGAACTTGATATCCTTCCAGAACCCAGACTCAGAGAAAGAGAAGGAACTAGAGAAACAGGCCCGGATAGAGGCCAGTCTGAGGGAGAGAGAGCGGACGGTGCAGAGATTTCGCTCTGAACAGACTAAAGAGATCGACCGTGAGAGAGAACAGCACAAGAGAGAGGAGGCCTTGCAGCATTTTAAAGCACTCCTGTCGGATATGGTACAAGATGCGGAAAGATTGAATATCTTTATCCCATATAAACCCAAATGTAATCAATGAAACAGTTGAATATTGAAGAATTGATTGTGTTCTGAATGTGACAGGTAAAGTTGCCCGATGCCACGTGGTCGGAGACGCGGCGGACGTTGAGGAAGGACCACCGCTGGGTGTCAACCTCTCTCCTGGAGAGAGAAGAGAAAGAGAGACTTTTCAATGAGCACATTGAGGCTCTCGCCAGGAGGAAAAAAGAGCATTTTCGCCAAATTTTGGACGAGACGACCTCGGTACACAGTGCCCTCATACAATTACTAGACCCACACGTCTGAAAATATCTGTCATCAGTCTGTCTGTGTTGTATTCAGTATACTCGATACACTCACACTTCTTTCTCTACATCAGATCACATTGATGTCATCGTGGAAGGAAGTGAAGAAGCTCATTAAAGAGGATCCCAGATGCATCAAGTTCTCTAGCAGTGACAGAGTAGGGCCCATCTTTGTCTCTTGATCAGTTTTTTAATTTGTGTTGTAATGCTTTTGTACAAGATTTACGTCTCTGTTAAAACATTATTAAATCTTTGTTCCTGCTCTTCACCTGTTTACCACCAACGTAGAAAAGACAGAGGGAGTTTGATGACTACATCAAAGACAAGTACATCACAGCCAAAGCAGACTTCAGAACACTCCTGAAAGAGACCAAGTTCATCACCTACAAGTGAGAACCTTCAAAATATTCAGGATTAATTTTAGAATTATTGTAAGGTTATTCAGCATTGTCATTTTTATTATGTCTGATTAAAGGGATAGTTCACCCAAAAATTAAAATTCTCTCATCATTTACTCACCCTCATGCCATCCCAGATGTGTATGGATTTCTTCAGCAGAACGCAAATGAAGACTTTTAGAAGAATATTTCAGCTCTGTAGTTCCATACAATGCAAGTGAATGGTGATCAGACCTTTGTAGCTCCAAAAATCGCATAAAGGCAGCATAAAAGTAATCCATACTCCAGTGTTAAAATCCATATCTTCAGAAGCGAAATAATAGGTGCGGGTGAGAAACAGAACAAAATTCAAGTCTTTTTTTTACTCTAAATCTCCACTTTAACTTTCACTTTCAGATGTGAAAGTGAAACTAAACAGGCACCACATGTGACTTTCATATATAAAAGTGAAAGTGGAGATTTAGAGTAAAAAAGGACTTAAATTTTGATCTGTTTTTCACCCAAACCTATCATATCTCTTCTGAAGACATGGATTAAACCACTGGAGTCTTATTGTTTACTTTTATGTTTCCTTTATGTGAGCTACAAAGGTCTGATCAACATTCACTTGCATTGTATGGCTCTACAGAGCTGAAATATTCTTCTAAAAATCTTTGTTTGTGTTCTGCTGAAGAAAGAAAATCATACACATCTGGGATGGCATGAGTGTGAGAAAATGATGAGATAATTTTCAATTTTGGATGAACTAACCCTTTAATTTCATCTGTCCATTTCTCTCCAGATCTCGTAAATTGATGCAGGAGTCCGAGCAGCACTTGTCAGACATCGAGAAGATCTTGCAGAATGATAAAAGGTACCTGCTTCTGGACTGCATGTCAGAGGAGAGACAGAAGCTCCTCATTTCGTATGTGGAGGAGCTGGACCGCAGGGGGCCTCCTCCCCCTCCCACTGCCTTTGAACCCGCGCGACGCTCCACCAAGTGATAACACAAACACCTCCCGGATCTCATCTCCAGTTCTTGACCACACACCACCACCGTTCACTTTATAGACTCTCAGAAACTGTAAAATAGATCACTCCAGTCCAAAGGTACACAGTCAAACCTCTGAAAGTGAAAGTCAGGGTAAGCTGGGTCATTTACCTAAGAGTGAATGTATGGAGTGAACCGACCCTAAATCAGTATTTAGGAATAATCGTTTAAAGGAATAGTTCACCCAAAATTGGAAATTCTGTCATTTACTCACCCTAATGATGGTAGAATTTCCAGATTTGGATGACGTATTCCTTCAAGGGCACATGGTGCATACCTGTTTGCCGCAGAACATCAGGTGTGTTTCATGTACAGCACACCTAACTCATGCCATCGAGAACATCATCAGATAGTGACCAATCAAATCAGCTATTTTGACTAAAAGGGAGGGTTGTTCTAGACATATGTCCCATATTTCCACTATGAGACATACACTTTATCTGTCCAGTCTAAAGCCACATTACATAATGACTACAGAAGGTTGTGTTTGGGTAATAGTTATAAAGGGTCTACTTGTGCCTGCCGACCTGTTTCCTCCCATCAGCCTGGTCTGCAGTCACCTGTTGCGGTTCCAGATCGCCCAGCGTGAATTCGGTTCTCTGCCTCCCACCTTTTTCTCCACACTTTTCAGAAACTGTGATTTGTTGAAATTGGGGGAACCTCCCGGTTTCTGAAACATTGTTTTGGTGACTATAGTCGCCCACAGGGATATTCAAGAATTATGAAAGCTTCTCTGTCCGATTGTCATTTTAACAGACTGTTTGGTCAACATATAAAATGTTTCTAGATGATGAATATGTATGGATATGTATTCATTAGCTCGTTTACAATGTGTTACGACTGACTTAATGAACACTTGAAGTTGACCGTGTCGACTCATCATACTGTTTAAATGTTTCTTAAAAAAATATCTTGTTTTTGGACTTACTTTATGTACAGCTGAACTTGAATAAAAGCAATCCATTTTTTTTTTTACTCCAATGCTAGTATTTCTGTGCCAGTCAAATATGTATTTTTACAGTCGTAACAGACCACAAAAACAGAACTCCCTTGTTGATAATGTATTACAGTGTATTTATTATTTTACCCAAGTGCATTTCCTAAATATTTTGTTATATCAGTTTAATTCCGTTGACACTTTGAAAACAACAGAATACAAAATGACAGCTAAATAATTTTCTCTTATTTCTTTTTTTCTTTGTGTACAGCTGAACTTGAATAAAAGCAAGAAAAAAAAATTTCACTATGGTGCCAGTATGTTTTTAGGGAATAGTACGGGTTATTATTATATAGTCATAACATAGACTTCAAAGATCACAACTTGTAGGTTGCTTTTACACAAAAGCACATTTTTTTTTGTATTCCGCAGACACATTTATATCTTAATATCCTGGAGAACAGCCCTGTAAAAAAAAAGGGAGCATATTTTCATATATAATAAATGTATATTACAATTGGCGGGAGAGAGCTAGGCACAGCTTTTCGGTTTTGTTATTGTCTTGTTAGACCTGTGCACAAAAGACATCACCACACACTGTTTTTATTAGCAATCATATCTCTAATTATTATATAATACATGATACATAATTTTGAACCAAAAGAATACAAAACAACAGCTAAATCTTTTCTCTATACAAGTACTCATATTTTTCTCTTTTCAAGGAGAGTAAACCATAACGATTAGACAAAGCACAATATAAAATCAGTAAATACAAACCATAACTCATCATTTATGATTAGCCACAATGATTTCAGAAAGGGCTCAGTTCAGGTGAGGTCTGATCTTTTGTCTGTGTTTTTTTTCTCTCTTTCATATTGATTTTAACACTGTACATGGACAGGAAAGTCTTACTGTTTTCCTTCCCTGGGATCCTGATGTTCCCATGGCAAAGGGTCATTTTCATGCGATTGGGAGCCAGTTTCCCTCTCATGCCAAAACTGCTCTACGTCTTGCAGTACTATTCCATCCTTGTTGGTTGGGCTCTCCTGTTTTTCTTCACTCTGGTCCATTTGCTCCTCTGTTTGCCCTGGCTGATGTGGAGGCAGGTGGGCTGATGTTTCAGGTCGTGGGGTGGGAGACTTCGGGGCGGTCGGGGTGTGTGGCCCTGGCTTGCTTTTGGGTGGGTGCTTGCGGAGGGTGAGCCTGCGCCAAAGGCCAATGTAGCCCTCCCTAAACTCCTCAGACAGGGCCAGTACGATGAGAGGGTTGACCAGAGAGATGGAGAACATGAGCAGCTGCGCGGACAGAGTGAAAAGGACTGGAGGGAAGGTGCCCTCGGTTTCCAGGGCATGCCGCATCCACACCCAGGACACCCATTGTGGGAGCCACATGGTGGCCGTGGCCACGGTCAAGCTGAAGAGCATCAGGGTCAGTTTGCGGGATCGGATCTGCGTTCGCAGGTTCTGGGTCTTGCTGGACCTGTGCTGGCACCGTCCATACGCCTTCCAGAAGTAGAGCAGGGCGAAGCTCAAAGGTGTGCAATAGGCCACGAGCGGGTACGCCTTGACATACACAGACATGAAGTCATGGGCATCGGCTGGCACCGTTTGCACACAA
Source organism: Myxocyprinus asiaticus (assembly GCF_019703515.2). Taxonomy (NCBI): domain Eukaryota; kingdom Metazoa; phylum Chordata; class Actinopteri; order Cypriniformes; family Catostomidae; genus Myxocyprinus; species Myxocyprinus asiaticus. The sequence continues at coordinate 9,961,030 of NC_059370.1, read as the reverse complement.
ATCACTCCGTTTGCTTCTCTTTGGAGGGTGGCGAAGAGCCACTGTGGTATGGGGACCACGCACGCCAGGAGCCAAGAGAGGAGCAGGACCACCAGGATGGTCTTCAACCGGAAGGTGACCTGCTTGGTAGGGTTGCTGACGTACCTGTAGCAAGCTTTGGCCATGATGGCCACGGTAAAGCTCTTGGCAGCCATGCAGGAGTGCAAGAACCAGTCGCAGGTCTTGCAGACAAACAAGCCCAGGGTCCAAGTGGCACGGGAATAAGCAGCAGCCTTGAAGGGAACAGCAAACGCTAGGACCAGACCATCAGCCAGCATCAGGTTCAGAATGAGCGTGTTGATCATGGACAGCTTCCCTTTACGTGCGTTGGTGAGCAGGACTCCCATAGCCGTTACATTCCCGGTGAAACCGAGCACGCAGATGATTCCCAAGACCACCGGAATCAAAACCCTCAGGTCTCCTTGATCCAAGTGCTGATATCCGCTTCGCTCCAGAAACGAGCGCCTGTCCACGGAACCGTTCCCGGCGCTGATGTTCACGCCCGGTGATTTCTCCATTTTCACGGAGATCGATGGATGCCGAATGTGCAGAGAGAAAGATTTTCTCTCTCTAACTTGCGCGCACTTGTTGGATTGGTTGCGTCCCCGCGCTCTGCTGTTGACTCGACCGCGCGCGTGTCCAAAGAGTCACGAGCGCAACAGCGCAGCGACTTTATAAGGGGTGCTATGATTGACAGGTGCGGTCCCCAGCTGACACACGGCGTTACATTTTGCCCGTCGCGACGCATCCTCCTGAGGCTAATTAAAATGATTTGGGGTAATAAGCACTGACTGACTGCAACACACTGTGGCCTCCAGTAGAGTTATTTCCTCTATTGTCACTGGAAATTATGGATTCTTTATTTCCTGTCGGAGACAAAGGACTGATGATTGCAAATGGTAATATGAAGGACTTGGAAAGTGTATGCATTTTGATGAGAGTATTACGAACACAGTTGAATTTTTGCCTCAGCAGCACACTTTGTTCCTCCAACTGGAAAGGTTATAAAGATTATATAGACCTGATGTCTAACAGATAAGTTGTTCATGTACATTCAAATCTGAATCTGTGAGACAAGACATGAACTGAAGTTTAATTACAGTTCTTACTGTTTAATGATACATTTACTAATGATCTGTTATTATGCATGCACAGTACTGTAATGTTTGTTAATGTTATCAATAAAAGTTATATAAAATTATATAATATAAAGTGTTACCAGTTTTCATTGAAAACTGACAATTAACATGGACATGAGCTTTTTCAATAAAGATTTCCACTTATATGGGGTAAAAGGCACTTTTGATTTAATTTGATCTCAAAACATTAAATAGCAACAAAAATGACCACAGCTCTTTTTCTAAACACCCCTTTCTCACTATGCACTGCAAAAGGTATTTGATCTATATGATGCTCATTTATGTAGCTAATGAGAATCCATTAAATTATCACATTTATTTTGAGGCAAAACACTCATTTGTTTTCAGTTTTGTTCAAGGTGATGAAATCAAGTTTTTATTTATTTATTTATTTTTTCATAACTGTCCAATAAGTGAAAGCATTGTATTTGGGCTAAATTGTTGCAGGGGGTAAAGCCCTGAAGTGGGGGAATAGATTTGTTATGGAAAAATCATGTTCAAAGTGGGCTTACATTGACTGTAATCCAATCACAGTGGAGATTCATTTGTTTAGAATACTTGACATGTTCTGAAATGTCATATTTGATTGAAATTAACAGGAAATGGTCCTTTTTCTATAGTGTTATATATATATTTTAAAGCATCTTAATTAGTAACAAAAAATGCTTCTTGCTGTCTCAAAAGTATCTGCATAAGTTGACAAATTTTCACCTTTAAAGGAACATTCTGGTTCAGTACAAGTTTAGCTCAATCGACAGCATTTGTGGCATAATGTTTGTTACCACAAAAATTAATTTTTTAACTTAACTTTCTTTAAAAAGAGCAAAAATCGAGGTTACAGTGAGGCACTTACAATGGGAGTGAATGGGGCCAATTTACGTTAATTCTTCTGTTAAAACTTGTGTATTATTTGAACTATAAAGTTGTTTAAATTGTAATTTTTAGTCATTTAAGAGTTTGTTGACTACATAGTCATGGCAATTAAGTTGTAAAATGAACATAAAATCATGTTTACACGCATCTTGTGCCTATACTGTTGAAACAATGAGTATTTTAATGTTCAAAAATTGTCCCCATTCACTTCCATTGTAGGTGCTTCACTGGAACCAAGGTTTTTGCTTTGTTTAAAGAAAAGGAGGGGCAAGTCAAAATTAATTGTTGGTAATGCCACAAATGTTGTCAATTGAGCTTAACTTGTGAACCGGGAACATTCCTTTATCTACACAATATCACTATAACCCCCCTGGGGGCTTTTTACCCCAAATGTGGGGTAAAAGACTACCTTGTCACCTTTTTTTTTTGTCTTGTGTTATTATTTATTTGTACACAAATCTCATTCAATATTCATAAATATATATATATATATATATATATATTTTTTTTTTATGGCCTTGGGAACCCTGCATGTAGTCTCTCAATAAAAGTTCAGAAAAAATGCATGCAGTATACAAGATCTACAACAATTCGAAAAAATATAGTTTAAAACAGTTTACATGATGTATAGTAGCCTAGGTCTTACTCAGTGCTGGATTGTAACGGATTACAGGTCATCTAGATTACTAAAATCAAGTACTGTAATTGAATTACATTACATTTTCAAATACTTGTAATCAGATTACAGTTAGTTTTTATAGATTACATGATTACATATTAACAAGGCAACTGCAGTAAATTGTTAATAATTTATTAATCATCCTAATCATTCTCTTTTTTCAGTCTTTTACATTTTTTATTCTAAGTCAGCACACCGCTGATATATTTTCGGTAAGACTTCAAGTGTTTTCGGAAGAGAGGGGTAGGGTTGTGTGTATTGCACTCAGAACTGATACTCATTACTAGCCAGTCAGGTGAAGATGGAGCGGTCTACCTCAGCATTTAACCACTGGATCTATAGAGATAATTTCATTTTTAAGGAGACGTGGGGCAAAAACATCACTGTGCAATGTAAACTCTGCCTTCCAAAAGTTAATATCCTGTCAACTGCGAAGGATTCTACGTCAAATCTAAAGAAGCATTTGGAAATTTTACATTGCAAATCTAACCAACTCAAACACATTTTTTCAATTATTATTTGAATTATCACTCTGTGTGTAATATAATCATGTGTCGCAATGTCTTTGGAAGGGTTTTGTCCATCAAACACATAAAAATGCACAAATATACTTCATTTCATATTCATTTGGATTAGCACCATAAAGTTACTTTTAGTTTCTTAAATTGCTTTTGTAGTCAGCTTCACAAATGTATATGAATGCATTTTTGGTGTTATGATAACTGAGATATTTTTGTGATGCTGATTCACAAATATAACTGGTCTGATCTCTTACTACACGTGGATGGCATTTGTAAAATGGCGAAATTGCATGACCACATTTGTGTTAACTTGCCCCGGGAACCTGTCCATAATTTTAGAAACTCCAGTAAGGAATGCCTGTTAAACGCAAATGTCTTTGAGTCTGTCATTGATGGAGGGCCTAGACCGCCATCAGCATCATGGGGGAAAATATGAAAACTTCTTCATATTTTTACATTTGCAATCATTTATCTGAATTTGTGGACATAAGCACCACTCAAACGATTAAACCATGCAGAATTCGGTTGAAATTAATCCAAAATTAATCGGATTAGATAACCCCAAAAATGTAATCTACGAGATTACGTTACTGATTGTATTTTATGTCATGTAATTTGTAATCAGTACCTGATTACAATTCACAAGTAATCCGTCCAGCACTAGTCTTACTGCAGGACACTGCCTGTGACATGACATGTCAACTGCCCAAACAGACCTTATTCAAAGTAGCTCTGTAGGGGAAATGTTTAAACTGGTGTTGATTGTTCATCTGACGAAACATTGAAAAGCATCTTTAAAAAAAAAATAAACCGGTTCTTTCCGGCAGACCCCGGTAATTCGCACCGTGGCTTTAGCATGAATAAAGCACAGCTGTTGACCATTCAGCATCCAGGACCAGAACAGTCAGGTTTATATTAGCTGTTGAACACACAAAAGAGTTGTACTCTGAAATAGAACTTTGACTAAACAATCAGTTATTGAGTCACAATGTAGAATGTTGATTTGGAATGTTCGTGGCCTATAAAAGGAGCAGAAACATTAAGAGAACTACATTTAATACAAGCTGTCAAACATTGGAAAGTGATGCTTTATGTTTATAGTTCGTGCAAAATCTCTGGTGCTTAGGTGGAAAAAAACTGTGACAGTCATATTGATGATTGCAAATCATATTAAGGTTCTAAAATAGCAAAATATGATGGACTGTTTGTGATAATTTTGAAATAATAGCAGGCTATAGCCTACTGTATATACTAGTAGGCTGTGTGCTATATTTTCACATAAAATAATAGTAAAACAATTATATTTATATTTTTATCAACCATAAAGGTAGTTTACTTTAGTAAACTTAATTCCTAACCCTAAGTGTTTAAAAGTGTAAAAGTTGAATTAGTTTAGGCAAATGTATTGTTTTAAGATGGCTTGTTTGCTAATTCTCTTGTTATGTGGACCCATTCAATATAATAGTAATAAAACACGAATTTCACTATCCATTGCAGGGAAGAAAGAGAGTAAATGGGAAGGAAAAATTAAGAAAAAGAAAAGAAGGGAGAAGAATGAAGAGAGGCTGAAGGGTGCCATATCACTAAAAAAATATTTTTGCCTATTTTTAGGATTTACAAATTTCACTTTCATAACAAAATTCAATCAATTAAACTTAAAATGACTAGGTTTTTATTTTATTTGGCTAAAGGTTACTCAATTCAATTGAATTTTGTAATGTAATTGAAATGCGTAAATCTTAAAATTATTTTTTGAGTGAATGTAAAGGGATCAAATCTTTTTGTAGTCTAGTATATTATCTTTAGTCATTTATAATGGTGTTTGAGGGGCTAGACCGTTACAACAAAAACGCTACCAACGCTAACATCAAATTCATCAGTATTCACATAACTTTACCTGTGTTTTTGCTTTACAGTGGCTGTAATAACAAGCCTCAGGACTTAACTGGGAGATTTTGGGGCATTTCTCTCGCGCTGGCTGACAGGACGAGAGAGCGGCAAGCGCGTGAGTGACGCCATTGTCATGATAACCAAATACGATATAAGGTGATTTACTGAAAGACTACAACAAAAGCATGAGCAAAGAAACAGCTTTCCTTCCCTGTCAACGAAATATAAAACATTGAAGCGTGTCCTTGAGTTGTCACGAGAGGGCGCCATTGTTTCACTCCCGCTACAGCTAACTAAGGCAAACCGAAGGGCAAGAAACAGACAAGATGTGTTTTACTTCAACTTCTTTTTCGTTTATTTTTATTTCAACGAATTCCATTAAGCATAAAGACTGCATGGCAAATCATTGCATGTCAATACATTCTGAGCTATAAAAATTTCATCAAGAAGTTTACAACGGAATTGTTTTCAGAAGACAACATTACTAGTTTATGTTTACATATTAAAATTCCCTGATATCATTTCACCTTCACGTCATGTATAGGCTACATCATGATACCGGCATTCCTGTCATCCTCAGGTCAAAGTGACATCATGAATGAGGACAATATAACAGTCTCAGACAGATGCAGTGGAACGAAACAGGTTTGTTTTGAAAGAAAATAGATGGCATCTGATGCTTATACAGGTTCCATTGGCATATTAGATGGCATCTTGCATGCATTAATACTGTTCACCTGGTACTGCACTTGAAGAATTAAAAACAAACAAATAGGTTTTACCGTAAAGTCATGAGCACACTGAGTTAACATGGAGACTAGAATGCATTATTCAAGTACTTCAATTCTGTGTTCCCAAAACCCATATCACTGCAATTCTTCCCCCTTCTTACACAAAGCTTTTCTTCACATTTCTTGTATAAACATTCACACTTTATGACCCAATACTGTATACCACCCTTCCGAATCCCTCTCATCCCACCCCCCAGCACCCACATACGAAAAGAAGGCACCACAGCTTATTTATGTTTAAAACAAAACAAGAGGACTAAAAAGGACACAACATGAAATTACTTTTTGACCAATAGGATTGACTTTTACGTCAGCGCTTCTTTCAAGAGGAGCAGTCAGGTCGCTAGGGACTGTTGATTAATTTAATAGATTGTTTGTGTTGTGATCAATAGTCTCACAATACACAGTCAACATAGAGTCACATTCATACTTTATTACAGACCAGTCTGAAACTTCTGCATTGTGTTCTGAAGAAAATTAACATCCATTGTATTTGTTAAAAAGGCACCCCTCTGTTTCTGATGCCAGGATGTTGATGAAAGAGTCCGTGAAAAAATAGACCAAGAGTCAACTCCTGTGCACAGTTCGCAGTTTGAATTTTGCTTTATTAAAGATGCTAAACTTCATGTCATTGACAACTCACTAATTTAGAGTCACTTAATTCCCTCCAACAGATAATTGAATAAATACAATAAATAAACAGTTTTAAGGAAGAGCTCGAGGAAATGTAAATGAAGATGGATTGTGCAGGGTATGTCGCTCCTCGTTCACTCAATATCCATATACAACATGGCCATTTCATTCAGGATTAGAAGTCCTACATTTGTCCATACTTCTCCCTCCATCATAGCTAACTTCCTTCCATTCAGAACAAAACCAGCACAATACATGCTGCAGTTTTCGACAGGGTGGCTACAACGATCTCTTTCTCTTCATCTGTGTGTGGAGGCGGCAAAGTTGTGCTAGTTGACCTTATCCTGGAATATGTAAAGGTTATTGGTTGCTGCCACTGCAATGATGTTCTCGGACGGATGCCAGGCGGTGTGGAGAATTTTCTTGCTGAAGTCCAGGCTGTCCACACTGATCTCGTCTTTGCGGCGTTTGCCACCCACACACACCTTGCGGGGTTTCAGAATTGCCCGAGGCTTGCTGTTCTCCCGAGATGCCTCCAGTGTCACGTCACGCTTCGTATTGCGGTCAAACATTCGGAAGAAGTTGTTGTAAGAACCAGTCATGATCACACTGGAAATGGAACCACAATATTCAATAAGATCTCAACAGAAGCTTATATCTACATCTTGTATCATTAGTTGATGTAAAAGTAAAAACTCTGACCTGTCTGATCCATTCCAAACACATTCAAATTTGTCGAAGATGCAATCATTCTCATACAGCGAGCAGAGCTTACTTCGTAAGTAATCGTGCACCTGGTGGATAAAACTGGTGTTAATTCAGTAAAAAGTCTTTATGACATCAAAAGAGTGAAATACCCATTTTAGAGAGTGCAGAATTTTAAAGACCTCATAAAATGATTTGTCGAGCACAGTTTTCTTTTCTGTGTCAACATATTTCCTATTGAAACAGGAAGTGTACGTGGATCATCTTGAAAAGCTCATACCTTTTTTTTAACGTAGCCTTTACATTTCACAACCTAGCTTTAAGCACTTTAAAGCTAATACTGTAGATGAAAGCATTGAAGATTTCAAAATGGAAAAAATTCCCAGCTACTTTCTTTCCAACTAATTGATAGTTGGAATTAAGTACAATCGTTAGCACAGCAAAAGACACAAGATGAACCATGATTTGATTCTTGCTATTGCTAGTTGGAGGTAGGTGGTATTTATTATGTATGAGCAGAAGACATTCTCATAAACTGGGTTTCCAGCCATGTGTTTTTATGCGTTTTTAGGGATGTCGCTTAAATACTGGATGGAAAAACCAAGATGCAAATTTTTTTTTTCAAAATCCATATAAAAACATATACTTGAGGTGGATACATTTTTTATTCGACAAGAAGATATATGCATAATGATTCTTAGGGTGGGCAACTGTTTATCTCTTTGTCAGACCAGGGGGTGCTACTCCTTAAAAATTTTGCTTGGGTTGGTCCCCCTTGATCATTTTTTCAGTGTTGGTCGGGGGGTGGGTGGTGTGATACAAGGAAAATCTAGGGAGGCAATGCCCCCCCTTAGGCCCAGCCATGTTTTTATTTCTGTTTTGGGCCAATTTAGTGACTTTTTTATTTTTCTAAACACATGGGATGAAAATGCTGCTTTATTCGCAAATTGTTTTTCCTATAGATAGTCTCAAAGCTAAGAGACATGGACTAAAAGTCACAAAATGTTTGATTTTGATTACATGGGGACTTCAAACAGTTCTCAATAGTCTTCAATGCAGTGTTAAATTCAGGTTCTCTAGGTTTACGGTGAAATCACCCAGTGCTTTACCTGATAGGTCTCCAATGGTTTGCTCTCCATGTTGAGATCCCAGACCTTCACCGTCAGGTAGTCACGTGTCATCAGGTACCGCCCACTGTGGCTGAACTTCAGGTCAGAGATGGAGGAGATGATTTCAGAGAAAAAAGAACGATTGCTTGGATCTTCTGGCTCCTCAAAAACTAGATATGCATAAAAAGAAATCAAGCAAAGAAGACATGTTAACTACATAGAAAGTTTCACATTTGAGTTTCAGACATTATGCTGCATTAATGTCTTGTCAGAATTATTAGCAGTTACAGAAATACTCAAACCAGCCCGTCTGGCACCAGCAATAATCCATGCGATTATCTAATCAGCCAATTGTGTGGCAGCAGTGCAGTGCATAAAATCATCAGGAGCTTCAGTTAATGTTCAAATCAACCATCAGCATGGGGAAAAAAATGTGATCTCAGTGATTTGGACCGTGGCATGATTGTTGGTGCCAGACGGGTTGATATGAGTATTTCTGTAACTGCTGATCTCCTGGGATTTTCACACATAACAGTCTCTAGAATTTACTCCGAATGGTGCCAAAAACAAAAAACATCCAGTGAGCGGCAGTTCTGTGGATGGAAATGCCTTGTTGATGAGAGAATTCAACAGAGAATGGTCAGACTGGTGCGAACTGACAAAGTCTACTGTAACTCAGATAACCACTCTGTACAATTGTGGTGAGAAGAATATCATCTCTGAGTGCTATTCTGAGATGGGGGTTGGCGCTGTTTTGGTGGCACGGGGGGGACCTACACAATTTTAGGCAGGTGGTTTTAATGTTGTGGCTGATCGGTGTAGACGTGAACAGTTTTTACAAGTAGGAATTTCAAAATTACAGTAATTCCAACATGACTTGAATGTGCCCTTGGTCAACATGAAAACTTGACCCTTATTATTTTCTTAATACATGCTCTTGGTCTTATTGTGAAAATTCATTGGTGCAAGTTATTCCAAAGAAGAAAATGTTTGTCTTCATAATTTTTCATCAAAATAATTTGGTCAGCCTCCGAAACAACTTTCCTTTTCAGCTGGCATCACTCAAAATTAAATAATTAAATAAATATTTAAATAATTAATTATATATACAATGTAATTGTTAAAAAACTCCAGCCACTCAGCTCCTTTCTTGTAAGAAACATACTGTACACTTTTCATGATCCAAGTTCCGCACTACATTTCTTGTTTAATATCGGAATCGGAAATGCATCACATTACGGAAGTACAATGGAATGCCATTTCATGTTCAGAATATCAAGCAACTGGCACTTTCAAAGAAAGTTTCTCTGAAGCAGTTTCACTGTGTACTTCCCAACATGTATCAAATGCGCCCCACTCGCCAGGGAAATAATACACCTGTCGCAGCAGAGAAACAGATATTTATCATCATATATCGATTATCCGCTCACTGTTAGTTGTCTCAGTCATGGATTAGCCTCAGATGTGTCGGCAGGCATCTCCGCAGTGGATGAAAAATCAATGGCAGAGGGGGAGGAGACTGATCAATGTATGTTTGGGATCTGCTGAACTGCAGGTGTTTGTCATAAGCATGCTATGTCACATTGTGTGCCTCCCCACCTGCAGTCCTGCTGGATGTCATTCACTGGGGGCTAATGAGTCCTCTGGGGAGTGTTGTGAGGAGTGATGGCCCTAAGCCTGGGGCCATCACTTCTTGAAGCCCTGCTGGGTTTGGTTAACCTACCCCGCCTAACATTGGAGATTTTTTTGAATATTCTCGAGGATGCCTGGATGATTTATTAGTGTGGGTGGAAGGACCGATAGACATATCTGCACTCAAACTGAAACACATGCACACACACACACACACACACACTATGTGATAGGGAAGACATTGAGGAAGTATTTCCTGAGGCAAACTGGCACATCTGCCTGCTGTGAGCTCATGTAGCAGGAAGAAATGGACAGATGTGTGTATAATTTAGAGCAGTGTGGTGCTGGAGATACTAACCAATGCAGCTTAATCCGAAGCGCTCACTGTTCCCCCTCCAGCAAATCTGACCATGTTTAAAATTCAGCAGCAGAATGTAAATGTTCTATTCAACAGGATGTGAGCGCATGGACCAGTGCACATGATGGTAAAACCAAGGAAATTACCAAATTCTTTCAGCGGTAAGAAAACTATAGGCGAGGCTATCTCCCCTCAAGCATCAATTTTTATTCCAAGCTTAAATGTCAATGCATTCAATCTGATCATGAAGCACACAGACAAAAATAAAAATTCAGTAATTGTTTACTCACCCCAATTTCATTACAAGCCCAAATGCTGTTATTTTTTTCATGGAACACAAGGAGGAATTTTTGAAGAACAAAAGTTAATGGCTCTTGCCATACAACAAATAGTTCTTGCTGATGGACAAAATACCCTCATACAACCACCATGAATGTAGTCAACTCGACTTTGGAATGTAGTGCATAATTTTTTTACTGGTCACTATGAACTGTTGTTGTATGGCAAGAGCTGCAAAAAAATTATTTTCAAAAGTTTTGTGATCCACTGAAAAAATAGCAGCATATGGGTTTGGAATGACAGAAGGGTGAGTAAATAATAACAAAAATTTCATTTTTGGGTAAACTATTATTTTAAATGTCAATGTATTCAGTTTCATCATGAAATGCACATGGATGCCTCCCATCTTAAAAAGAGGCAGCAGAAGAGACCCAAGCTCCTGCTACTTTAGAAATGTAAATGTGTCAATTTGTGGTTATCAATTCAGCCAGGTGTAGCCAAAGGGAATGCCACTGTATACAGGCAGTATAGGTTCATCGTCCTGCATTGTGTCCAATCCCCAAATGAAATTAGCCAGTTAAGCCAAAGGAGACACAATCATATTAAAAATTTGCATAATCCCCACCTCCACCACCCTCGCCCTAGGTGAAAGAGAGGCTAATCCCTGTCATGGCACACATACTCAGCTGTGCTCTCTAGAGATGACAACTGAGTTCTGGAAAGGGAGCTGTATTGCCCCATGCATTTGTCATGTTACAATAGAGGTTGGTACTCATGTCTCATTCCACACTATGTTAAACACCTCAGTGAAGCTAACGTAAGCATCACTATTACAATTGCTTATACTTAGGGTTAGGGACTTAAACAAACCCATAACTCACAAGTATTACAATTCAGAGCATAATTTATCCTTCACTGTTTGAGCAAAAGACAAGAATGACACCTAAAATCATGTGGCTTGTTAAGATTAGGTGTGCTATTACCTTTCTAAGCAATTTGATTTTTTGTCTGACAGATGAGAAAACAGACTAAAAATACAAGACTTTATTGAACCTCAGTCATATTTAGGGACTAGAATATCATGGAGAGGAGTGGGCTCATTTTACTTGGGCGAGTGGAACCAATAACACACTGGCAGTCACCAAGCACCCTTAGCATCTAGGTGCCTTAGCATCCACACAGGACACCCCAGCAACCACATAGTAACACACTGTTAGCCCCTCATAATGCCTTGGCAACCGCATAGCAACACTCTCATTGTGGCAATGAGTTTTGTATTGGCAAGCACCACCCAAAATTCTAAATGAAATGAGGAAAATTACAAAATGAAAGTGAGAAAAGATAGGATATTAATGTCAAGGCATTTTCAAATAATCTAGTTTGATGTTTCTACAAGTTTAGTATTAGTTTATTAGTTTAATGATTCTCCAGGCACTGATATATTAAACATTTGAGCTGCAATTTCAGCTAGTTATCACAGTAAAGCTGCAGCGACCTACAGGGAAAAATTTCAAAGATCTATTTAATATTTTAATTGTTTCTCCTAGACAGCAATTAATTTAAATGGAGAGCAAGTGGAGATTTAACTCTGATGTTTCTCCTGAGAATAATACCCTAATAATCTCAAATGTGTCTTCTCTAGAGTTTCAGAGAAGAGCTCAAAACATTAGTCATCAAAGTCAGAGATTCAATACAAACTCAACAATACAAAATATAAAAATTTGTCCATGACAGAATTAAAGGGATAGTTCACCTAAAAAGGAAAATTCTCTCATTTACTCACCTTCATGCCATCCTAGATGTGTTTGACTTTTTATTTATTAGATTTTTTGAAGAATATCTCAGCTCTGTTGGCAGTCACAATGCAAGTGAATGGTGACAAGAAATCAGAAGGTTCAAAAAGGACCTAAAGGCAGCATAAAAGTAATCCATACGACTCCAGTTGTTAAATCCATCTCTTCTGAACTTTTGAATTCATATGATAGGTGTGGGTAAGAAACAGATCAATATTTAATTTCTTTTTTACTATCAATCTCCACTTTTGACAAGCCCCAACCAGTAGGTGGCTGAATGTGAAAGTGAAAGTCACTTCCACACCAGAATGTGAAAGTGTAGATTTTCAGGAAAAAATGACTTAAATATTGATCTGTTTTTCATCCACACCAATCATATCGCATCAGAAGACATGGATTAAACCACTGGAGTTTTATAGATTACTTATATACTGCCTTTATGTCTCTTTTGGACCTTCAAAGCAAAGTCTTTCTGGCAAGTCAGTCCACTGTTGGCCATCTTTGGAACATTCTCGGGTGGCTATTTCCAGTCATGTCAGTGCAGCTCCTATCTACTTGAATGGAGAAAGACCAAAATCTCAACAACGGTTGGTCAAGATTATGATCAAAGAACATATTTCAAATCAGCAATAAAATTTGACAAAACTGGAATCATAAATTGTGCTGCTTTACCTCATATTATGCTAAAAATGCAACTTTTCCAGCTTGTATAGCTAAAGCGCATGCACGTTCTCGAGTTGATTGACAGGCGATATCTGTATCTAAAAGGTGATTGGTTCTTTTTCCTGTAAGGCGGGACTTCCTTTCTATATCCATTGACCGTTGGGCTTTCCAATTTCTCCCATTCATATTAATAAGAGTGGTCCGTCTCTGCTAAATAGTCTCTGTTCAAAGTTCTGGTCACCATTCTCTTGCACTGTATGGACCTACAGAGCTGAGAAATTCTTATAAAAATCTTTGTTTGTGTTCTGCAGAAGAAAGAAAGTCAAACACATCTGGGATGGCATGAGGGTGAGTAAATGATGAGAGAATATAAAATTTTTGGTTGAACTATGCCTTTTAACTATACACATTAACACCCTGTCTACAACGGACGCGTCCATTGACATGATGCAACACAACGGCTTGATGCTCTCTACACTGAAAGAGTTTAAATGAACACAGACTAATCGATGTGCAGACAGCACGGACCAATCAGCTGTGAGCTCGAGTAGGCTTTTTAATGGTTAAATCAGTGAATAACCAGTATCATACTTTATTTTCAGTGGAAATCCACTATAAACATTTACTTATTATAGAATTATTATTGAGATGTTATTGTTGCTAAAATTGTGTATACATGTGGTTAAAAACAAAAAGTATTTAAATTACTAGACTAGAGACCAGAAACATCACGAGCTGGCCTTAATGCAACAGTCAGGATTTATTTAAATAGGTAACAAAACAAAAAAAATTAATGGTAAAAAAGATTCACATGTATGATATTTGGTAAGTAAAATCATTTTATTTCAGACAAACGGGATAATAAAGTGGCTGGAGTAGCTCTGCAATGCATTAGCATTAGAAAAGTGTATCTATTTACTGGCAGCTCTGCACGACATGCCGCAAAGAACCCTTCCAGTGTAGACAGCGTCATTGATAATAATGGGAAAGATAAGCTTGTGCGATGTGACACATCGCTCGCATCCGGTGTAGACAGGGTGTGATCCATGTAAACTCTGTCCACATTAATTTGACATTTTCTTTATGTCAACAATTGTCTCATTTAGGTTTATCCAAAGTCTTTCTAACAAGTCAGTTCACTGTCGGCCATCTTTGGAACACTCTCGGGTGGCTATTTCCAGTCATGCCAGTGCAGCTCCTCTCTACTTGAATGGGGGAACACCAAAATTTCAATAACGGTTGGTCAAGATTTATGATCAAAGAACATATTTTAAATCAGCAGTAAAATCTGACAAAACTGATATCATAAATTGTGCTTCTTTACCTCATATTACACTAAAAAACATAATTTTCCCTGTTTGTAGAGCTAATGCGCATGCACGTTTTCGAGCTGATTTACAGGTGATGTCTGTATCTAAAAGACTCACATTTTGAATGGTTGTCACAGAGTGCTGAGGCCCTCATGTCACACAGACGTATGGAGCCTTTACTGCTACTGTAGACGAAGGTGTTGCACTGGTGAGGGTGAAACTCTGCCGCTGTTATCACCTCTGTCAGTTCCTCCATGTTTACTGGCTTTATATCTACAATGTCTGAGGAAAAACAGCTCAGGAAAGCTCCTCAACAAGCAATAGATCATTAATAAGAATCATTAATGACAAATGGGGAAAAATACCTATTTAGGAGGACAACAGTTTCACAAATGAAGTAGCATTTCAGTGTTTTACAATTTTAAAGACAACAAGAAATCAACATATGAGTTTTGTGGCTTTCAGTTTAAGTCTGATAGCTTTGAGGCCTTAGATATGCTAAGGTACAGTTCTCCTAACAGGATGTAGGAGGAAGTACTAAGGTATACTTCTAAAAGTTGGCATAAACGTCTAGCAGAAATATGCATTTAAAATGTACAGTCTTTCGTTTTTGTAAAAATGATCAGAAACTATTGATGACTTGTCAATTTTGAATCCAATAAAATGCATTTTAGAATGAAATGTCCCTTACCCTAATATCACCCTCCAACAGCAATCGCAAGAAACAAATCGAGGTTTGGCAAAGTATCTTAAACTAAAGGTTATTAGCTGTTTAGAAAAAGTTCAAGCCCTCCTTTATGTTCTACCCCAACCTACGCTTTCAATATGATATACTGAATGTCAACGCAATGTTCGGCAAACCATTTCACAGGGCCTTTAAGCCATTGGAATGGACTCTGTATTGACTCTTGAACTGTCCTTCCCAAAACAAGTATGGTCTGAGTTTCTGTGACCTTTTTTGGGGTCAAAGGATACTGAAGCTTCTGTTGGTGATCTCTAGGTTCCACAGATTGATCCTCAGGTCATCTGTGGACATGAAGGTCTCGTAGTCGCTGTTGACAGAGATAGAGTTGATGTGGTACGTGTGTGCATTGGAAAACACTCTCCGAGGTGTGGCCTCAACCATGAGATCCATAGGCCGCAGTACTGGCACCTGAGAGATGAAGAAAAAGATGGTGTCAGAATAGGCTGTCACATCTGTTTCAACAGTCTCTACATAACACAGTCCTCATTTATACAAATGTTCATATCCTCTCAACTAATGACCAGCTTGTCGTTTTATCAGCAAGAACTGGGACATACTGAACATAATAAACCACAAACCATGGCTGGGTCTAAGGGGGGGTTTAGCATTGCCCCTCTATATTTTCCTTGTAGCCCCAGAAACTTCGGATGCCCCCCACCCCGATTGGATGGTGAAACGACCAAGCCCCCCCTTCCCTGGTCGAATGGTGAAACAGGAGAACCTATTTCCCATCCTAAAGGTCAAAACGGGGAAAAAAAAGCTGAAAATAATGATGAGACAGTGGTTCAGGAAACGGGGTGATGTTTTTATTTTCAAATTATTTTTTGTCTCCTGCTTCCCAGTGCCTTTCCTCTCCTCTTGCGCTATCTATTTCTTTGGCTGTTGCTCATTACTGGTCCCTCGCCCGTCGGAACAGTACACATACAAGATGGTTGATTGATTTCTTAAGCAGCAACCGTGCTATTTGTGTCGCTTAACAATCACCTTTGGTGTGGAAAGGAGAAGCCGACATCTACACACTCACAGAAGCAGATATCTCACGTAGCCATCCTGGACCAGCAACCGATTGTTGTAGTTATACGCTAGGGAGCGATTAATTCTAAATTAATAAATTAATACTATTAAATGTAAATGATTAAATAAAAATTATGAAGAATGCTTTAAATATACAAAAAATATTTTTGTTAAAATCAGTTAACTTAATTGTATTTTTATGTAATGTGGCTGAAAGGGAAAATACAAAGTTTGTATTGAGAGAAAAACTGGCGGACAAGTTGCATCGTGATGTAATCGAAATTGTTACCCTTTGATTCGTAATCGAATCGTAAGGCCAGTGAAGTTTCACACCTCTAATCTACAGTTGTGCTCAAAAGTTTACATACTCTTGGAGAATCGGTAATATATGTACCATTTTTAAAGAAAACATGAGTGAGCAGGCAAAACACATTTCTTTTATTTCTTATGGGATTCATATTCAACTGTAGGTTATAACAGAATGGCACAATCATAAAACAAAACATGGCAACAAAGAAAAAAATGAAATGACTCCTGTTCAAAAGTCTGCATACCTTTAGTTTTTAATACTGTGTATTGCCCCCTTTAACATCAATGACAGCGTGCAGTCTTTTGTAATAGTTGTCTATGAGGCCCCAAATTCTTGCAGGTGGTATAGCTGCCCATTCGTCTTAGAAAAATGCCTCCAGGTCATGCAAAGTCTTTGGTCGCCTTGCATGAACCGCATGTTTGAGATCTCCCCAGAGTGGCTCGATGATATTAAGGTCAGGATACTGTGATGGCCACTCCAGAACCTTCACCTTTTTCTGCTGTAACCACTGCAGGGTCAACTTGGCCTTGTGCTTAGGGTCATTGTCGTGCTGGAAAGTCCAAGAGCATCCTATGCGCAGCTTTCATACAGAAGAATGCAAATTATCTGCTAGTATTTTCTGATAACATGCTGCATTCATCTTGCCATCAATTTTCACAAGATTCCCCATGCCTTTAGTGCTCACACACCCCCAAAACATCAGTGAGCCACCACCATGCTTCACAGTGGGGATGGTATTCTTTTCACTATAGGCCTTGTTGACCCCTCTCCAAACATAGCACTTATGGTTGTGACCATAAAGCTCTATTTTGGTCTCGTCACTCCAAAATACAGTGTGCCAGAAGCTGTGAGGCGTGTCAAGGTGTTGTCGGGCATATTGTAACCGCGCTTTTTTGTGGTATTGGCGCAGTAAAGGCTTCTTTCTGGCAACTCGACCATGCAGCTCATTTTTGTTCAAGTATCGTCGTATTGTGCTCCTTGAAACAACCACACCGTCTTTTTCCAGAGTAGCCTGTATTTCTCCTGAGGTTACCTGTGGGTTTTTCTCGAACAATTCTTCTGGCAGTTGTGGCTGAAATCTTTCTTGATCTACCTGACTTTGGCTTGGTATCAAGAGATCCCCAAATTTCCACTTCTTAATAAGTGACTGAACAGTACTGACTGGCATTTTCAAGGCTTTGGATATCTTTTTATATCCTTTTCCATCTTTATAAAGTTCCATTTACCTTGTTACGCAGGTCTTTTGACAGTTCTTTTCTGCTCCCCATGGCTCAATATCTAGCCTGCTCAGTGCATCCACATGAGAGCTAACAAACTCATTGACTATTTATACACAGACACTAATTGCAATTTAAAAAGCCACAGGTGTGGGAAATTAACCTTTAATTGCCCTTTAAACCAGTGTGTGTCACCTTGTGTGTCTGTAACAAGGCCAAACATTCAAGGGTATGTAAACTTTTGATCAGGGCCATTTGGGTGATTTCTGTTATCATTATGATTTAAAAAGGAGCTAAACAACTATGTGATAATAAATGGCTTCATATGATCACTATCCTTAAATAAAAGACCATGATCAGTCATATTTTCAAAATCAATGCCAAAATGTCACAATTTCTGCCAGGGTATGCAAACTTTTGAGCACAACTGTATATGATGGTGTACTCCCAAAAGTGAACAAAATTAACAGATTAAAAATTTTAAGTCTTACTCTTCTGGCAAAACAGACCAAAAATACTGATGACTCATCTTGCATTCAATGTACTAATTTTGCATACAATAATACTGTTGAAAGTCATTGGATTTTATTCATTCATGTCCATGGTACAAAGCTGTGAAGTGTAGTTTTGGTGGGTTGTAACATAAACTAAAGGCTATTGGCTAAATAAAAAATAAACTACATAATCAAAAGTGAGTCCTTTGAAATGCCACCCCCCAAACATCCTGTTTCAACAGGAAAAATGTCAACACAGGAAAACTTGACTCCTCATTCCGTTTCATGGAGTCTTTAATAATTGGTAGGCTATAACAAATTAAAAATGCACGGCTAACCTTTTTTTAGCACTCTATACTTGGCACAGCTCTCATCTAATTGGAGCTAATGACCATTATGATGATGTTCAATATAGGCTTGGCATTTTGTGAGCTGGGCCATCTTATGGGACACATTTAAAAAAGACCACTGTACCGCATGTCCAGCTGTGGACTGGCAGTTCAGAACAGCACCGCGCCCCACCTGCAGGTTCTAATTGCAGTATACAGATGCTGTGCCATTTGACTCTGAACTGATGCTGATGTTTAGACGCAGTGTGCCAATCCAAAAGAGTCACTCATTACCACATCACAGAAGCACCTCTGCCTTGTGTGAAAGACATCAGCACTCCGTTTAACAAAGCTCTGGAATCACCGGTTAGGCTTTCAAACCACTATCGGTATGTTTCAGCTGCATTTTAGCCAATTATCACAGCCAAGCTGAAACCATTCTGTGGTGGAGTATGAATGTGTTGAGCTTTTAGAGAGGAATATGTATCAGGATGGTTCGGTTTAGTTGTGCACCTCCAAAGCCCCCATAACAGGGCTCCAGACTAACATTTGAGAGTGGTAGCACCAGTGCCGCCAAGTTCTACAGATGGTCGCTCCAGCACCTGAGTTGGTTGCAGGTGTGGGAGGGTGGGGGTGGGGAGTATGTGTATGTACATATACTTTCTACGGCAAACCTCAAGGGGATAAGTACACGATCACACACATAAAAAGGG
Source organism: Myxocyprinus asiaticus (assembly GCF_019703515.2). Classification (NCBI taxonomy): domain Eukaryota; kingdom Metazoa; phylum Chordata; class Actinopteri; order Cypriniformes; family Catostomidae; genus Myxocyprinus; species Myxocyprinus asiaticus. Next base: position 9,941,794 of record NC_059370.1, on the reverse strand, counting down.
CTAAGTTACTTTATGAGTCGTATCAAAATTCAGCCTATTACCACTTTTTATGTTCACACACTCATGCAGTACTGTGTTGTTTTTTTCGGCGATCTCCATGTGACAGGGAAGCGGAGAGAAAGTCAAACTGAGCTGGTGTGTGTGTCTATGACAGAGCTCTGGTTGAAGAGAACGAGACCTCAAACACAACATTCTATGTCTGTGACATCCTTGGCGAAAATAAAGTTGATCTGAACCGGCTAGGGTCACCGGCTTTAATATATAGCCTACTGTTATGAGAAGGACTTTTTGACTGAGCTGCCCGGCGCAACGTCGCAGAAAATAGAAACCATTCCAAAAATAGAATGCCCTGTCGGGGCGGGTTAGGACAAAAACACTGTTTAACGGAAAATATACCTTTTATTGCATCTCGCAGCATCGCATCACGTCTGGTTAACACACGGTGTGATAGTGGGAATTAGTTTTCTTTCACGGTTTCTTTTCATCAGGATCTTGCTGATTAAAATACAGTCATCTGAAGACAGTCATCGTGGTCAAAGTATTGCCAAGCCTCAAGTTGGCAGTTCTTGACCAGAATAGGCTACCAAGTGGAACAGAATCAATGCCGATTGTCAAAAAGTCTGGATTTGTGAGACTATTCTTTTCTTTATATAATATATAAAATAAATGTGGAATCTGAGGTGGTCATTGCTGTCTGATGTGGAAAAAAATTACTTCCAGTGCCCACTTCAGAGGTCTCATAGTGGTTTAAAGAGCAAACGGATCATGCAGAAATCGAGGATAGAGGAAGAGACCCTGGAAAACAAGGTATTAAATCATTTTCCTTGTCTGCCCATGGAAGGAAAGAGGGAGAACTACACCATTTTTCCCATTTTATGGACCAGACAGCATTTGTAGGTCTAACGACACGAGAATCCATTTTGACTCACGGTATTGTTATAAAAGGTCAGGTATCTGGATTTAAATGGCATGGTGGTCACACCTAGCATCATGTCAGTGCGCTGACTGCAGAAACTAGTGCACTGCAGACCTTAGGGGTAAAATCGCACACTGAGACACGCGTAAGACCACAGTGTTGGCTCTGGTGACTGCCAGAACACATGACGTGTATTTTCCCCTCCTCCCTCAATACGCACTCCTCTACCAGAGCGTCCGTGACAAATCCGTGTCCGAATCACCAGCGCACATAAATTTCACAGTCCAAAATGGACTGCCGCCTTCTGCCTGCCATCACCCTGGTGTCAGGCTAATCTTCCACCCGGACAGACAATGGCGGAGGAGTGGAGTGCTTTAATCCATTAGTCCGTGAAGCAGAAAACAGACACCGCACCAAACATTAATGGGTACTCGGAGTCGCGCCCTCTTTGTAACTGTATTCAATTTGGAGGGATGAGTGGAGAGCGAGAGAGCAGGAGGAATGATAGTGCCCCCTTCACTGCACATTATCGTCTGTCTTTGTCCTTGCTGTTTGATTATGAATGAATACTTTTTGGTTGCTGACAGCGCATCATTTGTCAGCGTCGGCACTGAACACAGCAAATTAGATTTTCAAGTGAGAATGTGGGCTGAAAGCAGGAACTTCTAGATTTCTAATAAATGTGTTTTCAAACAGACACAATTCATTGGAGGATGAAACGTAACCATTGAACCAACCGCAATTTTGAAAGAATGAACTGCGCCATGATTTGCAAAATGATAGAAGTGCTAGGATGTGGTGTTCTTTAAAGACGGGTGCATACTGTACTACTTTTGCCACAATTTTGCCAACTGAGACAAATTTAGGGGAACATAAAAACATTTGTTCATTGTAGAGTGAAATTAGCAGTCATATTGGTTACATTATGCTATCATGCTGATATTTTAGATTCCCTCACCCAACCCCATTCCTAAACCTAACCAATTATCAACAAAATAAAAATTTTAACATGCAGACAAATTTATTATTTTATCTACATTACACTATAATATAGATATTTTTGAACACCTAACCCCTACTCGGCACCTAAACCTTACCTATAATATAACAACAATATACAGTGCTGTGAAAAATGATTTGCCCCTATCCTTATTTCTTCTGTTTTTGTGTATATCTCAAACTAAATATTTCAAAAAAAAAAAAAAAAAAAATCTAATATAAAACAAAGGCAATCTGAGTAAACACAAAATACAGTTTTTAAATGATAATATTATTTATTGAAGCAAAAACATTATCCAGTACCAAGTGGGCCTGCATGAAAAAGTATTTGTCCCCTAAGTTACTAAACCAAAATCTATGAAGCTGCATTCAAAATGGGGTTCAGCTGGACTAGACACACCCAGGCCTGATTATTGCCAGCCCTGTTCAATCATATCAACACCTAAATAGAACTTTTTCAGCAGCAGTTGGCTAAAAGGTCTCACCCAGTAGCACACTATGCCAAGGTCGATAGAAATACCATAAATCATGAGGAAAAATGTTAATTGAAATACATCAGTCTGGGAAGGGTTACAAAGCTATTTCAAAGGCTCTGGGACTCCAAAGAACAACAGTGAGAGCCATTATCTCCAAATGGAGAAAACTTGGCACAGTAGTGAACCTTCCCAGAAGTGGCCGACCTTCCAAAATTCCTCCAAGAGCACAGCGACGACTCATCCAGGAAGTCACAAAAAAAGCCAAGGACAGCATCCAAGGGACAGCAGGCCTCTCTCGCCTCAATAAAAACACTGGCCAAAAATGCCATCCATGGAAGAGAGTGGTGAGGCGAAAACTACTGCTAACCCAGAAGAACATTAAGGCTCGTCTGGATTTTGCCAAAACACTCCTTGATGATCCTCAAACCTTTTGGAAGAATGTTCTGTGGAATGATGAGTCGAAAGTGGAACTGTTTGGAAGACAGAGGTCCCATTACATCTGGTGTAAATCAAACACAGAATTCCACAAAAAGAACATCATACCTACGGTCAAGCATGGTGGTGGTAGTGTGATGGTGTGGGGATGCTTTGCTGCTTCAGGGCCAGGGCAACTTGAAATATTTGAGGGAAACATGAATCCTGCTCTCTACCAGAAAATCCTAAAGGAGAACGTCCGGTCATCAGTTCGTGAATTGAAGCTCATGCACAACTGGATTATGCAGCAAGACAATGATCCAAAGAATAGGACTAAGTCCACCTCTGAATGGCTAAAAAGAAGCAAAATTAAAGTTTTGGAGTGGCCTAGTCAAAGTCCTGACTTGAACCTGATTGAGATGCTGTGGCAGGACATTAAATGGGCAGTTCATGCTCGAAAACCACTCCAACGTGGTTGAACTAAAGCAGTTCTGCAAAGAAGAGTGGGACAAAATTCCACCACAGTGTTGTGAAAGACTGATCTCCAGTTATCGGAAGCGTTTCATTGCAGTTGTTGCTACTAAATGTGGCACAACCAGCTATTAAGGGGGCAGTTAATTTTTCACATGGGTGATATAGGTCTTGGATAACTTTTTTGCTTCAATGAAAAAAAATTATATATATGAAAACTGTATTTTGTGTTTACTCAGGTTGCCTTTGTTTTATGTTATATCTCGTCTGAAGATCTAAAACAATTAAATATGAGAAATACACAAAAATTAGAAGAAATCAGAAGAATCAAACTTTTTCACAGCACTTGTAACCAACCAACAATATAAAAACATACTGTATCAAGCAGATACAAGTACAGTCTGATAATTTATTCCAGAAAAGGAGATAAAAAGCACCATTAAAATTTTCCAAAGCACTCATGCTGCATGCACAAAGTCCTCTGAAATCAGAAGATAGCTCAGTGTAAAGAAAAGTGAAACTGAAGGTTTGAGTCACTGAAAATCTTCCTTTCCGTACAGGCAGTCACATCTCATTCAAAAATATACATCCAAACGTTAGAATGACGCAACTCATCACAAGATACACAAGAGAGAATGGGTCTGTTCCAAAAACCTAGAGAGCTTTCTCCAGAGGCAGCACTTTAAGACATCATAGACATGCTCCAAAAGGTAGGTATCTTGATTATGCTGCCTCCTAAGATATCTAGTTTTAGTCAAATTCTAAGGTAGCATTGTATATGTATCCTTCCCCAGGTAGGCGATCCCAGAATGCACAGTGAGGAGCTCGGTGGAAAAATAAATCCAAGATGGGGGACGAAGCGAGATAAATTGTTATTACAAATATAATCCATTCAGTACTGAAAAGTACTGATTAAAAACGGACTATTTTACCCAAAATGTATGTGTGCTATTGTATTTACACTCATTAGAGTATCACGTTATTCCTCTCATGTCAGCTATATTGAAATCAGTTGCAAGTCCAGTCTTCCGTGGAGCTCTATTTGAATGACTTGTTGAGTTGCTGCCTTTGTAGAGGGTTCCAAATTGCTCTCTTATGAGGCTCCATTTCTGTTAGAATGCTGCCATAGAAGACAGCTGCTTGTGTAGTCAGGAGTAGTGTTGGGTGTAATGCATTAATAAGTAATTAATTACTGTAATTAAATTACTTTTTCATTGAAAAAAATGTAAGGGATTACTCTTAATTTTTCAGTAATTTAATTACAGTTACTACTGATGTAATTGTGTTAAATACTGTACAGACTAAAGAACAATTCTATATAAAACTATAGTGAATTTAAAATTGAAATTTAACACCTAATGTTGAAATATATGTTTTCTAATTTAACGCTGCCCCCTTAGATTCTTTGGCCAGTTCATGAATAATTTATTTGATTTTATATGATTCATTTGAAAGAATTAAAAGAACAGTTTCATGTCTATCCTTGTATTTTTCATCTGGTCGAGGGTGATAAGGGTTTTAGAAAGTAATTAGTAATAAGTAATGCAATTACTTTTCAGAAAGAGTAATTAGTACAGTAATGTAATTACACTGTAGAAGATGTAATTAGTAGTTAGTAATTAATTTCTTTTTTAGAGTAATTTACCCAAAACTGGTCAGTAGGCAGTGAGGCAGCTCACTAAGTTTTGGAACATACCCATTGGCATTTTACATCACTGACGTCAAACCTGTCGTAACGCTTGTTGAGGAGGCAATTTTGAATGTGTGAATTTGCTGGTGGCTCCATAAAGACTTAATTTGGATCTTTTCCTCAAAAAAAGCTATCGCACGGCATCGGAAGATCCAGGAGACAGTGCACAAATAGCATGGATTATTTTTAAGATAATTTTTATGGTGCTTTTCTCAGTTTTTGAGCAGCAACTCGGACATTCTGAAAAGTCCCATTGTTTCCCACAGCAAACAAACAATGAGCACAAAAGCAATAAATAAAAAAGCAATAAGTAGGCCTAAATGATGACAGAATTTTCTAATGATTTAATTTTAAAATGTAGCCTTGGGTAAAGTATTGAGATCCTCTAAAATGAGTTGAATATAGCATCAGAGTGACATCTGAAATATGGACAAAGGGTGACGTTTTGATGATGCAGGCAAAAAGTTGTTGTAGGGACGTATCATTATTAGACTTTTGGACTTCTTTAATAACAGTCATCTAATTTAGAACCAATAGGAGCACAGCACTTAATGACATATTTGTTTTAGCTACAGTATATGAAGAAGTATGTTTAGTATTTGTATATCATACAGACTGACATATAGAAAAGACTGCAGATGGTACAGTCTGCCTTGGCTTTTACCCAAGATCTTACAAGCAAAATAGTAAAGGACAGAAAAAATAGCAGAATTGTACAGTGTGGACTTAAGCTGAGCTAACTAAAGATTCTGTGATACATTATTCTAAGCTAAACCACTGGAAAATTTATATTTAGATCTTATAAGAATACTAATTACCAAATGTAGATATTTTAGGATGTCTAATGACCAAATTTAGATATTTTTAGATGTCTTATGTCAAAATGTAATAGTTGTGGTGAAGCATGTAATTTCGTTATGTAGGTGCAATTGAGAAATCCTATTTTTATCCAGTACATTAACTAGGGCTGGGTGTATATTGAATATTCCCAATATAATCACAATGATTTTGCTGAAGATTTAAAGTTAAGCAATATTGTGAATATCGAGATGAATGCACTTTTTAATTTAGCCATTATGTTTCCTAAAAATCAAGGTAATTTCACGATCCTTCAGGGCTGCACAATTAATCAAAATACCACCAGAATCACAAAACTACAGTAGGTAATCAACCAGAATGACCCTTACTGCTGCAGTAACAAACCAACATGTTTGCAAAATTACAGAGACAGTAGTGTAGGCTGAAAAATATTGATATAATTTTTGTAGCCACATTGCCCTGTCCTAACAGTATGTATATTAAACAATTTGCTTGTCTTCATTGTCCAAAACTACATTGTGTATATAAAGGTCACGATAAGAAAAGCAAGCTGACCCGTAATGTGGTGATAGTGGCCGGGTCTCGGATCCTTCCATCTTCATCCTTCAGGTTATATCCCTGTGGTCTCTTATCTCTCTCACTGATCTTCCACAATTTCACAGTTTTATCTAAGAATAAACCAATACACAGAGAGCAGCTTCAATACAACATTCAGAGATAGTGAGTCATAATGGAAGAAGAACAAATTGAAAGAGAAATAAGAAGGTGGGCAGTGGGAAATATTGCAATCTGTGGCACACAATCTGGCACAGCACTGGCATAGATCCAGCACCAACAGAAAATGTAAACCGTAGCTATACCATCTGAACATGCAGAGATGCATGATGTTATTAGGGAAAAAAGCAGAATTTGATGTTCCTACATCATTGAGATTACAGTAGCTTTTGTGTTATTGAGATCCTTGTTTGTACTTCCCTAATGACACAAATCATTACAAATCAACAAAATTCTGGTGAAACAGTTTGGTTAGCTATAATTTGGTGACTGGCAGTGTTTTTAGAAACATGAATCAGAGCAAGAAGGATCAGGTTATTGTATTTAACTGCAAAGAACAGATAATAGTCTGATAAGCTTCTGAGGGAAAAACAATAGAGCACAATAGTAGGACCACTGAAGTAAAAATCCCATTCATTTTCTCTATAACGAACATTATTTTCAGCAATAACTAATACACCTTTCTAGACAGATCTAATCTGAACTCTTAGATTGTTAAGCAATGGTACTGGCTTGAAGAGAAGCCATCAATTAGTGTGATTTCCACTTCATTTAAAAAACAAATCGTGTTTAATTACTGAATTCCAGGTAACTACACTACCTATAATCCTAAAGTGAGATCCACCAATCAGAGAAGTTGCTATTAGCTAGGTCAAAAAAGCTCAGCAGTAACCATCAACTCCCTTAAAGTTATGCAAATGCCGTCAGTCTCCCAAAAATCCAAAATAACATAGATTTTTGTATATATTTGAATATTTTGCAAGAAAATTAAGACGTATTGCGTTTTATGTTTATAATTAAGATCTTACAACTGATCATTTTATCCAGTACCACAGTTTTTAAATCAACTACATCATTCGCAATAAATTCTATGCTTCATTAGAATGACTAGTTTGCTCCCTCTTAAAATAAAGTCTTGTACCTTTGTAATTTTTTCTGATTTTAAAATACTGTTTTAGCTAAAAGTTTAAGTTTATAATGTTGTGATTCATCTCAGGTTTAGTTTGAGGTTTCAGACTCTTTTTTTTTTTTTTTTTACAGAATGTTTTGAAATGGAGAAAGTGAATGAAAAACATTCTTCTGAAGCCAAGTCTGCTGAAAAAATGAGCAATTATTGTTCTGCTCTATTAAAGCTGAAACATGAGCCGCTCTTCCACCATCAAGCCGTACGGTTCTTGTTGCGCAGCCGTGCCGTTCCATACCGTTTCGGACTCTTTGGCAGTTTGACAATTAGCTAACTATGCTAAAAAAATCCAGAAGCAATTTGTAATCATACCGAACCATGCTCAAGTGGAAATGCCACTGGAACTGTTGCTCAACATCCATACATAAAGCACCTATGGTTAATTAAACTTTTTATTTTTAATTGACAGCTTATGTGTACACTCACCATTGGTTGAGAGCAGGAAGTAGGCAGCATTCTGCTGAGGCAGCCAGCGAATCTTATTGATTTTCTCCTCAATCTCCAAACTCTTCAGGTAGTCAAACTCCGGCTCATGACTCTGAAACGTGCTGTAAACATTGTACTCCCCACGTCTTTGAGGCTGGTTCTTGCTCTGTGGGTGAGAAGAGTAATTTGTCAAATTAAACCAAATCCAACTGTCTAGGTTGCCCACCCTGTTGAAAAGACCAGCATTGCTGGATACCAGAACATGTTGTGTTATTGGATGCTGGTGCCCATCATGGCCCGCTGGTGTGCTGGAGCTGTCACCAGACTTGATCAGTTTTACTAGTTTACCCAGCAAGATTGCCTTGGTCAAGTTTTTGCCAAATTCGGGATTGGGCTTCGAATAATTTGTGCTAAAAATATAGAAGATATTTTAATGGAGATATGATGGGAATATATCCATACAATGCAAGTCAATGGGTTACAAATATTTTTAAGCTCCAAAAGGACATAAAGGCAGCATAAAGGTAATTTATAAGACTCAAGTGATTTATTCCATGTCTTTTTAAGCGATCCAATCAGTTTTGGATCCGGTCTGTATGAAATCAAATTTAACTCATGTTTAGCGCCACACTGCATTTTATCTCAGAGCTATGATACGTGTACAAAACCATGTAATATCATTTAGCAAAAATGTCACCACAGTCACGTAATTTTCATGAGATCAGGCTGGCTTAATCTTTTTACACATGTACAGCAATTTGAAATAGGGTGTTCATGCTTTTGTATAGGTACTGAATAACCAAGCCCAGATGCAGTCTGTGGACTTTTTATTTCACAGTTTCTGTGAAACAGAAAGTCCAGAAAACAGAAAGTTCATTTTGGGGAAAAAACACGTGGAGTGTGGAATTCTGTAGAATGGCTTCAAATAAGGTCAAATCTGATAAATAGTGCTGAGAGTACACTTAGTGGTACCTAAAAACATAATTAGCCAAAAATATTTAATAAACAAACACAGGAACAGAGGATCTGTAGAACTTTGTGAATGGCAGGCATTCGAATTCTCCGGAAATATGCAGAGCTTTGTCTGGGCCTGTGAATAACATATAAAGTGCTACTGATTTTGTTTCCAGCTAATTACAGGTTTCTGTGTCACAGTTGGCCAGTTATTTTAATGCATTCACAATCAATGGCTGCATGAAAATGAGGAAGTGTTCACATTGGGAACCATTAAAATCAATAATTGTGAAACCGCTCATGCAGTTAAATTAAGTAAACAGAAGGGTAAAGAGAACGAGGCCCTTTCTAGTGGGTGTTGTTTGTGTGTGTGTGTGTGTGTGTGTGTGTGTGTGTGTGTGTGTGTGTGTGTGTGTGTAGAATTTAGGGTACTGTACAAAAGCAGGTCCCTATGTGGCTGGATTAGCTGACAGCATGGTGCCTTTTCCGCAGACGACAAACCTTACTGAATTTGGATTTAGTGGCTAAATAACATGTCTGAGCATGTGGTTTATTAGATGCCTGTGTTTCTTTAAAGGCCTCACCTGTGTTCTGATTGTGTGCCATTTGAAACCTTGTTAAAGCCACAGGAAGTTCTGTTACAGGGTGAGGCTCTGTGGTTTATTTGATTTTTTAGTTATTTCCACTCATACAGTAATAACAGTACATATTTTTTTGACCTGCTGTCTATATACCGTCTACGTGAATCAGTGTAAATTGGACCGATTTCATGATCTTACCTCTTGTTCCCTTTGGAAAACCACCACTCTTCCTCCTTTGTCACCCGTAGCCAAGAGCTCTCCTGTAGAGTTGAACTCCACAGTAGAGATGATGTCAGCTGCAACAAAATACAAGATAGTCTATGTTTACAATGCTTAATACATTATGTAAGAAATAATATACAGTCAGTCTTTCGTTGTCTATTTCTTATCATTGTCTTGATCACCCTTTCAGTGTTTATTTAGTGATAATGACCAGCTGAATGCACATCATCACTTACTACATGGCTACTTAACAAATAAATAATCAAATGGACATGAAATATAGATTATTCTTTTAAGAGAGGTAACGACATGGAACTTCTGGTAGTGGTGCACTGTTCAAGACATTTGAGGCTGATTCGACCACCGATATTTTAACATTGTGATTGGCAGTTCCCGATCACCAATATTCCTTTTAAAAGTGCCTTTTTATCAGCCGGACTAGATCTGTGGCAGATCGATCGGCGCATCCCTAATTTCTGATCTGATATCAATAACCGATAATTTATAGCACCTTTTGGCCAATAATGATAACTGATCATTTTTGCGGTTGCCCATTAAAATGGAGCTGCTGGCTAATTTATTAAAAGATGCTTACTTAAACCTGAAATTATGACTATATTACAGATGTTATGCTGGTTTGATTGCAGATGCAGCTCATCTTCAGTATATTGGCAGGTAGGGCAAAGCCCCACCAAAATATTAATCCACTTGAAAACAAAAATCCATACTATAAACTGCCAATAATGTAATTTGTTCTAGTGGGGGCCTGGTTAGCTCAGTGGTAAAGTCACTGGCTACCACCCCTGTAGTTCGCTAGTTCCAATCCCAGGACGTGCTGAGTGACTCCAGCCGGGTCTCCTAAGCAACCAAATTGGCCCGGTTGCTAGGGAGGGTAGAGTCACATGGGGTCCTCGTGATCGCTATAATGTGGTTCGCTCTCGGTGGGGCATGTGGTGGATTGCGTGAAGCCTCCACACGTGCTATATCTCCGCGGTAACGCGCTCAACAAGCCTTGTGATAAGGTGCGCGGATTGACGGTCTCGGACGCGGAGGCAGCTGATATTCGTCCTCCGCCGCCCGGATTGAGGCGAGCCACTACACCACCATGAGGACCTAGAGCGCACTGGGAATTGGGCATTCCAAATTGGGAGAAAAAAAGGGGAGAAAATCCCCCCCCAAAAAAAGCAGGTCTAGTATAGATTTTTATACTATTTTCAAGTTGTAATGAAGCTGAAACCTCCATTACACTATGTTTGATAAAGATATACAAGCATGTGGGGCAGAGAATCTGCTGCCCTCCCAAACTACACAGCGCCACTCATTTTTCCAATGGAAATCTGGAGAAGGATATAGCTGCGTGCATTGCTCCAAAAAGGAGCAGGAGCTCCAAACCGCCATTAAAAATATATAAGGAGCCCTTTCCTAACCCTTTCCCTAACCTTAACCGTGAGTGGAAGTGACGCCCCCTTTTGGAGTTGGCACAACTATACCTACTTGGAAATCTATGTTCAAATATGGTACTGCATTGAGCCCTTGTTGAGACACATTGGGGCAGAAATGAATCTGCGCATAAACATAGAGCCAAACCAAAGGTAAATTTAGTATTAATGCATGCCAGAAGTGTGACAGACTGCAAACATGCCGAGCGCTATCTATGAACGTGTGTGTAATAGTGTGTCGTTTCTAATGCAAATTTAGACAAACTGGCCATCAAACAACTTTGTCCTGACAAGCCAGACATAAAAATAGTTTGAAAATCAAAAGACAAGGGTAGGTGATGAGACATTATACTGTATTTATTATGTGATGAAAAATTTGATGTCAAAAAGCCTTGGCTCTGTGTAAACTGAATAAAATATTATGTATCCCATATTTACTTTTTCGTGAATTGAAACATTTCTACTGCAAATCTATTTTTTACTTGAAACTTATTGTTATTATATTATATTAGTACTGTGGAAACATGCAAATGGCTTGTAGACAGTTCTGTTATATTATTCATGATGTTATCTGAATAATGTAAAAAAAAACTCTGATTATACAGTGCATAACCTAGAGCGCTTAGAGCAAGATCTGCCCCATGTATATCTGTGGTCACGAGCCGCTACTTTTTGGTTGATAAATAAATAAATTAAACTTGCACAGATTGTATTGTGTCCATATATACAAGTATTTACAATAATCCTAATGTAAAAAAAAAAACTATTTGCACATTATCATAATAATATTATTTTCCCACTTATTGACCAACAATATATCGGCCGCACCTCTAGTTATTTTATTATATTCATTTTAATTTTAAGTTATTTTACTGATATGAGCAGTGTCGGGTAATTTACTTTTAAAAGTAATCCACTACAATTTAATAATTATATCTCTAAAATTGTAATCGGATTTCTTTTCTGATTACTTCATTGAAAAAAATAATCACGTTAATAATTACTAAAGTCACTGTATTTTCTAAAACGAATTCAAAATGATGTCTCTATTTCCTCCTTGTTCATTGTTGCACACAAGTCACACACTCAGCACCACACATTTCTCATTTATAATTACTTATTGATGACTTTTGTCGCTGTCAAAGAAACACAAACAGGCATATATTTACATAGTCCATGATTAAATGTATTCTACATAATAGAATACAATTTAGAAATACTGTATGTGTAACCAGTATTGAACTTAAATGTAATTCAATTAAAAGAAAGTCAGTCATTGTAATCTGATTACAAAAATCTTATTTTTACGCTTTACACTACTTTTTGACTTAAAAATAATTAGATTAAAGTAACTCTGCAATCGGTTGCACCTAACATTGGTTATGAGAGACATGAAAACAGCACAGCTAATTTATTTACTGTAGGAAATTGGTTGACTGGAACTTTTAATTTGCAGTCATTATACAAAATTATTGGACCAAGGAATACTGCAATTGACCAATCAGAATCAAATATTCCAGAGATCCATGTAATAAGTTAATATATACAATAAAAGTGCACTGCATTGTTAATTATTAGTTCAACTGATAAGGTGTGATGGGCATCTAAATTCAGAGAACAACCAATGATCAAGAACATTTGCAAGCACAACAAGCACACCAGAACATTTTATATCAAGACACAGTAATATTGCATTTAAATAATGCAGGTTGTCTCAGTTATTTTTAAATCTACTGTAATATCTACACCATTCAGCACAGTGTTGTTACATGGCTATTTCGTTATGCAATACAAGAACATAATAAGCTCCATCAAATGCATTAATAATTTAAAAAAAAAAAAAAAAACTAAAAAAGGAGAATTAAAACTTAGGATAAAACTCTTTTAGCTGTAGTGATTAGCATTATCAAAACATGTGATTTGTGGGGAAACTGCTATGTTCTCCATCTAAATCTGCATTTGTTAACATGCTTTAAATCTGTTGTAAAATCAGCATCAGCATGAATACATTTAAGCTGTTGAGACCAGCTAAAAGGAAGGAAGAATGGCATGCTGTTTTACTGCCCCACATTGTGCAAAAAAAATAGGTTAAAAGAGACTTATGAAATGTACAGCAGTTTTTGCATATACTAATATATAAAATAATCCCCTAAAATAATTTTTGGAGGAAGATTAAATGTTTTTATGTAATAAACCTCTTTACAGAAGCCCGGAATACTTAAACAGATAAAGAGAGCAAAAGCTGCCATTCCTGCATCATATTCAGCTCGAAAGTCTTCCTCTCCGCCCCTCCGGAGAGCTCATCACTCCCCTCCTCCGACACAAATGATTTTCCTTCCATTCATTATCATCTGACACAGAAATACACAACATCATTCACTTTCAACACTAAATCCAGATTCACCGTCAAGGACACAAACTGCCGCACAATTTACATATGGGAGGCACGAGACACCTAATAAATCAGATTCTAGAAAGATTGATTCAGATGTTCTTACAAACACTGTGTACTTAGAAAAGCACATTCAGAGGAAGGAAGCATACAAAACCATTCTCCATCTTCTCCCAGCATATACAATGAGCAATAGTGGTCAAAACAACACAGATTTTGTGACAATGTATTCTTCCCAGTATTACTGAGTTACTGCTAAAATAGGAGGATCTCCTACCTTTAAGAAATCTCCTTTTATCTTCCTCAAAAAGATGCATCTGTTTCACAAGTTGAAGCTTTGTAGGCTGATCAGCTCAAAAAGGCAAAGTACATACTGCAGGTCATGTGCACTATAGCTCCAATATAATGAAAAATAAAATGTATTATATTATAATTATTCTGTATAATGCATGTTTTTCCTGAGGTTGCGTCTTTAGTGGTGTTCGCCTATGAAATATGGAGTAGTAGAGATGTAACAATTAGGATGGAGTGCTTAATTTTTATATATATATATATATATATATATATATATATATATATATATATATATATATATATATATACATACATACACACACACACACACACACACTCAATGGATTTATTGTTTGCTGAACTAAAAATGGGAGGAAGTGGTTGCCATGGAGACCCTTTCCATTACTGTTGTGTTACATTTGACTGAAAGACTTTGCTGTGGATATTAAACAGCCTGAATGCGTGGTTTACAGTATCCGATGCCAGTCAATGGCATGCTGGGAGGAAAAGAGAGAGAGAGAAAGAGAGAGAGAGAGCTCAAATAGCATCTGTTTTTGAACACAGGCCCTAAATGCTGAAATGCACACAATACTGAAATATGGTCACTATAGCTTTGGAACCAGATTACGACAGCACATTTTTCCTAATGCATATATATATAGAGAGTACTGTGCAACTGAGCAAAAGTTTTAGTCACTTGTGAAAAATGTTGCATAGTGAGGATGTCTTCAAAAATAATGACATAAATAGTTTTCATTGATCACTTAATGTCATACAAAGTCCAGTAAACATAAAAAAGCTAAATCAATGTTCGGTATGACCACCTTTGCCTTTCAAACAGCACCAATTCTCCTAGGTACACTTGGACACAGTTTTTCTTGGTTGTTGGCAGATAGGATGTTCCAAGCTTCTTGGAGAATTCACCACAGTTCTTCTATCTATTTCGGCTGTCTCAATTGCTTCTGTCTCTTTATGTAATCTCAGACTGACACGATGTTCAGTGGGGGGTCTGTGGGGGCCATGACATCTGTTGCAGGGCTTAAGACTAGAGATGCTGAATGACAAGAGAATGACTAATAATGACTGCAATCTAATGAGATGTGACCAAAGTGAGACGCTCTAAAAGCATCCAACTGACGTGTGAGTACAGAGACCAATAATTAAAAATCGTGCAGATGGAATTAGTTATGTTCCAATAATAGGGTTATGTTCAGTGATATGGAAATAAAACAAACAAGATTTGACTTTTAAAGCCACTTTTCGTATTGTCGAAATGCTTTACTTGTCTGCTGCCACAATCTATGTATATTATGTAATGTATTTGAATTATCTGAATTATAATACATAATATATATAGCATTTATAGTTATTTTTTATTGTATAATAAATTATCTTAGATTTGGTATATATGGCTATGCGATTAATTCAATTAATTAATTGTCACATCATTTGATTGATTCTATTAAAAATTTTAATCGACTGACAGCCCTAATTTTAATGCATTACATATCATTATTATTTTATAATACATACATTTATATTATACGTTTAATCAAATGAATACGTAATCAATTATACATTTAATTACATTTATTGTATATCGATATAGCTATATAGGAAAGTTAAAGTGTTCAATTTAATATGGTCAATGTCTCAAATTTACTGACATTTCATTAGTGATTTTAGTGATATTGTAACTTTTTTTAAATAATAAAACTTTGTTTATTTCCATATTTCCATATCCCATATACAACAATGCAGCTTCAGAGTTTCAGCCTCAACTCTAAACATCTACTAGATATACTGTAGCTATATATATATTCATATATAGATATAGATACAGAAAATATATCAATTTTGACAACTGAAAAACCCATGTAACTAATTTGTATACAATTATATAAAAGTCATTCTGTATTTAAAGAGCAGTCTGCTGCTTATTGTTACTGTAACTACATGTAAACAGAGCTCAGTGGTGTGGTTGGGTGGGGCGTCAAATGGGTCTGGCCCTCCTTTAAACGAGCATGATGGAGGACTCTGAATGAGGATTAGGACACGGGGGGTCTGTTGTATCACAGGCACGTTATTGAATGACTGATGCATTGTCCAATAGACAGTAGTCAGCATGTAGATCTGGTATGCTCTTCCTTGCTTAAATAAAGCACAGATATTCAACCTGATGTTTGAGCCCATTGATCTGGATGCTGTATTTCTTATCTGTTTGTGCACAGAAAGAGAGAAAGAGACAAAAAGAACACAGATCCCCCTGTTCATACAGCTTCTTGAGGGAGGGTGGTTTGAGTTTAGAGAATAAAGTCATTACAGTCACAGCCACACAGTAAAATTTACTATTTAAGCTTTTATCTTGCTGTTCTTTGTTTCTCAATAATGATCAAAAGACTCAAGCTTCAAGGAAAGGGTTGGATAATGTCAAATTATAGTTCTAAAACCTAGTGATCTGCCTTGCTGTCTGCTGCCTATACAGGGACGTTTCCAGGCACAGGCAAACTAGGCGGTCATCTAGGAGGATGCCGCCCCAACGCAGCCCAAACAAACCCCCCCCCCAACGGGGGCAGCAATAGGGATCTAGGGCCTAGGGCGCCATAATGGTCTGAAACGACCCTGCCTATATAGGTAGCTGCTTTGCAATGCTGCCTTAGAATGGATCCAGAATGAGGTATCTTAGGAGGAAGCTTAATTATTTCTGCCTTTTGGGAAAGACTTGTGACCTCTGATGCCTTAAATGCTGTGTCTGGAGGCAGCTCGCTAGGTTTTTGAAACAGAGCAAAGGTAATGATACAACTTTGCAAAGCAGCTGTTGTTTACAACAATATTTCATTAATCGTTGAGGTGCGCCTGTCAATAAACACAGCACTTTGCAATAACGCATGCTTTTCTCTCATTATAAACACATTAGCACGCTGCAGCCTGAGACAGAAGAAAACTGATGACAATGTTTTAATAAGTTTGCTCAATCACAGACACGTTATTCCTCATCTTGCTCTTAAGGATGAAAATTTAGGGGGATTGGCTAAAATCTAAGCATCTGATGACTTTGATATCTGATTCTTTGATTTTAGAAAAGCAATTTAAAGTCCCTTTTGACCAGGGTCCCCTTGCACGCTACCGTTTGACAAGGAAATATCCAGGACAAGATTATTTTAAATTGCTTCAGCGACTCCCCAGAACTGGGTCAAAATCAAGAGAAAACTGTTAAGAAATTATATTATGCATAAAGAAAATCAGGCTTATTTTAGAACCATTAAGATTTTTTGCAGTCTTTATGACAATAAAGCTAATTTTCGCTGTTAATTCTCAAACCACCATGCAAAAATAGTAATAATAATAATAATAATAATAATTGTCATTACTGTAATGTGAAGAAAATAATGTCATGTAATATTATCTAAATTGTTAAAGGGATAGGTCATCCAAAAATGAAAATTATTTTATCATTTACTCGCCCTCATGCCATTCCAGATGTGTATGACTTTCTTTGTCAGCAGAACACAAATAAAGATTTTTAGAAGAATATCTCAGCTCTGTAGGTCCATACAATACAAGTGAATGGTGATCAGACCTTTGTAGCTCCAAAAATCACATGAAGGAAACATAGAAGTAATCCATACGACTCCAGTAGTTAAATGCATGTCTTCAGAAGCTATAAAATAGGTGTGGGTGAGAAACAGATGAAAATGTATATCCTTTTTTACGGCTGTAAGTCACATGTGGTGTCTATTTAGTTTCACTTTCACATGTGAATGGTCTGGTCACCATTCATTTGTATTGTATGGACCTGCAGAGCTGAGATATTTTTCTAAAATATCTTTGTGTTCCTCTGAAGAAAGTCATACACATCTGGGATGGCATGAGTGTGAGTAAATTATTTTTCAAATTTTCATTTTGGGTGAACTAACCCTTTATGGTAGTATTTGTTGTATTGACTTTAATTTCTGCTCATTTAAACAAAATAATCATTGCATTACAGTAATTATTTCTTAATCTAATCTACTGAGAATCACCATTGAGAATAATGGCAATTAAAAAAACATGTCCAAACACATGACGGTAATGAGAATTTTTAAAAGAAAAACAAAGCTTTTAAAGACCTGAAAATTCATAGCTTCATTTTAATTAAAAAAATATATAATTTCTTATTTCTTTCTTTTCATTTTTGAGTGAAATATGACCTGGACATGTTCTTAAAGTTCACCCGAGAATTTCCGGGTCATTAGAGCAGAGCATTCATTGTATCAGGGGGAATCACATTTCAGGTCAAATGTCCTGCGGGTTAGTCAGCTATTTTGAATGTCTTTATGCATTGCTGCCCTTGACAAATAAAGTGGGCACTGCGTTACAGAGTGCGGTCAATAAATCCTGCAGGCAGCCATGTCTGCAGCAGCAGGGTCAAAGGTTAGGGTCTCATATAGCACAGTGCTGCTGGGAGAGAAGTGATCTCTCTTGCGCAGTAATTTGCAGCCGTACTCATTACTCGCCCACCGTAAAGTGGGTTACCGTGCCAACCTGTCTAATCCCAGCAGCCCCAGCAGCTCTTCGACATGTATGGTCATGGCTTCCCCAACACCGAGGCATCATAGGAAATACCAAAAATGTAATGTTCGAAATAACCTGCTACCATGCTACTTGTACTACTTCTACAGTATGCTGTATGTATCCACAGTATTTGGATTTTCTGTGGCATAGAATACCTGGATCATCTACCACGTTTGCCAAAATGTGCAGTAAACACAACCTGGTCTCAAGGATACTTGTTTCTATTCCTACATTTTAGAAAAATGATTTTAACCTGGCTTGTTGTATGTATCATGGCAGTTTCCTGATGAAATGAACACTAGAGGCGCTACAACGACAATGAGATTGAATCAAGATCATCATAACGAAGTACTAAATGCTACTGAATGCTATGCAGTGAAATAAAAGACAATTTGTCCAACACGCACTGGGAAGGAAAACTGCAAGTTGAATGGGTTTTGTAGTATAGCTTCTACTATCAACCCCAACCAATAATGATCTCACTGAGGTTTTAGAATGGCACAGCTGTCTGCCACATAAAAGAGCGTCTGGTTTAGGCAAAAGTAGGTCAGTTGGAGTCTGCTAAGCCACTCGCAGCCTAAAGAACATCCAGTAATTTCCAAAACACAAAATCAATGCTTGTTTTGAAGTTAAGCCCAAATGATTCTGTGCAAAGCCTGTGTGAATGTCTACATGGAATCTGCAATTATCACAGGACCTTATAGAGCACTGTTTTGTAATACATTGTTGCATGTTCAGTGGCATCTCTGAGATTAGATCCCTTTTTGCAGAGCTCAGCACCTCTAAGGATCAGCCCGAAAAAGATGATTTCTGCCTTAACCTCTCTGTTCTCTGGTCATATACGTTTAGCATCTATACAGCATGCGAGATTGGATTGGTGAACAGTAACAGCGAACAAACAGTGTTCAACAGTCAAGACTGTTTGTGCTGGATTAGAGGGTCTGGATTAAAGATTTGTCATTTACTCACCCTCATGTCGTTCCAAACCTGTACAACTTTCTTTCTTCCATGGAACACACAAGGAGATGTTAGGTAGAATGTTCACATTGCTCTTTTCCAAAGGGGACGGACATGTTTGAGTCCCAAAAATGACAAAGAAAGTAGCATAAGAATACCATAAAAGTAGTCCAGAATAGTCTTTTGAAGCTATACTTTGACTTTGTGCAAAGAACAGACCGAAATTGTAGTCGCTATTCACCGAAAGCCTTCCCCTCCGCCACAGCTCTCAGATCACATTTACGGGTGCAATCTACACTGATCGTGACGTGGCAAGTTTGATTATGTGTTTCCCCACAGAAAGCTATCGTACCGCTTCCGAACATTTGGAATTTAGCGCATACTTTTATTGTGCTTTTTGTAATTTCTTTTTAGCATGACAATGTTTGTCCCCATTGGAAAAGAGCAATGTGAACATTCTGCCAATTCAATCTTCTTTTGTACCACAGAAGTAAGAAAATCTCACAGATTTGGAACAAACTGATAATGAATTAAAATTTTTGGGTGAGCTGTTCCTTTAAATTGCTGCTACACTCACTGCTACACACAAAAAGCACAATGAGTTTCCCCAGCAAATGAGAGATTGCTCGAGTGTGCCCAGATCTGCCTTTAAAATTACATTTCCTTGGATCTGTGTCCAGAAAATTCCCCATAATCACCCTCCATGCATTGTTGCCTTGTTATTTAAACTATAGATTTAACTGCTGGCCAATCTCTGTGTGGAATGTTCTAACTGGGTTCTGTTGTGAAAACTGCCATATACACTCATAATAACCACATAGATCTATTGTTGTTAAATTAATATCCGAGAGCAAACACAGACAGCGCTTGATGTTTCTTCTATACCTTTTCATTCATCACGATCAAAATCAAATCATATCGATCAACTAATCAATACTTTTCAGCCAGGACAGCAAACAAAACAACATGCAGTAGACTGTGCCTGCTGTTTTGTTAACATGCCTGGATTGTATCGACTGATGACTCAATCGACTTGCTTTAAGTCGATGTCTGGCGTTTTCAAAGGCAGTGGAATAAAGGGTTGCCTTTGGCCTGCTGCTGAATGAAGCAGGTCTGGACCAATTTCACCAGACATGGGCGTGATTTGAGCGGGCTATAATAAGCTTGGCCACCTGCTGATCGACAACAATGTCAGTGATTTTCTGATACACACTGTAGACAGAGAGAGAGCAAAAAAAAAGCTAATTAACCTTATTTTTGGGAAAAATGCCCCATGGAAATGGGGGAGAGAGATGGTGCAAGCCTCGGGGGAAGGGTTTGTTGGTTGTGTGTGTGTGTGTGTGTGTGTGTGTGTGTGTGTGTGTGTGTGTGTGTATCTGAGAAAAGTCCCGCAAGAGCGAGTTCGCATGTAGGGGGCTGAAATTCTGAGATGGGGAAACTGGTTTGAATTTCACACGTCATTAACAGATACATAATTTAACTACAGATGTGGGGAACGAAAGATGTGGGACACCAGAGAGAACACAAGAAAAGAGACAGACAGTGAAAGAGAGAGAGAGAGAGAGAGAGAGAGAGAGAGTATGCACAGTGCCTCATTAACATTTATTGTGTTTTCCCTCATTACCAAGAAACTAAAAGGGAATACATTAGAATTGTAAAATATAAAGAGAGAAATTAGGTCTGTTCCAAAAATTACTGAGAGTATTGATAAAAAAATTGTGCTATGTATTTTTATGTGTATTAGGGTATCACTTCACTAGTTTAGCAATATCATCGAACTTTATAGAGCATAGAAGTAAAAATACTATTCATTTTCTCCATTGGCGTATTCATTTTTAACTATAATTTATAAACCTTTAAAGACAGACCTACCATAAGCTCTAAGGTTGTAAATCTATGGTACATGCTTCTGTTGAAGCCATCAATTACTCATCCACCATAAAGTGGGTTACCGTGCCAACCTCTCTAATCCCATAATCAACCTGTCAAATCTCTAATCTAATAAGTAAAAATGAATTTTTTAAACAATTGTGTTTACAGAATTTCTGGTTAAGAACTACACTAGCCATGAATAACCCAATCAAGTCGAGTCCCCACATTCCATCTTGTGAAAGACGTTTAGTACACAGTCTTCTACCTTTGTATTTTTGTCCGATTTTTTAGTTTCAAATCAAAGTTTGTAATGTTGTGATTCACTTAAGTGCTGGTTGGCTTGGTTCATGGCTTAGAACTCTTTTATGGGAAAAATACATCGGGAACCAAGTCCGCTGAAAAAGTGGGCGGGCACTGTTGCGCTATTGGAATCAGCTGAATTGAGTCTGCTGTTTGGAGCACTACTTGTGTGGTGCCTGAAGTTGCCACCTATGTAGAGTAATTCAAATCAGTCACTTATGAGGTTCCATTTCTACCTTGAAAGGCAGCTGTCTATGTAGGCAGTAGACTAGGTTTTGAAACAGAGCTATTGTGTTCTCATGATTGCAGACATTCCCTGCTGAAAACACAACATAACTGGTCACCAGCATATTGTGTTTTGGATGCCGGTGTGCTGGTGTTCCAAGAAGGCTTCTAAACTAGCTTAAGCAACAAGACTTCCTTGGTCAACCAGTATCAACAGAATGACCATGCTGGTTAACTCGACTCCCCACTAAATTTTGCTGGTGAACCTCATGGCTATGCTGGTCCACCAGTTCGATAAGCATCAAACAAGCACTAACCAGCATAAACTAGACTGGACCAGCACAGGAATTCATCCTGGTCTCAGCTGGTCTTTTCAGCAGAATTGTTCCTACTGTGAAGGAGCCTGATTTCAACCTCATTCTTTAGTTTACGAGTAGATTTCTCCTCATGTGTCTTTAGCTACATCCCTCAAAAAAACCTCAGAGTATGACAGCAGTTCAGTGTTTGATGCAACCAACCCCTCGCTGTTTGTCCTCATCTTGCACTGACGCTGGGCAACAACATTAGTGCCTCACTGTTTCCCTCTCAATTATAAATGGGCCCCTTTTGGCGGGAGAGATATTTCTCTTTATGATTAAAGTCTTAAAGTGTAGCCTGGGGCCATTTGTGTTGGCAACGTCAACTGAAGCCGTCTGTCTGTCTGTCACTCTGTCTCTTTCTTTCTTGAATAATACCATCAGGCCCGTGCAGTGTAGTGCATGTCATTATCCCTGATGTGAGAGCATGGGGGTGTAAATTGTGTTGCAAGGGTAAGAGTGGCGGGGTCACCCCCACTGGGCTGCTTTGAGCTGCGTCCTCCCTGCTGATGAACTACAAAGCTATTTTAAACAAGACCATTACATGGCAGAGAGAACTATGGGAGAGAAAAAAACGTGGTACAATGTAGGGGCAAAGATTTGGTAACATCTAGGGAAATGGGTTTAGTTTGCCCTTAAGCACAGGATATGTTGTTTATAAGGTTTAAAGTTAAAATGGCCATGTTTTGATTCTCTTAATGGCAGCATTTTATTGCCTCAACATGAGGAAGGGCATTTACTGTATATAAAGTCCACATCACTGATTTCCACAGCAATTCCATTAACTCTATTGAGGTGAGGTCAAATTATTTTGTGGAGTGAGATTGTGTTGAAGTAATATTGTATCGCAATGAGGTAAGAATGAGGTAAGACTGTGGTGAGGTTAGGCACTATTAAAGGAATAGTTCACCCACAAATGGACAAATCAATCATCCAACAAGCTATACAATGGACAAAAAAGCACCATAGTCCATACGACTTGTGCGCTATATTCCAAATATTCTGAAGCAGAATAAGATAGCTTTGTGTAAGAGATCAGACCAAAATTCAAGTTATTTGTTGAAACTTTTTCCCTCCACCAGACCTCGCAAAACTAATTTGTAAGGTTGTCAAATTAATATTCGAAATACAAATATTCGTTGAATTTAAAATAAAACTGCACATTCAAATGCAAAAACTGTGCATTTGAATTTTATGTGTGCCAAGCACTTACGATGACTTAGTGGAGGTCTTTGGTCATTGTGTCTTGCTCTTTTATTATTGTCTCGCTGCACAAGGGGCCGTTCACACAAAACCATTTTTGTTTCTGTTTGCGCTATTTAAAAAAAAAAATTCTATGTAAACGTGCGCTAGATGGACGTCTTTGACTGTTGCGGCATGTCCAGCTTTTTTTTTCAGCGTCTTGCACAGGAGCGCCACATTTTTAGATGCTGTGTAAGGTAAAAAGAACGTCAACTTTTAAAAGTGCATCTCGAAACCTCTGCATTCTGTTATATGCGTTGTGCTGCATCTATCTTTCTTAGCGCAAGGACGCGCTCGTTCTGAGTGGCTCCTAAGCAATGTGTCAAGTTGAAAGGAGTTCAATATCGAAAAGCGCGTCTCGAGATCCCCACATTCTGTTTCTGTACAGAACTGGATGCAGATACATACCATTACCATGGTGAGGCAGTCTGAGTTTCAAATGTCCCTTCAAAACTGAGTTCAACCGAATACCACTATTACCAGGGTATATTACTACCATTCAACTGTTATTGTGGTACCGCATCTATTTTAACAGTCTACTGATGTTTCTTTTCTTGTTTTACTTTTTTACTTAAGATAAGAGTAGAAGATTGATAGTTTTTGATTTGATTTGATAGTTTTATGCACTTAAGTTTAAAATGGAATACGTTGTTATTAGGTACAGTATGTCCATTGCAATAATACAATATAACACAGTGGTATTTGGTTTAGATGTATTTGTTGCACACTTGTAGCCTTAGGAAACAATGACGATTTAAAATCTGGTCATCATTGATGTCCTGCAGCTTTTTCCTCTAACTGAAATAATGCCATTGAAATTATATTTATAGTAGTAATATTTAAGTGAAATATTCACATTTAGATCCTCAGCCCTTTTGACAGCACTAATTTCCACAAATTCAAACTTGCCACATCACGTTCGGTCACGGGTAGGGCTGCAACTAATGATTATTTTGATAATCGACTAATCTAAGGATTATTAGAATGATTATTCGACTATTCGGACGATTATTGCACCAATTAATCATTAGCTCTTAACCGATTATTCAGCTTGTGCCCCGAATAAAAAGGTTGTATTAAACGTGCTTACTAACAATAAAGAGGACAAAATCATCTTTTAAAAATATCTCTAAATGACATTCACTGAATTAAAGGGGAAAAAATACTATTTATTAAGTTTAATTCAGTAAAAAATCCTATTGTTATCAAATGTATTTGTCTTGTTTTCCATTTAAAATTGTCTAAAAATCCTTAAAACAATTTACATTTACTTGAGAAGCAACATATAAGATATTTAGACTTGCTTTAAGAGAATGTATCTTAAATATAAGTGTATTTTGTATATAAGTGTATTTTTTCACTTGGTTATACTTCTGCGAGTGCAGTAAAGACAACATATACTTATATTCAAGATCTATTCTCTAAAAGCAAGTCTGAATATCTTATATGCTGCTTCTCAGGTGAATGCATCTTTTTTTTTAAAGGATTTTTAGATATTTTAAAATATTTGTATTTTTAATATTATATTCAACATTCTCAGATAGCAATGTTTTCTTCTGCAGTATAGCTGCTTAAATAAATGTATGTTGTTTTAAAGGAGTTTTAGATATTTATATTGGAAAACAAGCCAAAACAAAAACAAATCAAAAACATATTTTGTTGCAGTGTATAATGGGGTGAAGACTACCCTCTCTCAACTTTCTGTTCACTTCAATCCATCTTTAACTCACAAAAAAAACAAACTCTTTCTTATATTACCAGTTTTCTTCACGATAAGAAATGCACAGTGACACATACTGTATTATGATTCAATAAGTCACGAGCCATCACGTTATAATCTAGCTGCATTAAGTGCGCGTGCTTGAGGGACGAGAGTCCCCGTGACAAAGTGTGCAGTTTCAATCTCTCCCCCTTAGATCGGGACATAAGTGCAACTCATAGAAGAGGCGCTGAATGCACAGAGAAATACCAGTTTTGGAGTTTGTAGTTATTTACATGACTTGTTTCCATATTATTTTAACTTTAATAAAGCTATAACGCATTAAATATAATTGCATTTAAGATGTAATGTCGGGGTGTTTCCTTTAAAGACGCTCGACACGCAAGTTTTGCTTCAGTGGAGCGGCAGCTCCAGTTACAATGATTCCACAACGAGAGTGCTTCTGTATTTACTTATTTTGTATTTTTGCATTATAATTCCCTGATACTTTGCGATCTACATCACCTGAAGCTGTTTGGAAGGTTTAGAGTGCATCTGGACTGTGAGCTGTGTAATTCTTCCTCTCCTCAGTCAGGCGCGAGCTGCAGTGCTATTCTTGCGTGCCATCATTCGAGTTTCATATGATCTCATGTTATGTTAAATGACATCAAATGACTATTTGACAAGGAAAATTTTGTCGACAGTTTTTTATTGTCGACATTGTGGATAACATCGACTAATCATTTCAGCCCTAGTCACGAGGCACACAAGAACCAATGTGTCGTTTGGGATCATTGTCAAAACTGGCACAATGTTTCTTCAAGTGCAACTAAAGACTAAAATTTCAGTCTGTGCTTCCTATGACCTCAGAAGACTTGGAATATTTCGAATGACTCATCGTCCATGCCATGATCACTGTGAGCTTCTATTGTTTGGAAAAAAAGCAGTTTGTAATATGGGTTTGGAACAACATGGGTGAGTAAAAGAATAATTTTGCAGTGAATTATCCCTTTAAAGTGAGGTAAGATTGTCCTGCAGTGAGGTAACCTTAAATCTAGATGCTGCAATCTCCTTTTAGTGCACTAGTGCCTACATAAGCAATATAACTGCGTCTGGGCCAGCTGCCTGCGCAGAACCGTGAGGCCATTACAGTCTATCCAGGCTAAGTTTTGTTGGCTTCAGTCCCTATGGTGCAGACTGGAGTACTGCAAAGCCTTCTCTCAGCCAAGCAATATTTCATGCTTTCGATATATTGAGATAGCAAAGGATCTCTCTCTCTCTCTCTCTTTCCCTATGAGAACTTCAGCAGTGTTGTAGAACTCAGCTACTTAGCTAGCTTGCAGCAATTGATGATGTTGTCAGTGTTTCGGGGTATTTTCTCATTCGTTAGTGTGTTGTGTAGCATGGGTGCTGGAACGGGCTGATACTTAAGCATGTAGAGGGAACGTTCTGGTCAATTAAACCCATGCAACCCAAATGAAGACAAAAGCTGAATCTTTTTCTCTTTCTCAGCATGGTCGCATCAATCCTTCAGCTATTAACGCTGTCATCCTGCTAGCATCTGTGTTATGCTAATGAAACAAAATTTCATTTATTTCTGTGCAGTCGTCTTATTTCATAATAGAAAAAACGATCTGAAAATGTCTATCAATGCATGCATCGGCATATGTTCTGTTCCAAAAAAAGGTGTGAAACGTTAGGATTCCTCATGCGAATGAAATGCAGGAAAATTACCCTGCTGCACCAGGAATGTTCCCCAAATGTGAGTGAATACGACTCCCATGGATATCATTTTTGAAAGACTTAATATACCAGCAGCTATTAAAAAAACTAATTTCCAGATCAGCTATGGGCAAATCAACGCAGCGTTTACACTGCATTCATGGAATATTAACTCTATTCATAATAACTCTATACCTAAAAGGTCATTATGCACACCCATAGCATAATTTTATAATTTTTTTTTACCGTAAGGAAGGGGGTGCCAATAGTGGGTGTTTCTAAAACACTTCAATCTCCCCCTCTCACCTCTCTGTCAGAGCTTTATTAGGTTTGGGACCCAACAAACCACAACTGGGATTACAAAGTTACCTCACGAAATCCAATTACAACGGCCATGCCACTTTAGTGAATTAGACAAATTGGGGAAGAGAAAAGGTCTTTTGGTAGGTCATGGTCCTGGGTCATAGGGCATTTAGCACTGGTTGTTTCAGGGTAGTGTGTACTCGATAATCAAAATCAAACCTGGAATGCTCTATAAAACAGCAATTATCCGTGTGTATAGACAAAGCATTGTGCATCAACACATTACGCTCTAGTGTAATTGATCCCAGTGGAGAATTCCGAATACTCCAGTCTTCTATATACACATTCTATGTGTGTTTATAGACAGAAGCACACAAGAGGGTTATAGTGCTGTGTTATTAAACTCTGTCTACGTGTACAGCCTCCACAGCCTTAGGGAGAGAACATAGAGAAAGTAACCCTGGACCTCAATTACACCTCTATGGATGTCTGTAGAGGGAAATATTAACATCATCTACAGCATCACGTGAGCCAGGCAGCGTGGGTATGCACTGAAATCAAGCAGTGAGGGGGCGGGGATGAAAGACCCACATCCATTCACTCTAGAATCTGGAGCACTAGATTGTAACACTCAAATGAAAACACATGTGTTCAGCATTTGCGAATGGCATTTTAAAAGCCATTGGTTCACTGAGTCTGGTGTGGAAGAACTTGCCTGCTTAAAGCCCAGACCTGAACCCCAATGAACACCTTGGGGATGACTTGGAATGCTGATTGCGAGCCCTGAGTCTGAATGGGAGCAAATCCCTGCAGCCATGTTCCAATATCTAGTAGAAAGAACTTCCCAAAAGAGTGGAAGCTGATATAGCAGAAAAGGGAGGAATTAAAGGGATAGTTCACCCAAAAATGTAAATGTTCTGATCATTTACTTTCGATCATGCCATCCCAGATGTGTATGACTTTCTTCTGCTGAACACAAACAAATATTTTTAGAAGAATATTTAATGAACAGATCAATATTTAAGTCCTTTTTACTATCAGTCTCCACTTTCCCTTTCACATTCTTCTTCATCTTCTTTTGTTTTTGGTGATTCGCATTCTTCGTCCATATCATCACCCACTGCACAGGGAGGGGAATTTATAGTAAAAAAATCACTTAAATATTTGAGATTGAAGTGCTTTTTTACACATCTGGGATGGCATGAGGGTAAATTATGAGAGAATTTCCATTTTGGGGTGAACTATCTCTTTAATGCTTATAGTTTTTTAATTAAATGTTCAACAAGCCCATATGATGTGGTTTTTCAGGTGTCTACATACTTTTGGCCATGTGAATATGAAATTATGCTAGTTGTTGTTAAGAACAGTACCAAAAAGCCCCCAAAGTTGAAAGCAAAAGCTGCATGCTGCTAAAAGGGAAAAATACATGTAAGGGCTGTAACCACCATAAACAGTGAAGGTGGACACTTTCACACCGATATCCAGAATAGAGGTCAATACAGAGCTCTTAAGAGGACAGGGAGGGCATTTCGTTTCTGAAATAGTTTTGGGTTCCCTCGCAATAGCTTTATCCAATCCTCCCTGTCCTTTAAGGGGCTCTGTAATTTTGCAATGGCCAATTCTTAAAGTTTAAAATTTGTCTGTGTAATTAGGACAGATTAGGACACACTCTCTCCAAACAGCAGTGAAAACAGCTAGAACCAAGAGGTGATGCCCTACATAGTGATCACTGAGATACTGCAAAGAAAACAGAGCGTAATGGCTTTGAAGTGTTTAATATTTATGCTTGGAGATGGTCAGTGCCTTATAATGAACGGTTTGTTCTCTGATGTATCTGCTGTCTCTAATGGTCTTTTTACAAATCACAGATACTGTATATTGTGTCAAATGAATTCTAAACTGCTTTTGATAAAAAAAAAATGAAACTTCTTATGATTGCAGATATGAATCTGACTCTAAAAAATGTACATGAATGCACAAATACAGTCGGCCTACAATTCAATAGACTCAGCCTTCTCCTTTAAAACCCATTTCAGACTGTACATGCATCATAAATATGCCTAGCAGATAGAGAAATTGCTAAGATATTTGCCAGTTAAAGAATCTGTGTGGCTTGCAGTGTCTGTGCTGTGTGTGTGCGCGTGTGTATGCAAATGCTCTACTGATACTGCTTGATTTACAGAGAAGCCTGTGTGGGCATAAAACAGGTCATAAACCAGGGAAACCAGGGGCATGTGAGTCCGACGGCCACTGATTGATTTTGCTCAATGGTTTTGTTGTGCAAAACCTCCAACATCTATTAATCACTGCCAAGGAAAATGCCCATCACCGGGGGAGGTTTCCAGACCTTACTCCCACTGTAACTCTATGCACTAGAAATCACAGGAGATGGCTGACCTGAAACCTGTACTGGACTGAGTTTGCATAAAAGCATCCAGTCATATACTGTAATTTACATTTATCCAAAGCAACTTTCAAATGAGAATAATACAAGCAGAAGTGAGTAATCCAAGGGAGAAATCAATATAAGAATTCCTACCATACAACATTTCTATTGCACACACCAAATCTCAATATCATGGGTTATGATCTGGTTTTAGAGGGGTTTTGAGCACTTTTAATGGAATTTTTCGGGTTCAATACAAGTTAAGCTCAGTTGACAACATTTGTGGCATAATGTTGATTACCACAAAAAGTTATTTCGACTCGTTCCTCCTTTCACTTTAAACAAAGCAAAAATCTGGGTTACAGTGAGGCACTTACAATGGAAGTGAATGGGGACAATTCGTAAACATTAAAATACACACTGTTTCAGAAGTATAGCCACAAGACATAAACTATATGAGTGATAACATGAATTTAGTGCGATAAAATCACTTAATAACCTATCCAATTTTTCAACATTGTTGCCGACAATATAAAGATGATTTAAACAAATGTACAGCTCAAATAATACATGAGTTTTAACAGAAGAATTAATGTAAGTGCTTTATAAAATAATGAGCTTCACATTTCTGCCTTTATACCCTCCAAAAATTGGCCTCATTCACTTCCATTGTAAGTGCCTCACTGTACTTTCGAGTTTTGCTTATTTAAAAAAAAAAAAAAAAGGAGGGACGATTCGAAATTATTTTAATCAACATTATTTCACAAATGCCGGGAATATTTCTTTAAGATGGTCTCTTTTCAGCTAAACCATTTATGCACCAGCTTGCAGGCTGGAGGAACATCTTAAACCAATGAGAACCAGCAAACCATCTTGGGCTGGTTTATTTTTTATTTTTTATATCAAATCATTTGAGTATGCATGCATAAGCTGCAATGTGCAGACATCAAACAGAAAGCCTAGGGAAAAAATCCTAGCTCTGAGACAGATACCGCTGCACCCCCAATTTGACATATTTTACAGTGTTAAGGTATATGATATTATATCTAAGAAAGATCTACTTAGTTACACCCTTAAAAGCAACCATTCCAAAATATATCCAGCCCCTCTGTATCACTGCACTGCTGGTGAATTACACAAGTCTTCTGTTCTGTTATGCTAGTCAAATCTGACTCATTGTAAACGTCATTGCTCAATGGCCACTGCCCCATAGTAACACCTTAAACCAGAACACAGTGAAATGCAATGCCTACATACAGTCTGAAATTGCTTGTAGCATATGAAAAGAGTAGAAACATTTTATTCCAAGCTGTCCTGAAATTGTTTTTTAATCTAATGCACCATGCACACCACATAGAAGACATAATATAATGCACCTTACATATGAACAGAGAAAAATAGGCTACAAGTATACTTCAAATCACCAAGTGGTAATAACAATCACCAATGCACCAACAAGCACTAACGCCCTATGCTCATACACCACATTGATATACAAGAGGGATGTTCAACAGAGACCCACTTCTCATCTCACCCACCCCCCACCTTCATTAATATCTGAGAGAATAGAATGTAATTTTTCCAAATACCTTCGGTTGCATAGTTGTGGTCCCGAAGGAAGCTGTTGTTGATTTTGCGGCTGTCACTCTCCTCCTCCATTTATGATACGGTTATATGGGAATCTTAAATTAGACACGCAGGAATCCATCGTGGACCCTGAACATCAGCAGGCGTTTCGCGGGTCCATCGCGCTGTCTGTCATGACACCGGTCGCCCCTCTCATGTACGTGACGGATGATCTGACGCTTACCGGCGGCTCCTGTGCGTTGACCTCAAGGGGCATCGACTGTAACGCTTGGCAGCAAAGCAACGTCCTACGGTGATACAGTGCCAAAAGTCGCTCAATTCGTATTTCACGCGTGGGAAGCACTTCTTAAACAGGTGCATCGGCGAACCGGCTAAAAAACTCCTTTCAAGAGAGGTGGAATGGAAAACGAATGCGCAATAGGAGCAAGATCGGAGTAAGAAGGGTGTCGCATGGACCCTGGTAAACGTGGTGCGCTGAATGTGGTAAAGTGAAGATTTAAAACTAGGGCAGGGATTTCCACCTTCTGAGCCGAGGGGGCGGGGTTATGCGTCAAGCGCACTATCCATTAACCTCTCCAGCCTCTTTCTCTCTCTCGCTCGCTCGATCTTGGTTTACTGCTAATACAGTCTGTTACGAGAACAGCTTCTTATACGATTGTAACGTTCTAGAAGTTCTAGAAGCGCCTTGCTGTATACACTGCCTGAGCGCGAGCTCCTCCCATTCATACAGGCGCTGTCCAGTGCTGAACTGACAGCACATGCCGATACGAAGGTTCTCTATGGACCTGACAACTGCGAACAAATGACCCAAGGCACCAGAATAGCGGTCAGTTATTTTTCGCCATTTGCATACCGTTTTTTTTTTTTTTTTTTTTGTAGCAATTTACAGCTCCAGAAACAAAAATATACCGTAATTACAGCGCTTCCTCGGCACTGAATTTATTTTTAGTACTGTTCGAATCTATAATGTACTCAATTCTAATTAAATTTAATAGGTAATTCAGCCTCAAGAAATGGACGTGTGCTTGTGCTAAAAGAAGAGGTAAAAACGGCACAATCAATAAAACAGAACGCATGTTGTCTCGAGACGCGTTATTAACGGTTCTTTTTAAGGGACCGATCACATCGTACGCGTGTTTGAGTCCGTCTGCGCTATTTTTTCAGTTGTTTTCCTATGTAAACATGCGCTAAACGGATGACGGATCATCATTGCGCCGCGTCTCAGTGTTTTTTCAACATCTGGTGGAGCGTCGGGTTTTTGAAGCCACGCCCACACTATCACGTTTTCGTTTAAAAAAAAAAGCGTAACTTTCAATACGTTTTTATCTATCATTCACACAAGAAAGGCGTTTCGAAAACGCTCTTCATGACCGCATACTTTGAAAAACAATGAGGTCAGGAAACTGAAAACAGTTTAGGTCATCCACACTAATTTGATTTCATTTGAAAACGCATCGATTTCAGTACATTTACGCATCTTATCCACACTAGAATGCCATTTTCTTCCACTGAAAACGCAGACTTTCGAAAACACTCTCCATAACCATATATAGTTTGGAAAACAATGATGTTAGGAAACTGAAAACTGAAGTTTAGTGTGGATGGGGCCTTAAAGGGCAAATTCATTCTAATACATTTTCATTTGAAAACTCATTGGGTCTGTTCCAAAAACCTACTGAGTGTCCTCCGGAGGCAGCATTTTAAGACATCATAGGTGCGCTCCCGCCGCGAAGGCTGTTCCAAAAGGTAGGTATCTTTTTTTTTTTTTCCTTCTCTCCCCAATTTGGCATGCCCAATTCACAATGCGCTCTAAGTCCTTGTGGTGGCATAGTGATTTGCTTCAATCCGGGTGGCGGAGGACGAATCTCAGTTGCCTCCACGTCTGAGTCCGTCAATCTGCGCATCATATCACGTGGCATGTTGAGCGTGTTACTGTGGAGACGTAGTGTGTGTGGAGGCTTCACGCTATTCTCCGCAGCATCCATGCACAACTCACCATGCACCCCACCAAGAGCGAACCACATTATAATGACCACAGGAGGTTACCCCATGTGACTCTACCCTCCCCAGCAACCGGGCCAATTTTGTTGCTTAGGAGACCAGGCTGGAGTCACTCAGCACGCCCTGGATTCGAACTCGTGACTCCAGGGGTGGTAGTCAGCATCTTTACTCGCTGAGCTACCCAGGCCCCCAAAAGGTAGGTATCTTAATTATGCTGCCTCTTAAAATATCATGTTTTAGTCAAATTTTATGGTAGCATCGTATGTATCCTTCTGAGAACACAGTTTAGGTCATCCAAAGCAAGGGTAAGCAATCCCAGAATGCACCGTGATGAGCTTGGTGGAAAAATAAATCCAAGATGACGGACAAAGCGAGAGAAATTTAGATTATAAATATACTTATAATCCATTCAATACCGAAAATTATCAATAAATAAAAGTTTAATATGATACAAAACCGACTATTTTACCCAGAATGTGTGTGTACCATGCATATTTAGGCTCATTAGAGGATTGCATCGTTTCTCCTGCGTCACCTGTATTGAAATCAGTTGTGAGTTGATTGTCCCGTGCGCTGCGCATGAGGAGCACTATTTGAATGATGCGTGGAGGCATCATTTCAGTAAAGGATGCTGCCATTGAAGACAGCTGCCTGTGTAGGAAGGTGCAAGCGAGGCAGCTCACTAGTTTTTGAACAAACCCATTGATTTTGCTATGTTTAGGCTTCTTATCCACACAGAAACAATGTTTTTTGAGACTTTTTTAAGAATTTTGAAAACGGCAAAAACAACAATGACCAAGGGGGGCCAGCCAGCCTTTTTTTTTTTTCTCACAGAAGCAGAACTGAACACTTAAGCTTACCTAAGAATTTATTATTCTTTTGCTGCCTTGAAAGCATGGTATTTACTTCAGGAAATGCTTTGAAATTGGAAAACAATCCACTTGATTTGGTCTTGATTTTGATAAGTGATTCAAGTGTACAGAGAATTCACTGGCCAAATCTGTCATTCTGGATTCTAGTCAGATCCCTTTAGGGTCTCATTCTCCTTAAGCATGCCGGTAAATCGCAGCCAGACGATGATTAATTTGATTAGAGCCCTGCCGTTGGCGTGTTCATTTTGGATAGATTTGATTTACATGCTGATTTTAATACCAACCTCTGTGGGGACGTTTCCCTGCTATTCTCGTTTTCTGATATGTTCAGCATATTTTCCACTTTAATCTATCAGATGCCAGTGATGAGAACAAATCCGCTTTAAGACTCAAAATACAGGGATGATGAATGTGGCTGATGCACCAGGCATTTAATTCCAAAAGCCAGTTTACAGAAGAAATCCTTTTGCCACAACTGTCTATAGGCTTTTTTGTAAATACATTCCACAATCACATGCCATTTTCCACTTAATCACCCATTAGTTTCCATTAGAATGCAAGCGTGCAGCATCTCTGGGCAAGCTGTAATCAAGCATGTTGCACTGCACCTGTTTCCATGTGCTTTTCAAACCTTTCCACCTCACTGAATGCATCTGAAGCATCTCATCCCAAGCCTGTATGATGCTCCTCTCCCCTGACAACAATTCTTATCTTTATTCCAACAGGACGACATAAATCAATGATTTTCTGTCAGGGGAGAGGGAGGACCAGGACGATGACAAACTCCAGTTGGCATCTTTTAAAGATCAACAGAGAGAGCTGATATCTGTCAGTCTGAGGGAGAGAGGGGGCGAGAGATATGGGGGAGAGATGGAGATGCAGAGATGCATTAATTAAAAAAGAGATGGAGTGGGAGGGAGACAGTCGAGAGAGAACAGGAGAGATAAGGAGAGTGGGGCAGACTATTTTACAGTATAATTAGAGTGAGAGCTGCACATTGGCAACAGCATCAGCAGTCTGCTTGGAGATCAACAGTGGTGCTTTAATTAAAGTCCAGCCTCTTCTGCCTTTCCATTCCTCTGTTGCAGTGACATATAAGAATAGTTCATCCAAAAATGAAAAACCTGCACTGACATAAAGTGGTTATCTGCCATTTTTACCATAAGGAGCTACGTGACGTAACCCTTAAAAGGACTTTTGTTGGTGTAACCTAATCAATTCAGGTTGATTTAGTGAGGTTAAATCAGTAGTTCTCAACCATTTTGACTCCAAGGCCTTACATTTTCAGAGGAAATATACTTCTGGTGTAATGATGACAGAGCTGCAGAAACTAGGAATGTCAATAGATAAAATATATCATTGTTGTTAATTTTATGATTCCAGAAGTTTGAGTTGTTGAATTAAGAAATGTCAATTTATATGTTGTGCAGCTTAGCATTAGTTCTTAGCATTTTAAGATTTATTAGAACAAGGTAAATCATTATAATATAGTCTATTAACTTATTTTAAATAATTTAAAATCACCTTGAGGCCCCCCTTGGAAGTTTGTTGAAGCCCCCTAGTGGCCCCCGCCCCCCTGTTTTTTGACATAAATAAAACAAGTTAATTTAGATGTTTTCACATGAAGCATATATTTTAGGTTAACATGTTTTTGTTTTTTTAGTGTGTCATTATTTATTTGCCCTCATGTCATTCCAAACCCATATGCTATTATTTTTCCTAAGAATTTTTGAAGAGTCACAACTGTTTTCTATATATAGCGAAGCCTATCAAGCACAAAACAAACAAACAAAAAAAACCCCACATTAAAACACCATGAAAGAAGTCCAAACCACTTGTTCACTATATTCCAAGACGATTTGTATGATGAACAGGCCAGAATTTAATAATTTACTTGTTATTTAATGAAAATCTTCTCCTCCACTGTAGCTTTCAAATAAATTATTTTGGAGCCAATGATGATTGGTCATACATAAGACACACAAAGATGATGCCAGTGATGTCCAAACTGACGTGATGTGTCAAAAGGTGCTATATTTGATTTGAAAGCCAAAGTAGAGGGTAATATTTTCTGTAAATAACAACTTACATTTTCAACTGCCCCGCACACAAAGGTGAGGCTTGAGAAGACTTGGAACATAGCACACAAGTCATATGGACGTAATGTATTGTGCTGTTTTGGTGGTTTTTAAAAGTGCTCCAAAGCAATCTCATGACAAGTCGTATAATAGTCGTATAATATTTTGAGATGGTGAAATAGAGTTGGCCTGATAAAAACATACTGAGACCTACCTTTTACATTGAGAACAAAATACATGAACCATGAACAATGTTATTATGATTTTTCGTAAGTTTAACCCCTAACCTTGATTTGAATAGGAAAATCACTGCTGTGAACCACGGAAGAAAGAGAAGCATCTGGGTTTGGAACAAGACGAGGGAAGCATATTACAGGTTATTGACACATCAATCATTGCATAGTATTGCAATATAAATAAGTAAGTATGTATAAGTATTGCATAAATAAATATGGAATGAGAAGACGTTTCCTTTTTTTGAAATAAAGTGTTGGATAGAGGCCAGCTTAAATACGATGCCTGCACTGTATTTATTTGAAATTCTGTTTGTTGACTGGTTGGTCTCTATGGGAATAAAAGTCATAAATTTTCATACGAGCCAAGTCGTACGATGTCTTATGATTTCGCCATCACATACGAATCCTTACGAGTTACGAGGTTTGGAACAACGTGAAGGTTAGTAAATACAGTAATGACAGAATTCTTATTATTTCTTATTAAGAAATGCTCCAGTGCTAACTTGTCCGTACATGTCTCTGTACATCCTCTTGAGACTCTGTTTTGGCAAATCTCTTTTACCCTGCATTTATACTTGGTGAACAAGGTCACTTTTGGTCTTTGCTTCCTGAATTACAGAGCAAATTAAAACAGCAGTTTCAAATACAGTAAGATCAATATGTACTCTCTCACAGAGCATATTAGCGGAAATTGCTGTGTTCTTAGAAAACCTGTTGCCTCCCAGAGATGTACGAATGGCTATTTAAACACTCAAAGCCTTGGGGCTTTTATTTGTAGGCCTGCAGTCTAGCCCATGCAATGGTGGGCATCAAGGCTGCAACACAAAACATGAAGATAATTACAATGCTGTGATATCTTCATGGCCAATTGCTCAAACTGATGTGCAGTAAATGTGTTGGCCTGAGGATGCCTGTTCTTGAATGCCTTGTGCACTCAGACTGACAGACCAGTCACTGGAGCCTTAACAGAGAACAGCCATGGTAATTTCACAATGGTTAATCAATACATTACTATTGATCCTTAATCTTCAATCATGTGTCATGCAGAAAGAAGCATGACCAATTTAAAATTATTTGTGTTCTATGATTATTAGTATCAAATGGCTTTTTCAATAAAGATTTTTTTAAAGATCTTTTATTTATTTTTTATAAATTATTTTTTATTTTTTAAAACTAACCAATAATTGCTGATTGAGATAGAAGCAAAAATCCTTTTGAGACTCAACAAGACCCTCTAATATGTGCTACTGCCAATGGAGCACTTTGAGAACATACAGCATATGAAGTATGAACCAATGATGAAATTTGTCAACCCAGACAGCACACCATCATCATAGATGACAAATGTTGCAAACAAAGAAAATAAGGTCATCATGGGATGTGAAAGAAGAGAGAGAATGAAAGAGAGAGAGAAAGGGGGGTTGGGGAGAAACAACCAGATGGATGCATAGTTTTGGCTTTAAACCTGTAGCCCAGAGACAGCGCCTTTGTCAGGCCAGTTTACATGTGAAATCATTCCAATTTAAAGATTGAGTAGCTCACTCCATCACTGCGTATAACACACTGACGTAAGGACTTATCATGTCCATATGTAATGACGTATCAGCGTACGCATGCTGGGTAGATCATTTAGAGGGCAGCCGATAAATAACTACTCATCAATACCTTTACATGCAGTACATCATAAATGTAATATCCTAATTAAATGAGTGAGGGAAAAAGGTTGAAAGTTGTTAGAAATGGTTTCTAGTACATTTTTAAGCAGTCGCTACATTGTTGTTGGTGGTTGCCAGGGCATTGCTATGAGGTTAAGTTGTGTAACATGGTTTCTAGCACATTTCTATGTGGTCGCTAGGTTGCTGTGGGTGGTTGCTAAGGCACTGTTTGAATTGGTTTCTAACACATCTATATGGTCACTAGGGTAGTGTCTGTGGTTGCCAGGGCATTGCTATAAGGTTGATGAGGTGTTCTAAATGGTTTCTCGCACATTTCTATGCAGTTGCTAGGGTGTTGTTCGTGGTTTCCAGGGCATTGATAGGAGGTTGTTGAGGTGTTTGAAATGGTTTCTTGCACATTTCTATGTGGTCACTAGGGTGTTGTGGGTGGTAGCCAGGGCATTGATATGAAGTTGTTGAGGTGTTCTAAATGGTATCTCGCACATTTCTATGCTGTCGCTAGGGTGTTGTGGGTGGATGCCAGGGCATTGCTATGAGGTTAAGTTGTGTAACATGGTTTCTAGCACATTTCTATGTGGTCGCTAGGTTGTTGTGGGTGGTTGCTAAGGCGCCGTTTGAATTGGATTCTAGCATGTCTATATGGTCGCTAGGGTAGTGTCTGTGGTTGCCAGGGCATTGCTATAAGGTTGTTGAGGTGTTCTAAATGGTATCTAGCACATTTCTATGCGGTCACTAGGGTGTTGTTTGTGATTGCCAGGGCATTGATATGAGGTTGTTAAGGTGTTCAAAATGGTATCTCGCACATTTCTATGCGGTCACTAGGGTGTTGTGGGTGGTTGCCAGGGCATTGATTAGAGGTTGTTCAGGTGTTCGAAATGGTTTTTCGCACATTTCTATGTGGTCGCTAGGGTGTTGTGGGTGGTTGCCAGGGCGTTGATATGAGGTTGTTGAGGTGGTCGAAATGGTTTCTCGCACATTTCTATGCAGTCAATAGGGTGTTGTGGGTGGTTGCCAGGGTGTTGATATAATGTTGTTGAGGTGTTCTAAATGGTTTCTCACACATTTCTATGCAGTTGCTAGGGTGTTGTTGGTGGTTTTCTGGGCATTGATAGGAGGTTGTTGAGGTGTTCGAAATGGTTTTTCTCACATTTCTATGTGGTCGCTAGGGTGTTGTGGGTGGTTGCCAGGGCGTTGATATGAGGTTGTTGAGGTGTTCGAAATGGTTTCTCGCACATTTCTATGCAGTCAACAGGGTGTTGTGGGTGGTTGCCAGGGTGTTGATATGAGGTTGTTGAGATGTTCGAAATGGTTTCTCGACCATTTTTATGCGGTCACTAGGATGTTGTTGGTGGTGTTGTGGGTGGTTGCCAGGGCATTGATATGAGGTTGTTGAGGTGTTCGAAATGGTTTCTCGCACATTTCTATGCGGTCACTAGGGTGTTTTTGGTGGTTGCCAGTGCGTTGATATGAGGTTGTTGAGGTGTTCGAAATGGTTTCCAGCATGTCTATACGGTCGCTAGGGTGTTGTGGGTGGTTGCCAGGGTGTTACTATGAGGTTGTTGAGGTGTTCTAAATGGTATCTAGCACATTTCTATGTAGTCGCTAGGGTGTTGTGGATGGTTGCCAGGGCATTACTATGAGGTTGTTGATATGTTCTAAATAGTTTCCAGCACATCTATACGGCCGCTAGGGTGTTGTGGGTGGTGTCCAGGGCGTTACTATGAAGTTGTTGAGGTGCTCTAAATGGTATCTAGCACATTTCTATGTGGTCGCTAGGGTGTTGTGGGTGGTTGCCAGGGCATTACTATGAGGTTGTTAAGATGTTCGATATGGTATCTAGCACATTTCTATGCGGTCACTAAAATGTTGTGGGTGGCTGCCTGTGTTGGGTGTAACGTGTTACAAAGTTACTGTTAAATTATTGTAATCTAATTACATTTCATGGTAACGCAGTCATGTAATGTGTTACTTTTAAAATTAAGTAATCTGATTACAGTTACAGACATTAATAAAATTACCTAACTTGGATTACACATTTATTGCTAAGACAATATTAATAAAGTAGAATGCATTTTAAAATGTATTACGTTACTATGTTTGTACTTTTATGTGTGTTACTGTGTCAGCTAATGAGCATGCGCTCTAACAAACCACCATGGCATAGAGGACATGTATTGAGGCGATGGCAGACGAGTGAGCAATGTTACTATGGACGCATCAGAGTGTAGTTGTTTGTTCAAATTGAAAACAAAAGCGAAGCGTTTGAAGTTTTCATGCGCTCACAATCAACCTCAGCGTGTGCTGTGTCAGCGTGCTCCCAACCCTGGCTGGAGGAGAGAGGCACACAAGGCTGGGTTGATAAATCCTCCTCATATCTCCGTGCTCTACACCATCCTTGCGCATCTCCCACGTGTGTCCCTCTGCAGCTGCCGCGGGAGGACAGGGCTCGGCTTCGGGCGTATATGGAAAACAGCGATCGTTCCCGTCTGACAGAGGGCTATATCGCTCACAAGGTGGAAACATTTGTGGAATGGCATCTTGAAAAAGACGTCACTAAGCAAACGGCTCTTTTATGTTCTTTATGTACTGTACACAATAAAACACAAACACAATGCAATAGCTTTACAGATGTGCAAGTGATAAAGGATACTCAATTCGTCAGAGAACAAGCAGGGAGGTAGAAATAATCCACTCGCTGTAAAGTTGTGTAAACACACACATGCTGTACAAGTACACACACAAACAGACATACTGTACATGCACACATACACACCTGAAGATGCTACTACAGCATATTTGAGATAAGAAAGTTAAGTTGCATTTTTAGAAATGCATCGGATCTCTTTAGACAAGTTGCTGTCTTTGTCATATTGCTGTAATTTTGTTATTGTTTTCAGTCAATATTAAAGCACTAAAAGAGCTATTAGTGTTACGTTTATACTTTTCGCAGGCTTGATTGGTTTTAGAAAGTAACTTCAAAGTAAAGTCATTAGTAATCTGATTACATTTCCCATAAAGTAATCAGTAAAGTAATCAGATTAAAATGTTAGAGACACACACACACTCAGGCTTATTTCTAAGGCAGAGCATTATTGTGAATTCCAATAAGAATACAGAAAACACTGTATTTCAAAGTCATTCCCAGTTGTGATTGTAAGGAAAAAAA
The DNA here is from genome assembly GCF_019703515.2 of Myxocyprinus asiaticus. Classification (NCBI taxonomy): domain Eukaryota; kingdom Metazoa; phylum Chordata; class Actinopteri; order Cypriniformes; family Catostomidae; genus Myxocyprinus; species Myxocyprinus asiaticus. The sequence continues at coordinate 9,900,731 of NC_059370.1, read as the reverse complement.
GCATGGCAGAGGAATCCTTTACCATCACACTGGCTGCTAGGAAACTGCTTATAGAACAAACTGCTATGCAGCACAACAGCTGTCTGTTTAATTGAATCATTAAAAATCCTAAACGTCATAATTTGAACCAAAGCTGCTCTAATTTCGTTCAAGCACAGCTAACATCTTTCCTAACATGAAGGTTAATCGCCCAAGCAAGAATAACTGCAAAGAGGACTTGTCTATTTACCTGTTTCATTTGAGATTTTTTAATTAATCTTTCACAGTATATGTAGAGTAATGCTGACATAGTGTTTCAAAGTAACTGTCCTAATTACACGTAAAAAAATATAAATATCACCCAGGATTAGCAGAGACAAAATGTGCACATTTGCAATATGCAATCAGCAAACCATAGCTTTTTAAATCTGGGTTTTAAAAGGTGAATATTTTAACATATACAGGTATATACAAGCCTCCTTGCCCCTTATGTCAGGACACAGGGCAGACTTGCACACTACCTGTCTACTATATTGTCATCTAGACTTGTAATTGGCCCGCAGTGATCATTCAAACAAGCCAACCCATGCTGCTGGAAAAAGAAATACAAGCCTTAAATTGAGATGAGAGATAAAACTAGATTTATATAGGTCATATAATTTTTTTCCATGCCTGAATGCTGCCCGAATTTGTACCATTATGGTAATTATATATAATCATTTAATTGTGGCTTGTAGTAATTATGTACAATGGTTGCACCATCACCAAGAGTCTCTGCTCTATACCAACAAGATGTATTTTTTCGGTCAGCCAATTATGGTATAAAAAGCATAACTCTTCATGTTGGCAGTCGGTCTCCAGAGATCTGTCTGGCATGACTGGAATAACTCTACTCCAATGATGAATATTTTAACAGAGAGGGAGAAAGCCCAGGGTTAGGCTCTCTTGAGTCCATCTCAACAATCGTGCTCAGCCAGAGTCCTAACAAGACCCTCTAGAGTTAAAAACAGTGTTGCCAGATCTCACTAGAAAAACAAGCATCTTGGCTTGACTTTACATATTAGAATTACTTTACACTGAGAAACTTGCAATTGATAATTAAATAAGCTATTTAAACCAGATCTAACCCTTAAAATTGGTAGTGTAGGTTTAACCCCATGAAATTTAGAGATAATAAAATATATTTTTGAGTGTAAAAAAAATGTTTGATGTTTCCACCTAAAGTTAATTTATTTAGATTAATTTTTCAAAATATTAATTAAAAAAAGGCTAAATTGCATCTTAGGCAATCTAATATGATCACTTTTAAATTACGTATTGCATGTTTTGAGAAATCAGTAATTTTAAGAATATCAAGTATAATATGTGCCAATTTACACAACTGTATTCTGGAAATAAGCCCAGAAAGCCACAAATCGCATCTATCCATACACTGAATCTACATGACTTTATGAAAAAAAACAAAAAATGCAGTGAATCTTTTAACAAGCAGACATGGCAACACTGGTTAAAGGTGGGTTTTACATAGCCCACCTCAACCCAAAGCCCTTACCCTCCCTTCCTGGCCCCTCCCCTCTCCTCTGCCCCAACACAGACCCTTAATCTGCAGGACAATCCCGTTTGGCCGAGCAGCTGCCAGGAGTGATCACAGGCAGGCTGCAGCCGCCTTCCCTCGCGGGGATGCCAAGCTGTCCATGGAGGACCCGACACGGCCCACCCGCTCTGTTATCCCTACTCGTTCTCTGCTTGTCTTCTTCAATCACTTTATCCTCTCTCTCTCTGTCTTCTTCAAATCTCTGACTCTCTCGCTTTCACATCCCCTTCCCCCCGTTCACGCTTCTGTGCCCTGGGGCTGTTCGAGACCCTCGTCTTCCTCCCTGTTCCCGCTCTCTGGAATGGATCTATGGGTACTGTTTGATACCGTGATGACAGAACCATTATGAGTGGAGAAACTCTGACTAAAACAAATCACACAACAAAGAAACAGAGCTTAATGGAGTTGTAGAAAAAAAAAAAAAGGAATATTTGTAATCATGAAAAAGCTTAAACTTAGAGGAAATAAATAATAACGTAATGGAGTAATTAAAAGTTAAAAGGTAAATCTGTGTTCACTGTATGTCAGTAATTAGTTTTGACTCAAAAGTCCAAATACACAAATGTGTGTTTTTTTAGCAGTGTTGCTAAATTAGGATATTTTTTTGTGAATTATACAGTATATTTCAAACTCAAATATCAACATCATATTTTTGTAATAGTTGTTGAGTAAACCAAATAACATAATAAAATCCCAATGGGATATATTCAGGCAAGGATCAATACAGTATAATGAAAGTATTTTATCCAAAAGGCTAATCTGTGTTCTCAAATCAAGTGTATTTTTCATAAATGTGAGGTCTGGGCATGCTGCAATTAATTCATTAATTACAAGGTCTGTTTGCCAAAACAATGGCATTTTTGTAAGTTACCTTTTACACTTTTGCTGTAGCATGAATCATTTTGGGCTTCATAATAGTATTACTGTTTAAATTTAGCTGAAAAGCCATTATATAGCCTATTAAAAAAATGATACACTCAATTTAACAAATGTTGACCTTATGTGACAACTCACCCTGCTGTTGGGGCATGTTGTCACAAAAGAGGTCAATGTGTGGTAAATGAATGTTCTAGGTTCAATGCAAGTTAAGCCCACAAGTGAAGTTAATCAACACCATTTGTGACATAATGTTGATTACCACAAAACATTTCGACTCCTGTTTGTAAAGAATTGGCACTTAATTGAACTGACATACAAAGGGAAGGCACTTATAATGGAAGTGAGTGGGGCCAGTCCATAAATGCTATACACATTGTTACAAATGTATAGCCATAAAACATAAACAGTATGTGTGTTAACATGATTTCAGTGCAATAAAATCACCTACTAACCTTATCTGTGTTAAGCTATATCCAATACTGGTATTTTAGAGTTTTGATGTCATGGCAACAAAGTTGAAATATTGGATATAACTTTAGACAGATAACATTAGAAAGCAATTTGATCTAAAGTCATGTTAACATGTATAATGTTTAAATGTTTTAGCTATTCTTTTGAAACAGTGTGTATTTTATCATTTATGGACTGGCCCCATTCACTTCCATTGTAAAAGCCTCATTGTAACCCAATTTGTTTTTTAATTTTATTTAAGAAGTAAATTGTATTTATTTATTTGTGGAAATAAACATTAAAGCTTAACTTGTATTACTCCCAGAACATTTCTTTAAATTAACTGTCTCTTTTTTCCTGTGCAATAACAGTGGACATTTTCAATGTATATATATATATATATATATATATATATATATATATATATATATATATATATATATATATATATATATATACTTTGATATAACTTTTAGGTATGAGTCTATGCAGAACTACACTTAGAAGCATTCACTGGAGTAAAAAAGTGTGACAGCTTGCCCTGATCTCCATTATAAAAATAAAATAAAATAAATAATAATAATATTAAACATCCTTTATAGACAACCTTTAATACAAAACAAGCAATGCATTATTGATTGCGGTGAAGGTCACATCAATAGACTGACCCAATAATCTGCTGAATGTATGCTGAGTGGTTTTGACTGAGGGTAATTCATCATAGCTGTGAGAGACATTGAGCTGTTCGTGACAGTGTGTGGAGGATACAGGTGCTCTAGTGAAAGCAGGCTTTGCACGCTACAGTGAGTCTGGCTGATAGGATGGGCCAGTAACATATGGTGATGGCCATGTGGCAGTCAGAGACACAGTCCTGTCATTTATACTGTGACAGACCTGACTTCTGTTTGTGTGAGAGAGATTTATTACTTAAAACCATATTGTGTATTTAAATTCATTCCCATTGCATTCTTTTATAACCTTGTCAAGTTCTTTTATTTTCCCCTTTATTTCCTTATTTTTTTTATTTACTTCACCACTTATTACTGGTGCTTGTTTTCTTAGGGTTAGTGGTGTGACAAACCTCTAACCCTAACTATTAAACTATGGTGCATACGGCTTGTTGAGGAGAGGCATGCTATTACTTTTCTAAGTGATTATATCAGGTTGCATGGCAAATGATAAATAAACAAATTGAAAAATCCCATAGGAGTACATTTAAGCAGGGACCTCAGCCATATCTAGAGACCGGAATATCATAACTGGGGGTGGTGGCTTGGTCCAGAGAGCAGCCTCCCAGAAAACCCTAGAAACCACCAAGCAATGCCCTAGCAACCATCTAGAATACCCTAGCAACTGCATAGCAATGTGCAGAAAAACCTAAGAACACCTTACCAACCACACAGCAAGGCAAATATACACAACACCGTAGCACTGTGCCAATGAGTTTTGGACAATCAAGCACGTCTTACATTTTCTTCTGAAAATCTAATTTTCTATATTGTCTGTTTCTATTATAGATACTTTATAATCTTTGGAAAATTGCAAATGTTACCAATCATTACAAAAAAAGCTGAGGACACAATGACAGAGAAATTGAAAGATGTAACAGAGCTAAATAGAGAGAGATAAGGTTCAGAAAAGGTAAAAATATTTTCTGTATTATATAAATAATATATGTATCTATACTAATTGAATATATATATATATATATATATAAACAAGACAGGGTGTACCTTGACTCGTTCTGACTGATATTCTATCTAATGTCACAGCGCCATCTGCTGGACTGACTCTTACAAAATACTCATGTAGTTGTTCCATGCTACAACAGATACCTAAGTATCTAAGATGTAAGGTGGGCCATAGGACCCGCCAGGTGGGCCGAACAGTTGGAGGGGTGGGTGTAGGTGTAGTTCTCAAGGTGGGCCAAGTTCATGATTGGGTGGGCCAGGATCACCCAGGCCCCCCTGTGGAGCCGGGCCTGTACCATGATAATGAATGAGTACCATATTTACAGAATACTTCATGGTACCACATTACTAACAGGGCAAAAGACCAAAACAAATGTGTGTGTGTGTGTGTGTGTGTGTGTGTGTGTGTGTGTGTGTGTGTGTGTGTGTGTGTATTAACAGCTCCCTTCTCTCTTCCTGGAAATAAAACTAAAAAAAAATATCTCAGTCAAACAGCAGAGAGCGCTACAACACACATAATAGATTACAAGCCACTTTTTTTTATTATTTTTTTTATCCAGCACTCTAGTATCACTTCATTTCAAGAGCAGATAGAAATACAGTTCAAAGTGTGCTGCTATTTTAACTCCATGACCTGCTGTTACTCTTTCACAGTTTGAGTCAAAGGTCACTCTATCAGACTGCACATGAGTTCAAAGAAAATACTGACTGTGCCAAGCTACCAACCACACACACGTTTGTTTTTCTGTCATAGCTAATGATATTTTCTTATCCTACTCCTAAACCTAAACCCTCACAGAAACCTTTGTATTTTTACATTTTCATTAAGACATTATTTAGAATGTTTATTAAGCCGTTTTACTCAATTGCAGACTTCTCTTTGGAAACTGGAGCACAGTTTGAGACATTAATAAGATTTCCTTTTCTACTCTGTACCTCTGGACACACATGTGAGATGTCTGGGGTCTTTTTCATATAAAAGTATCCATTAGTTCTGTATTAGAAAAACAACTGAGAAGAGTCATTGATTGTAATTTTCAGTCCCATGGAGACAGAGAGAGAGAGAGAGAGAGAGAGAGAGAGAGAGAGAGAGAGTGCGACACCCCACAGTCATAACCTCATTCTTGCTTGTGCAAATGTTGGTCTTGCAAAAACAAACTCTCTCTCAGTATCCAGCAAACCCCATGCCCAAACAAACTCACAATCTCTCTTGTATATTTTCTCTCTCTTTTTGAGACACACACTACCAAATATACATATGCACACACACACACACACACACACACACACACACACACACACACACACACACATGTTGGTGCAGCTATCATTATGTGGACTCTTCATAGACATAATGATTTTTATACTGTACGAACTATAGATTCTATCCCCTAACCCTACCCCTAAACCTAATCCTCACAAAAAACTTTCTGCATTTTTACATTTTCAATAAAACATTGTTTAGTATGTTTTTTAAGCGATTTGAATTATGGGGACACTAGAAATGTCCTCATAAACCACATTTATAGCATAATACCCTTGTAATTACCAGTTTGTAACCTAAAAAAAAGTCCTCGTATACCACTTAATCCTGCCCACACACACACACACACACACACACACACACACACACACACACACACACACATATATATAAGCATGCACACACCTGCTGGATATTTCACCCATTTTATGTCATATTAAGTAAACAGAAAAGACATTGTTCCTAGTCTACCCATGTCTGCTTGGAGTAGGGACTTCTGAAAGGAAACAGGGCAGGAACAATCCCCTGCTGTAGGACTGTTTGCAGCCCTGAGGCTCCAACTGTTCCACACTAAACTACAACAGAGCCATGGTACAACATAAAAATCCCAGCCTATACCCATGAACTTCAGAGATAGCTTTAGAAAAGGACGTGTTCCCTGTCTATATAAACATGAACATTTCTGCATCCCTCCCAAAAACATGTCTAGTCCATTTCTCCTTATACAATTAGATCATCTCCTTAAATAAAGGCTTTTAAGGGGTCATGTAATACATTCATAAAAAGTGGTGGAAGTTTAGAATGAGTCGTGTTTGCAGCTTAGTTCTTTTTTTCACTGGAGAGGAAAGTTTTGAGCTCTGAAAGTAACAGTATAGTTTCATAATATAATGAACCATTTTAACTCAAAAAATCAAGGCAATTTTGATTCGTCTTGGTATAATGGTTTTAAGGCAACACATTCTTCTGAAGTCTTTTAAAGAGTTGCCTGTATTGATCCTGGACAATGCTTTAAAGTGAATTCTTTACTTCCTAGTTTGCAGATGTGTCTGAGAGTCTTTGAATAAAGGTTTTCAACTGTAACTGTAATAAATGACACTTAAAAGATGTATTGTAGTTTGAAAACATTTGCTTTTGAATAACTCATTTACGTTTTCCATATATCATCTGTGCAGCTTTTGAATCCACCTCCGCCAGCCTGAATTTTGACAGTGAGTCTTTGATAGAGAACTGAAAGAGAGAACTCTTCTTTGAAAAATACTTTATGTATATATATATATATATATATATATATATATATATATATATATATATATATATATATATATATATATATATATATATCTTATATCAGCAGGCCTTAGTTTAGATACCTCAGTCCAATTATCAGCCTGAACCGAAACCCAATCCGAGAGGTAATTACCTGAAAATTACATACCTCTTACAGAGCTCATGACACGAGAAGTGGTCCATAACTCTAGCGCTGCTGAAGAGATATATCTGGTGTATTAATCTAAGAAAAAAGCCTGCCTCAAGCAGAGATTGCGAATTAGTGAGGCTAAAAGAGAAAGAGTGCTCATAAGCTGTGTAAATAAGCGGTAATGGAGCTAGGGCATTTTGATCTGCTTTCGTCAATAGCAGCAGAATCACTGAGTATCTATGACAACCTGGATGCAGACTCCTTAAAGTCAACATGAAATCAAAATTTACCCTATTTGCTTTTTTCAAAACATGTTTCTGGTTTCTTACCCCCACTGGCCCGATATAAGCTCAGTTCAATTGATCCTTCTATCAATATATTTTTTTTAATATGTTCAAAAAAGGAGTACAAAACCTGCCATAATTACTAAAAAAAGAAGTTGATAAAAAGATCTATTGCAATATCTTGTGATAATATATGCAATATGAGAGATTTATAAACAATCTTAGTGGGCCGGTCATTTTTGACTGGGAACACAAAAAGTGTTGGCACAAAACTAACACAACACAAGGGTTAAAAAATGCTTGTCTTCGTAATCTTTCATCAAAATGTAATAACTTGCTCCACCTCTGAAATGACTTTCCTTTTTGGCTGACATCACCTAGGCCATATGGGTGGGGAAAATAATGTTAACAACTATCAAATAGCTACAGTATTTAGGCATTGTTTTTGGCTACTGTTGCATGTAATGCAGCCTAAAATCTTGCCAAAAGTTAACGGAATAATTTAATGCTGGTTTATGTTGAGGTTACAGCACTAAAAATACTAACAGATCTGAAAAAAGAAGCAGTACTATTTAGAGATGCTCTCAAAAAACTCTTGGTCACTCTTGGTAAAGCAGATAAAGGCTCAAATATATTTGTACAGATACCTGGCACAAAATGTTCATCCTTTCTACACTCGTCTACAAGCTTACAAACTACTTTTTACAATCCAATAAATTCAGGATGGATAAAAACAAATCCTTCCCTTTATCTCATTGAATAACTTGTTTCAATATGGAATATGTCAGATTACGGAACTAAAACGGGTTGCGAACACTGTTTAATGTTGATTTGAACAGTCAGACATATATGCACACATGATAAACGTGTATAAACGTTTATTCTTTCTGGTGCTAATCCTCACAATTCAATTCAACAGTCATTGGATAGGCCAAAAAATATTACTCAAACATGTTCTAGTTTTGTTCAACACATTTTTGTCACATTATTTTAAAATGTGCTAGGAAGAACCATGACAGAACAGAAAAGAAGACCTAAATGTGAAGACAGTGGAGAATTTTGAGCATTCCCTTTTTCACTTTCATACCCTATTCACTTTAACATACCCTAAACACACTTAAAAAAAAAAAAAGGTCCCAGCTTATTCCTCCATTTAAAACTCTACTCAGCTTCTTTTGACATATTTCTTTTCTCCCTATTTGTTTCTCTGCACAACAACTGAGCAATCTAGTCTCATAGAAACATGTTACTATACCTACATTTTTGCAAAATGAATTTACATGGCTCGTTGCATCGTGACAGGTGCTAAACAATGACTTTTTCACTTTCATACAAATCACGGCAGATAATCAGTACATAAACACTTACTTTCCAACCTGTTTCTCACACAATGCTATATTATGACATCAAAACAGTTTACTATAGTGCATGACTTGTAAGGTGATATATTTTAACGTTTGCATTACATAACCAACTACATTTACAAGCATGTTCGAAAGTGATCAAACTGTGATGCAAATGACCGGGTTGCAAGTCCTGAAGCGCACACAAGTCGACAAGTGAGCCAAAAGTGTCATAGAAGCACCACAAAATGATGTGGCTGCTTTAGCAATTGCGCTTTTCACCTTACATTTGTTTTTATGACACTATCGGCTAGGTATAGGTTTAAGGTTTCGGGGAAGGAGGTATGTTTTGTTGAATTAAAACTTGATTTGTATTTAACTTAAAAAGCATCTTCAGGGAGACATGGCAGAATTTGTTTTATCAATATCATATCAGTCTAAGACAGACCGTTGCTAAGGTTGCCTTGATTCATCACTAACCGTTTCTGTAGATCTCTGTACATGTAAGCATTTTGTGCACTTTGCCTTCAAAGTGCAGGACCCAGATGTGCATTTCTTCCTGATCCCAGAGATTCCATTAAATCATGTAATGACAATCCTTAAGTCCCTAATCCCAATAGCCGGAGGGAAATCGCAGAGATAGAGAATCCAAATGGTGTCAAAGAAGGGATTACCAGATGCAACACTGCTCTGGGACCATGCATGTAAAATGTATCCCAAAGACCTGATTTCCCTATCCAAACACCGACATTGACTTTATGTGAGATGTGTGGATTTCACGGAAATCTCTTAAGGAAGTGACCTCAGTACACAAACATTTCTAAACATGGATTTGTGTGTTGACGCACATTGAAACCGATTATTAGACACACATAACCGGCTGACCCAGTGGAAATTATATGAGCAAAGAAATGGGTTAGAAATCAGGATCTGATTGGAAAGTGGTCGTAAGAGGGAGCCTGTAGAGGAAATTCAGCCTAAATGGAAAGACATTTCAAAAGCAGAGCAAGTTATTATACTTTGATAAAAGATTATAAAAACACTTTCTTTTTTCTATGGAATAATGTGCATTGATGAATCATGCACAATAAGTTCAGGATTGTGCATTATGAAAGTAAATAGTGTCAAATTTAATTTCATGTTGACTTTAATGTTCTGAAATCATTACCATCATTGGTTCTGAATGACTTTTAGGTGTGTTGATATGTAAACGTGGGCGGTCATATGTTAAAGGAATATTCTGGGTTCAATACAAGTTAAGCTCAATCAACAGCATTTGTGGCATAATGTTGATTACCACAAAAAAATTAAAATAATTCTGACTTGTCCCTCCTTTTCTTTAAAAGAAGCAAAAATCGAGGTTTCAGTGAGGCACTTACAACTGAAGTGAATGGGATGTAAAAACACTCACTGTTTTAAAAGTAGAGCCACAAGACGTAAACAATATGCATGCTAACATGATTTAAGTGTGATAAAAACACTAACTAACCTTTTCTGTGTAAAGTTATATCCATTTTAAAACGTCATTGCCATGATGACATAACGTCATAAACCCTAAAACGATTGTAAAAACAAGGATTTCAACATCTTTACAGCTCAAATAATACACAAGTTTTAACAGAAGAATTAATGCAAGTGCTTTTATAAAATTATAAGCTTCACATTTCTGTGTTTAAACCCTCCAAAAACTGGCCCAATTGACTTCCATTGTAAAGCCCCGTTCACATTGTCAGCGAATTTGTCGCTAGATGTCGCTAGTCTCGTCCTACATCTGTCACTCTAACGTTATTAGTTGGCTGCACAACTGGTCATAGCTTCAGAAAATCTGATCGCAGATGAGCTAGATTGCTGTAAAACAACTATATCATTCTTATTTGACAAAGAATCATTTGTTTTGCCTCTAATAATGAACATTCTGCGGGGGGAGAGTGCCTTTATATAAACTACAGCTGTGCTCAATGCATCCTATCATGAACAAGACGAACAATCTATTAATGTATGAATTTAACTCACTAACAATGTCGACAATTTCTGGTGCATTATCCAATTCAGTTTACTTGCTGCTAAAAATGAGCATTCTGGACAGGAAAGTATTATAAATGCAGCAATACTCAATGCATGTTATCAACACAAAGATCGATCTTTCAATGTATCAATCCAACTCACTGACAATTTCTGACATGGTTTTCCACACTTCACTGTTTTATTATATCCATGTAAGTTGTTACAGAAACATAATATAGAATGAAATCGATGATAGCAATAACTCCTCCGTCTTTCCTGCACTCGTCTCCATTATCTCACAGGAGACAGATGAAGTGAGTTTCACTGTCTTTTCTCATTGGCTGTCGCTGCACGATATCGCTCTGCATTTGCATCAAGTTGAATTTTCTCAACTTTGTCGCATCTCTTGACACGCCCACATCCTGTCGCCAACAGTCGCTGTTGCTCGTGTCACCGGAAGTCGCCAGCTCTCATTGAAAATCAATGGTCTCCTGTCGCATCCAGCGACAAAATCGCTGACAATGTGAACGGGGCTTAAGTGCTTCACTGTAACCTCGATTTTTGCTTTTTTTAAAGAAAAGCCTAAATAAATGTTTTTGGTAATCAATATTATGCAACAAATGCTGTCGATTGAGCTTGACTTGTATTAAACCCGGAATATTCCTTTAATGAATACATTGATAGTTCTGATATCAAAACCATGATGCGTTGATGACCAGTTTCTGCAGCTTAGTTTTATTGAATGGGCACTGTAAATGTAAGTATATGTCTGTAAAGTTGATTAAACTCTTTTATTTCAAAAGAGCATGGAAAATTTGGTTTCCTGAGATATATTCCACTTAAAACACATGGTTTATTGCTAAAAGACATCTGTGACCTGTCTCTTTGACTCAAAAACACATTTTGAGTTTTATGAACTAAAAAACAAACCGTTGTCGAGATATAATCATTTACATTTTGGCTTAAACTTTCCTTTTTACTATTATGCATCAAACTCAAAATGTGTTCTGGGGTCAAAGTGACTTAAAATGATATAGCATGTCACATTTGTCTGATTTTCCTGCTCAGCAACAGCCATGAAGCCACAAGTGAAACCAAACCTCCTCTTAAGACTGTCTGCATGAACCTGTCAATCATCTGTTACTGCATGGCTGTGCTTCTGTCTCTTGAGTTTGCTCCTGTGTGTTCGCCCAGCAGCCCTGCATTGACTCACACCCCACTAACATGCACACACACAGAGAGAGAGAGAGAGAGAGATTGGGGGTCTCTCTCATCAAGGCCCTGTTAAATGTATTCAGAGCTCTTTAGTCCAAAGGTCATTTGCATAAAATGTGTTTGATAAAAAGAGCTGATGGAGGTTGATGGTTTTTAGCATATTATCATAAAATTAGTCAAATGAATTGGATGTCTGATCAGTTCTCTTAATGTAAAATGTTTCAAACATGCAACACATGCACTGATATACTGCTTATCATCTCTCTCCATCTGGAATGGAGCCTCAAGTCTGAGCCACAAACCCTCTGATCTTATGGGAATGTGCCCTGTCCTTGGTGCTGAAACAGACCTACATGTTCATCAGACAACAATTTAAAGTGACATAGCTTAGGTATATGGAAATAAAAGAGTTTGATGTACTACATAGACATACTCGAATGTTAACAGTGCAAAGCTCCCTCCTCAGTAGTGGTCTCTAGGGACCCGACAAACCGTGGGATTTCGAGCTGGATTTAGGTCAGATTTTCAAGTATAACTTAAGGTTTGGGATGGGTTGATTTATTACATATAATATATATATATATATATATATTTTAATTTTAACGTATAACTTGTTTCATGCACTCTTACTCACAACACATGCAAACAGACAAGTTGGCTGTTCATACCGACATGTTTTTGCGTGCATCTGCGTTGTTTTTCAAATGTTTTTCTATGTAAACACATAGAAACGGATGGACGGATGTTTTTTCAGTCTCACGCTGGATCAGGATTGCCTAATTTTTTAGACAAATGTCACTTTAAAAATAACTTACATTTTTATAAACGCATCTCGAGACATCTGCTTTCTGTTTCATTCGTTGCTCCGCGTCTAGCTTTCTTTTTTTTTGCTGTCGTTGCTCAGGTGTCACAAAGTTTTGACATTCTGAAGAAGTTCAAGTTGCAAAAGGGACTTCTTACACTGTTACACATGATTCCAGATTGTTCTTCACTGGGAAAATTTCAGTGCCTGATAAAGTAAGCCAATGTTTTTTTCTCTTTCGCTCTGGTGTTCTGAGGAGCCGCCATGCCTTGTAGGTTTACTGTTATTATACTGTTCCAAATGTTGCCTATAGAATTTGTAAAGACAGTGAGCGATTTCACATTCAGGTCAGGTTAAAATAAATAAAAAATTGACGTATCACTTGGGCCAGGTCAGGACACAGACGAAATTACAGAAAAACTTAACTAAAATTATAAGTGGACTTCAGGCAAAAAAATAAAATGCTACTAAATTGTAGAACAGGTCCTCGGTAAAAGCATCAAGCAAGTGTGATTTCTGCTGTATGATCTGAGATACAAGATGACCTTAGATGCTTTCACTTCCGATTGTGTGGGAGTTTGGAAACACTGTTTTCTACAAGCTGCATGCCATTCATGATTCATTAGCTGCAACAAGCCTGGTGCTTCTCCGGGAACTTTCACTAAACTTACAGCAAATGTTATTTCTGTAAGGATATAAATAATTTTACAGAGGAGGGTGGGAAGTGTGTTTATATGCATAGCATACTTATGGCTCTTCCTGGCCTATTTAGTCAAGCACACATGCACATACAGTTGCAATCTAAATTATTCAACCCCACCAAGACAGTAAGGATTTACAAAGGTAAGCTTTTCTGATGACCCAGAATTTTTAAACTTTACATCTATATCAGTTGAGTGACACATTCAAAGTCATAGTGTGTATATTTGACCTAATGTTCAAATCAAAATCAAAATCAAATCAAAATCACTTTTATTGTCACACAACCATGTACACAAGTGCAATAGTGTGTGAAATTCTTGGGTGCAGTTCCGAGCAAACAGAGTAGTCGTGACAGTGATGAGACATATACCAATTTACAATAAACATTAGATTTACACAACACAATTTAAAATCTAATATACACATAATTACACACAACACAATATACAAATAATAACATACAATGTACAGTATACAATACACACAATATAGAATACACATTATACAATAAAAATAGTACATAGAGTATATATAAAATATAAAGTAGGTTGTATTGTACTGTATTGACATTCAGGCTGTCGTTGATAGTAAGTTGCCAGTGTGTTGTTAAGAGAGAATATAATTTATGACAGTGAGATATAAGAGTAATAAAGTGCAGTGCTGAAGTATATTGATCGTGAGAGATCAAGAGTTCAAAAGTCTGATTGCTTGGGGGAAGAAGCTGTCATGTAGTCGGCTGGTGCGGGTCCTGATGCTGTGATACCACCTGCCTGATGGTAGCAGTGAGAACAGCCCATGGCTTGGGTGGCTGGAGTCTCTGATGATCCTCCGAGCTTTTTTCACACACCGCCTGGTATATATCCTGGAGGGAGGGAAGCTCACCTCCGATGATGTGTCTGGCAGTTCGCACCACCCTTTGCAGGGCTTTGCGGTTGTGGGCGGTGCTATTGCCGTACCAGGCGGAGATGCAGCCAGTCAGAATGCTCTCTACAGTGCTGGTGTAGAGCCGTGTGAGGATGTGGCGGTTCATTCCAAACTTCCTCAGCCGTCTCAGGAAGAAGAGGCGCTGATGAGCCTTCTTCACAACGGCCTCAGTGTGGACCGACCATGTGAGTTCCTCAGTGATGTGGACACCCAGGAACTTGAAGCTGCTGACTCTCTCCACTGGTGCTCCATTGATGGTGATGGGGCTGTGTTCTCTTTCTCTTCTCCTGAAATCCACCACAAGCTCCTTTGTCTTACTGATGCTGAGGGAGATGTTGTGCTCCTGACACCAGTGTGTCAGAGTGTGCACCTCCTCTCTGTAGGCTGTTTCATCATTATCAGTGATCAGACCTACCACCGTCGTATCATCAGCAAACTTAATGATGGCATTGGAGCTGTGTGTTGCCACACAGTCATGTGTGTACAGGGAATACAGGAGTGGGCTGAGAACACAGCCCTGTGGGGCTCCAGTGTTGAGGGTCAGTGATGAGGAGATGTTGCTGCCCATTCTAACCACCTGGCGTCTGCTTGACAGGAAGTCCACGATCCAGCTGAACAGTGAGCTGTTTAAGCCAAGATCCCGGAGTTTCTCATCAAGCTTGGAGGGCACTATGGTGTTGAATGCTGAGCAATAGTCTACAAACAACATTCTCATATAAGTGTTCTTTTTTCCAGGTGGGAGAGAGCAGTGTGTATTGTAGATGCAATGGCATCATCAGTGGAGCAGTTGCTACAGTAAGCAAACTGCAATGGGTCCAGTGATGGAGGCAGCACAGAGCAGACGTAATCTCTGATTAGTCTCTCAAAGCATTTGCTGATGATGGGGGTCAGAGCAACAGGACGCCAGTCATTTAAGCAAGTGATTTTGGATTGCTTTGGAACAGGCACAGTGGTGGACATTTTAAAGCATGTGGGGACTACAGACAAAGAGAGGGAAAGGTTGAAAATGTCAGTAAAAACACCAGCCAGTTGGTTCGCACACGCTCTGATGACGTGGCCCAGAATGCCATCTGGACCCATGGCTTTGCGGATATTCACCCGTCGGAAGGATCGTGTTACATCCGCTACAGAGACGGAGAGTGAACTAACCTCTGTAGCTTCGGCCGCGAGAGCTCTCTCCACGAGGGCGGTGTTATTTCCCTCGAAACGAGCATAAAAAGTATTTCGCTCATCCAGGAGAGAGGCAACGGTGTTCACTGCGGAGTTTTTATTCCCTTTAAAGTCTGTGATGATATTAATTCCCTACCACATGCTTCTAGAGTTGGTGGTGTTAAACTGTTCTTCAATCTTGTTCCTGTACTGACATTTTGCTGTTCTGACATTTTCACTTAGGGGTGTACTCACTTTTGTTGCCAGCGGTTTAGACATTAATGGCTGTGTGTTGAGTTATTTTGAGGGGACAGCAAATTTACACTGTTATACAAGCTGTACACTCACTACTTTACATTGTAGCAAAGTGTCATTTCTTCAGTGTTGTCACATGAAAAGATATATTAAAATAATTACTAAAATGTGAGGGGTGTACTCACTTCTGTGAGATACTGTACCTGAAACATTTATTTGCCATTATTAAGGATAAAGGATGCTCCACAAATGATTGACTTTGGGGGTTGAATATTTTTGACATGACATTTGTGGAGAGAATTAGTTATTTTTTATTTTAAAATGTAGGTAAACTGAATTCTTTGTTCTCAAAATCACTCAAATGTGTATTAAAAACTTACTTTGACTGTTTACTGAGGTTTTAGTTGATGTGTTTTAATTCACATCACCAGAATGTCTTGCTGGTCAGGGGGGTTGAATAATTTTGATTGCAACTGTACACTGCCTTATGTAATAACACAACTTACATGCACCCTCACTTATGTTACATCAGTAATTAAAACAAATGCTGGCATCTGTGCCACCGCTTTCCCCTCTCTCTCTTAAATCTAAGGCTCACATTTATGTAAATGAAGACTCAAGTGTTTGGTCAACATAATTAAAGGATGCAGTACTATTTTACATTGTACTGTTGGGGTAACCATGTAGGTTTATAATTCCTGGTTGGAGCTACAGTATCTGTTAGCATTCCCATTTATCTCAATGACAGTTGCTCGAAAAGCGCATACAGCCCCAGAAGTCTGCAGCTTGCATGCTGCCGTCTTTGCTCATGTGCACTAGATACAGGCTTTTTGAGATGTGCTTTAGCCCCAGAATGGTGTACTTGTGGCATCTACCAGCAGAGGCTAATTGATCATGCTAACCAGCAAGACCTTGACCCCTTGGGGGTAACAAATTTCACTACTCAAGGGTGCGACAGTTACCTTCAAATGCCAGTGACATTAAACTGGATGTGTTTTTATTCGAGCTTGATCTCATGAAAATTCTGTGAATGTGACAACATTTTTGCAAAATGTCAAAAGATATTGCATGGTTCATTACACGAATCAAAGCAGTTTTGAGGTGAAATGTCCACTGTGTGGCACTAACACTGAGTTAGATGTTCTCCAAACAGATTAGGTTTTTTAAGATTAATGCTCTATCAAGTTTTAAATCAACAATACGGACCTCCCTACAACCTTAAACCTGAACCTAACTGATAGCGAAAAAAACAAAAATGCATTTGCTGAAGCAACAACTTCATTTTGTGGTGCTTCTATAGTCCCGTGCAACCTGGTAAATTGCAGTAAAAAATTGTGATTAATTTTACTGGTAAATATGCCACATCCCATACTCTCTTAAAAGAAGTTGAAGCTCCACCACCCAGACTCTGAATTAACAGGGAGTAATACACTGATGCCTCATGACCTTTTCCAAAGGCAGTAATCACCACTTCCAGAGTATCTGCCGCTTTAGTGGGGTGTGTGCTACTCTCAAAAACAGTGCAGAGCAGGTGGTGCAGCTGTAAATACCTACAGAATTGAGATCTGGGAATCCCAAAATGTTGAATCAAATTTTCAAAAGATCTCAATACTCCACTCTCATACAGGTCACAGAGTGTATTAACCCCCCTCATAATCCAGTCTGTCCAGCAGAAAGGGGACTTAGTAATACATAGTTTAGGGTTCAGCCATAAGTTCGAGGCAACATTTAGATAAATATCCTAATTAAACTCTCTGGACACTTTTGTCCATACCGAGTGCAAATGCGAAATAACGTGTGTGATTTAACTTCTCTGGTTAGATTGATAGAAAGGCTTCGCAATGGCAAAATAGGGGCAAGAACTTCCTGTTCAATAGAAAACCAGGGAGGGGCTCTTTCAGGTGGAAGCGACCAATGAGCCAAATGCCTGAGACCGAACGCATAATAATAAAACAAAATCTTGTGTAGGCCTAGCCCACATTTGTCAATCGGCCTGTGTAATTTGTTGAAAACAGTCTTGGACATTTACCATTCCAAATGAAGGACTTCACTATGCTATCAAATTGTTTTAAATAAGAGAGGGGGACATCTATAGGGAGTGACTGTAGCAGGTAGTTGAATTTTGGAATACAGTTAATTTTAATAACATTAACCTTCCCAATCATAGATAAATGTAATGAAGCCCACCTGTCCACATCGCTCGTAAACCTTTTTATTAAAGGGTCAAAATTAACTCTAACTAAATCAGACAAATTTGCTGGGAATAAAATACCCAAATATTTAGTGCCCTGTTTGGGCCACTGGAAGGCGCCCGGCTGGAAGGCCGTTACTGGACAGTACGCTGTCAGGGCCAAAGCTTCGGATTTAGACCAATTGGCTTTGTATCCTGAAACCTCGGAAAAGGAATTAATAATTCTGTGGAGGCAAGGCATAGATCTAGTAGGGTCAGAGACATATAATAAAATATCATCTGCATAAAGCAGAAGCTTATGCGCCACACCTCCCGCCATCACCCCTGGAAAATCATCCTCCTTTCTTATCGTGGCTGCTAATGGTTCCAGGGCAAGACAGAACAATAATGGGGAAAGAGGGCAACCCTGCTGAGTGCCCTATTCAAAGTAAAATAATTTTTTGTACCGCTGTTACAGGGTGTCTATAGAGTAACTTAATCCAACCAATAAATGTACTCCCGAACCCGTACATTTCCAAAATCTTAAAAAGATAATCCCATTCTACCATATCAAAAGCCTTTTTGGCATCAAGTGAGATGGCAGCAACCGGAGACTGATCATTCGCTACTGACCACATGATATTGATGAAACGTCTAATGTTATCAGAAGAGCTACAGCCCTGAAGAAACCCCACCTAATTATATGGATAAGAGCTGTCATAACTTTACTTAATCAGTTAGCCAAAATGTTTGACAAAATATTTACATCTAGCTGGATCAGGGAAATTGAACGGAAACTTTTACACTCGCTTGGATCTTTGTCCTTTTTAAGAATCAGACTGATCTGGGCTTGTGTCATGGTTGGGGGAAGCTTTCCATTCTTTATTGATTCCGTATAAACTTCTAACAAAAGTGGAGCCAATTTTGTAGCATAAGATCTAAAAAATTCAGTGGCAAAACCATCTGTCCCCGGAGCCTTGCCTGTAGGTAAGGCCTTAATTATCTCGTCAAGCTCCTCCAAGGTTATCTCAGAATCAAGAGAATTTTTTTGCCCAGTCATCAATTTAGGGAGTTCTAGAGGTTCCAAATATCTTCATCAGTAGACGAATACGTGGAACTATAAAGATCAAAATAGAACTCTTTAAAGGCATTATTAATATCAATGGCCGTGGGAATGGTAGAAAAAGACTCTCTCTTCTTTTCAAGCCAAAAGCTTCTCTTATTTGTTCACCGACTCAAAGTATGACTGTCTTGCCCTGAATAACCAAAACTCCACTTTCCACAACAAAATAGTATTATATCTGTATTTCAATCGGGTCAATCGAGGCCATCAGTCGATATTCGGCGCTTCAGCTCTGCCTCTGCACTTCTAATATTCCCTTCCAACTCTACGGGTTCTCGTGCTTTGGATTGTCGTGATTTGTTGAAAATCAGGATTTTGCAAAAGGGATACATTAAAGCGCCAACTACAGTTTATGATTTCTTTTTCTCTGTATGTGGCAACATCTCTAAACTCACCAGGGCGTGATCTGAGACTAAGATGTTTCCAATTGAACAATCCACAACAGATGAAATGAGGGACTTAGATATATATATAAAAAAACTATTCTAGAATAAATCTTATGGACTGATGAATATAATGTATAGTCCCTACCAGATGGGTTCAAAAGTCAACAAATATCTGCAAGACCAAGATTTTTACACATTCAGTGAAACGTAAATGTTGCTCTAGGGTGCTTACACACTTTTGCTTCACTATGTTCAAGGACTGAGTCCATCAAGAGATTAAAGTCTCCTCCCAATATTATATCATGAGGGGTGCCAGCGGCTTGTAACATTCGTTCAAGATCTATAAAAAAGCCCTGATCATCAGCGTTAGGTCCGTATATATTAGCCAAAATCAACCTTTGCCCCTGAATGTCTGCTAAAACAATAATGACTCTTCCTAATTTATCTTTAATCTGTTTGAGACATTTGAATTGTAGATGTTTACTTATCAATGTAATGACTCCCCTGCTCTTACTGGAGTGAGCACTAAAGAAAACATGCCCACCCCATATCTTCCAAACTTTTTCAGCTTCCTGCGAGGAAAGATGTGTTTCTTGAAGAAACACTATATCACATTTCTTACTCTTAAGAAAAGAAATAACCTTCCTTCTTTTTATGGGGTGCCCCAACCCATTCACTTTCCACGTGGAGAAAGATAACACACTCATATTAACATCTGACATTTTTATATAATAGAAAAATAAATTGTGTGTCAAAAACAAGATTATACAGACCACATTCCAGCATTAGTGCAACAACCAAACCCCGAACAAAACAAACAGAAAAATGAAAAATGTGCGCATTAACCCCACGCACGACAGCGCCAACCGGCGTCAATCCCTCTAAACTCAAAGAGTCCATGCATGCCTACGAGAGCCCCCGCGACAATTTTGCCATCAGATTGCTCAATCCGGTGCTTCTGTACAAATTTTGTGAATTGTGAAAAATTACATAACAGAAAATACTTTGTAAAACAAACCCCAGCCAACAGGCAGAATAAACACAAAGAACTTGTAGATTCATTCACATAAATGTAAGCGCAGCGTAGTTCTAGCAGGAAGACTAGCAGCTGTACATCATCGCACCATTAGCTAGGTAACTCCCAGCCAATCACATGTAAGCCATTGCTTTATAAGTTTGCTCACAATCTATCACATTGCTGTTTCAGTGTGATAACATGGCAACCTCCACCACCCCACCACCACCAGTCGAGTCCCGTCCTGCACGGGGGTAGGCTCCTCGCCCCTGCCTCCTATCTCCGGCAGGATATGACGGTTCGGAGTACAACTTCTTCGGACCGCCAGACGGGGCTTATGCCAAAGAGAGACATTACATTTCTGTTTTATATTCATCAAATAAATGTCATCTTAAATTTCACTCAAATCTGCAAGTCTTCCTGATAGAACTGTCTCGAAGGTGTGTTCCTCCACAAAACAAACTCCAGCCGATATAAAGCCGTTCAGTGTCCTCAGACAAACAAACAAGTGTTCAGTGAGCCGGCTGTTTATGAGTGCAGCAGATGACGTAATCATTCCAATGTCCCGCAAAAATACTCCACAAAAACAAACTCCGGCCAACAGGAGGCATAAGCACAAAGAACAAACAGATTCATCCACAACTGTCCTGAAGGAGTGTTATTCCACAAAACAAACTCCAGCCACTAGGCGGAACCAGCACAAAAAGAAACAAAACAGGCGTCCCGGTTCCTCGGATGGTCAAGAGTGTATTATTCACTCGGAGGCCACATAAAAAAAAAATACACCATGACTTACTCAGTCTGTCAACTTTATAAAAGACATCTTTGTGTGGGCATGTAAATATTTTGCAGCCATCCTTAGTATCCATTCTCAATCTGGCTGGGAACTTCAATGTAAAAGCGATCTTCCGTCCATGCAAAAGTTTCTTGAAGGAGTGTTATTCCACAAAACAAACTCCAGCCGCTAGGCAGAACCAACACATAAAGAAACAAAAATGGTGCACAGCTTCCTCAGACAGCCAAGAGTAAGTACAGCAAGTCAATCCACTCACATGAGAAACACAATGGTTTACTCGCCCATTGTTTCTATGAAGGACAGTGCTTGCTTGGGACACATAAATACTTTGCGGCCATCCTTAGTGTCTATTCACAGTTTGGCCAGAAACATCAGTGCAAAAGCGATCTTCCGTTGATGTAAGAGTTTCTTACATTCCTTGAATCGATCACGTTTCTCTCTTGTCGAATTTGCAAAGTCTGGGAACAAGAAAATATTGTGGTTCTTCCAAGACAGCTTTCCTTTGCTCCTCGCCTGGCGCAACACGAGATCTTTATCGGATGATCTCAGAAATTTGGCCAGAATTGATGGGGCCTGTCTCCCTCAGCAGATCTGCGAGCCGGGACTCTGTGAGCTCGCTCGCTTTCCATTTTATGGCCTGTTATGTCGAGCAGACACTGGAAGAGCTCTTCTAGGAATTTCACCATATCTCTGCCTTCTTCGTGCTCAGGAATTCCAACAATTCGTACGTTATTTCGTCAGCTCCTATTTTCAAGATCTTCCAGTTTTCCAAAATGCTTTCCACATCTATCTTGGTCGCTAGAGGATTAGCGGATAATTCCCTTTCCGATGACTCCATATAATCGATCCGTTTCTCAACATCTGCCACTCTCGTAATCAACTCAGATAATTTTGTTTCCATCGCCGTAATCGATCGACGTATTACAGCGAGATCCTCCAAGTCAGCAACAACTTTCGTCAGCATCACAGACATGTTGGACAGTTGATGCTGGATTTCTCCCGCCGCACTGTCCAAACCGAGTCCCTGGTCTGCAGGCCTGTCAGAGGTTTCAGCTTGAGCACGTAAGTATCTTTTAATGTCTCCAGAGCCTGAGGATTTTGACTTCTTTGCCATTTTTACCTCAAAGAACAAATATGTAGCTGGATGTATCGAATCTCACTGGATTATAAAATGAAAATAATAAAAAAAATTAGCAAAGTGCGCAGAGCTCGCCGTTTACACGTCTGCTCCTCACATGGCGTCACGTGACCTCCGCTGCATCCACATTGTTAAACAAGCATCGTTAAACAAGCATCGTTAAATCATCTCATTGTTATGTGACTCGATTGTTTTTTTTTTGGGAGAGTTGCGTAACTTGCTTTTAAATGGTAGTAACGTTGTTTTTTTTTTTAGCAGGCTCGAGTGCATGTCCGGCTATGTGCTCTTTGCCAGGGAGACAAAGCTTAACATTAGCACTCTCCTGCCATCCTTCGAGGAGCACTGTTACTTTGTTCCTGTGTTGTTTTTGTTTTGTTTGTTTTGTTTTTGGTTCTAAATTGTTAATTGTTTTTTTGCTTATTAATTGTTTGTTTTTCATACATCTTCAGCCGGTGCAAGTCCAATTGTGCCGGTTTGTGTCTCTTTCTCATTGAAGACTGTTTGGTTTCACTGATGCTATAGTGAAGCACTCAACTGTTTCTGTTTGCTTTGAAAGAAATATTGAGCACACGTCTATCTGGCCCTTCTTGTGTTTCCAGGCCTAAGCCGTTATGCACCTGGCTGTATTGATTTTTTTTTTTTATTTGGCCTGTTGATTTAATTATAATTTTTTTTGGCAAAACAAAAAAATATTTTGCATGTGCCACCCAGTTGTCCTTTGTATTGTGGTTAATTGGTCCTTTTGTTTTGGAATTTGTAGATGCTGAGGGCCAAGAGCAGGCGGGCTAGCTTCCTTGCACTGTTTTAGTGGTGGTGGTGTGTCTCGCACAGAGTGCTGTGTTTTGTCACCTACATTCAACTTTATGGTGTGTAGAGTTTGTGTGAAGTGCATGTACGCTAGAGTGGTGTGGGTTCTTTTTTTTAAAACCCAATCTTGTAATAGCTAGCCTGCTTCTTCCTGATTGGGAAGCCTCAGCCCTGCGGTATTTGTTGTTTTGTTTATTTCTCTTTGTTTCTTGTATATGTGAAATTGTTTTCTCAGACCATTGACGTTTGACGCTGCAGGCTGCGGAATGTGTTTTAGCCTGTTCTGTCTGACTTGGCCAAATTCAGATTTTTAACATTCTAATTGTGTATCAATAAACCCACATCTCTAGCCTTCATTTATTTGTAGAACAAACATGTGTGACCTTTTGGGTTAATACCTGTGTGAACATTTGGGTTAAAACTTGTGTGATCTTTTGAGTTAATACCTACGTGCTTAGTAATATGTCCCTGGGTGCAATTCCCAGGGTGGTGTAGTCGGCTCATATCTCCATCTAGCACTTTAATACTGGTAGTTTGCCATAACCCCCTTCTCTAGCTCCGCCACACTTGGCATAAAGCTTAAAGTTCACATAAAATTTACACAAGGTTAACTATATTTGCTGCTCCAAACTTTCTTTAAAACCCCACAGAGTGTACACAACAACATCTTTTTCTGATCGAATGTGGATTAAGCTCCCAAGGGAAAGTTCTTCAATGGCATCAGATCTACCTTTTCACTCATAACATTGGGAGAGTGTAACGGGAGCCAGCTGGTATGTGATAGCTGTGCTATCCTTGTTGGCGCTCCCGCCTCCCATGCCGGCTGACGCCAGATTGAATCCCGCTCGGAGCGGTTCGAGCAGGACCAGTTACAAGAGCACCCTCTGTTTGCACGTATAAATGTAACACATCATAAGAAAGTGTTTCATCGCTGTTCAAATGCTCCTTGGATCACATAATCACAACTGAATAGAATAAATATTAAATGAAAGAAATTACTATTAAATACAAAGCAATCTTTTCAGTAATCCAAATACTTTTTGAAAGTAACTGTATTCTTTGTACCAACAATTAAAATTGTAACTATAGCGGAAAACAGTTTCTAATATTTAGTATTTTAAATACCTAGCTAGCCCTGTTACATATATTCTGTTACTCCCTAACCCTGTAGTAAGGTGATTATATGAGACTAGGTTGTATTATTGATGTAGCTAGCTATAAAAATATCAATGGTTTAACTAACTTTAACCACTCAGCAAGATTCTCTTCAAACTGTTGCTTCGCCATGACAGTAGTTCACCTGTAAAAGAAAACGGTCCATTTCAGAGGACAGTTTACACAATTATCCACTATAACACCACATGTGGCAATGCTGAGAATGCAACGTACAAGAATTTGCATCATACAACACTTTCGGTTTCACTGTACCACATTGGTGGAATGACCTTCCCAACTTCATCCGTGAAGCAGACTCACTCTGTCTTCATAAAACGGCTAAAAACACATCTTTTCCATGAGCACTTAACCATTCAATCATTAAAAATTATATATATTCTTGTTGCAATCTTATCTGTCTTGAATACTACTATTCTGATGCAAGTGAAACTTTGTAATGCAGCACTTTTCGTACCACTGTCTCCTTAAGATGAATCGCTTATGATGTATTATTTAGATATTATCAGCTGATATTAGCTATTCACCGATATGTCAGTAACGGCGTATATGTTTACCGATATGCGCAGATATGAAAACTGTTTTTCAGAACATATAATGCAGAAAACAATGCTTTAGAACTGGTGTCATTACGCTCCAACTCCATTGTTTACAGAGCTGACTCTGAGCTGACGGTGGTTCTGCAGACAGGGCGGAGTTAAGCAGTGCAGAGTTAAGCGGTGTCTTCTCTGTAAGTTGCTAACTAGTTTGTGAAATACATACTGTAAAGTTAATAAAAAATGACCCCATCATTTTCCCTTTTCAATATAACTAATATAAAGTTAACCCTGTCCCTGACAACCATGTCACTCTTGTCTGTTTGCTGTTAGCCAGCTATAGTTTGTCAGTGCAATAAGTAATGTAGCAGATTGAAAGGTAAACATCAGAGCATCTTTTTGCAGCTCAGTAGACAACAGTGTGGTGGTGGATTGTGTCTGTTGAGTGTTGATTTCCCGCTACGCTGTTACCTAGTTGGTAAGACGCAATGCTGGTCCATCTTTTACTCTCCTTAACAACGAGCTTATAGCTAACTAGCTAACAACGTAGCTACTTGCATTGCTTGTCAGCTGAGTGGAAGCTAATGTGCAAACATGTATTTACCAAACTGTTTTGTTCAGGATTCACAGTTTGGTACCCCCTTCAACTGAACAATTCCAGTCATAGCATTTATAAAATGTAATATTTAAAAGTCTGGTTTTCCACCGTTTAAAGTTTCCCCTGAACTTGTTTAGCAGAATACGGTGTAACACCGCTGCCGCTGTTTATCTCGTCTCGGCAGGTGTAAATGCTTCTTGTTTTACAACCTGCCTATAATTGACTGGCAGTATTAAAATAGTCAGCATGTGACTGATACTAAACAGTACTACTGATGTTTATTTAGCTATTCATTTTATTTTAATTTATTCTTTATTTTAATGGTCAGCATTTGACTGATCCTAAACAGTACTGATGTTTATTTAGCTATTTAATGTATTTTTATTTATTCTTTATTTTAATGATCAGCAACTGACCGATACTAAACATACAGTACTGATGTTTTTTAAGCTATTTATTGTATTTTTATTTATTCTTTATTTTCTCAGTGTTCAATTCTAGAATTTGCTGACAATGTATAATAATAATGTCAAGTATTCTTTGACAAAAATATTTGTTTAAGAAAGCAGCCTTCTGAGTACCTTTGCATAGTCATATCAGTGCACAATCCACATAGAAAAGGTCTGTTTTCCTCCAGCTCAAAAAGTAACTATATCGGCCACCATATCGGTGAATTTTGCTTCTCTAAAATCGGTATCGGTCTCAAAAATCCCATATCGGTCAGGCTCTAGTATTATTCCTCTTTTGTAAGTCGCTTTGGATAAAAGCATCTGCCAAATGAATAATTGTAAATATAATGTAAAATGTAACACTTTAGATAACACTTCCGAGTGAACCAAACATGTCATAACAGAAAAAAAGAATGTGTGAGGAGGAAACATATAGAAACACTGCTGATTCATTCAACCCATGTGTCTCTCTCCGTCTCGCTCTGCTTAGTCATGTGCCAGAAGGGAAAAACTAATTGATCCAGCAGGTTTCTTTTTAAAGCTGCACTTCCCTTCTACTCTGCATTTCCTGAATGTACAAAATAAAGCCAAGACAATAGAGCTGCTTATCTCTGAACACTGTAAAGCTGCAGCCCCCAAAACGTCTGAGAGCCGAGTATAAATATAGGTAACATGCATTGAGCAGTCTCTCCCTCTCGCTCTCTTTCTTCCTGGAGTCTCTTCACAGATTTGAATCAGCTGACCTGCCCTGGAGTCTGGAGAACACAAAGCAGGATTTGTGCTGCCGTGGTCTCTCGTCTCTCTCTTTGAAAGAGTGGATGGAAGACTAATGCATCTAGAGCTTTAGAAAGGAAACTGATGCTGGATTTAGACAAAGACAAAGTGTGTGTGAAAGAGCATGTGAGAATGCACAAACACCCGGCTTGAAAAATTTAAAAGCTTTAAGGACTTGAACAAAAATGAGCAGAGGCCTTTTGTCCACAATACTGCAAAAGATTACAGCATATACAGCGGCCACTAAAATTATTTGGACACTTAACCACACTTAAAGATAACAAAAGTGGCATTTGTAATACTTTGTAACTGTATTTAAGTAATTATTTTAAATATTTGTACTTTACTCAAGTATAAATATTTCTGATGACTTTCACTGTTACTGCACTACATTTTGAAAAGAAAATTAATACTTTAACTCCGAAACATTTCTCGTTACTTTTGCGACTGAACAAAGCAAAAAATAACACATCTGCAAGTGTAAACTGCATGTTGCTTGGCGACAGTGATGTCCGATTCACGAACAACCTATTTGATTCTAATCTTTTGACCAATTTGATTCCTTGGAATCTGTAAAATTGCTTTAAAAAGCAAGTCTTAACATTTGTTTAAATCTCCCACCTTTCCTGGAGAGCTGTTCAAATGTGTAATATTTAGCAGTTCGTAAGTGAATAAAATGTGGTTTACATTTACATTTAACTTGGTACCATGTTTGTTAATCATCAATGACCAGTTGTGCAATTAATTATGCCATTTACTTTTACTTCATACTTAAGTACATTTAATATCAGCTACTTTAATACTTTGAGTATTTTCCTCATTAATTACTTTAACTTTTACTTGAGTCAATTTCCATAATGGTATATTAAGTATGACAATCGGATACTTTATACAACACTGTTGTAAACAAATGACGCTAGACCTTTCCTCAGAACTAAATTCACTTTTCTTACATGACAAAATTGTTATTGACAAAATGTCCCATCACTCGTTGCTTGTTGCTGTTGCAGCTGGTTAGGACAAAAATTTAGACTTTCATGACAGATATAGCTTTTTTATTTGCTTTTTTGTCCTACATGTTGCTTCCGAATGTTCATGCATCATGAATTCAATCCCATTCTGCTGAATCACTGACAAACAACATCTCCCATCAGATATTTTGCATCAATTTAAATGTGTTCACCTTTTCCTCTGAGAGACATGGGTTCTGGTGCCATGAAAAGCAAGAAGTTATCAAATTTACATAAACAATGGTGAGCGTGACTTCAATGATGTTTAGAGTTGGGGTTTGGTTTAGGGGGTTAAGTTAATAAAATATGCATTCATGTTGACTATATTACAACATTTACAACTAAAAATACAACTTTTGGCCCCTCTGTGGAAATTTCACCTCACCTTTGGCCACAGGGGGCAGTGGTTTAAATTTTAGTTATGCACAGACCGATTTCAGCAGCAGAACTATCGGCATACCTTCACCGAATTCAAAGTGTTTATTGTGTATATTTAAAGTGTTTTATTGCATCATGCCTAGTCAGGGCATAGTCTTAGCCATATTTGTAATTTCTTTTGGCCAACTAGTCCCAGGGTCATTTTAAGTGGATGTATGAAGTTAGTTCTCCTCATGTTCACACAGGTGTACCAGCAGAGTAACCACAGGAGTAGTTCAGTACATTAACTATGGACTTGTTCCCCTAATGTCTGACAACCAGAAAGTTCCAAATATTTGATTTTGTTAACTGATACAATGACATTCATACATTTGTAAGTGTCCAAATACTTTTTGGGGCCAACGTGAGAGGAAAAGACAAAAGCAAAACAGACGGTACCCCAGCTTTAGAACAGAGCACCCTGTCCTCTCAGGGGATTCATATCTCAACTTCAACACATTTCCCATGAGACCATAGGTAGGTCAGGATTTGTTGGCGTGTCTGGTACATCCCTCTATCTCATCTGACAATGACATGCGCACACACACACACACACACACACACACGTAGAAAAAAAAGTCACAAAAGAGATCTCTTTTACACCTCAATTGTTTATCCAACACAGCAAATGAAGTCTTTTCCTTAAATCTCCTGCTTCTCAGATTTGTCTACTGAGATAAAGACTCCAGTAATTTCACACGTGTCTCCTCTACAGTTTCAGAAGAGATCTCAACAATGTCTCAAACTGTGCTCAGATTTATCGAGATACCAAAATTTGCAATCAGAAATCAGACTTTGATATGAAATTAAGTCACAATACCAAAATTTCATTAGTCGACATTTCTCGATTCTCTAAATGAATTTTAATGCCACAGCAAAAACTAAAGTGATGCTAAACAGACTGTCCTTTATTTATACATTTAAATATTATAAACATTAACAAATAAAATTAAAACAATAGCTTGCAGCCTTTAAGTATTTCTTAATGAAGTAAACATTGCATCAATGTTTTCAAGTGATTATAAAGTAATGAACATAGAAACAAATGACAAATTATAGGACAAATTAGCCTAAATAAATTGGACAAAGATGCCAGTTAAGTAAGCTGTGCTTTACAGGTAACTAACAGCAGTGTCATGTACTCATGTACACAGAAAGAAAGAGAAAACACCTCAAAGTTGATACTCCATTAAGTCACCTCAATGATGATAGAGCAACCGGTGCAATACAATTTTCATCTGGATGTACACACAATGGCCCTCTGTCCTGCAATCTGTTTAGTTAAGAGGTTAGAAAGACACTCATTCCTTGTATGCAGGCACTTTAATAGATCAACCTGATCCTTCTGTGTAATGTGTCTAGAGTCTGCTATCTCTGTCTGATGTCTCTCCTCCCCCCATTTAACTTCTCACAACTCTTCCCTCATATCATTATATCTACTTTATAGTTCGGACACACATACACACACACACACACACACACACACACACACACACACACACCAAAACATGCTCTCATGTTCTCTTGTTCCCATCAGCAGTGGCTGATTAACAGTGATGCAGAAATATAGGTCTCTTTCTGAAGCGTATGTATGTACGGTGTGTGTTTGTTCACATACATGGGAGTTTCCAGGATGGATTTATGACACATTAGTGCTGTACAGATATGTGTGTATTCAGTACAATGGGGGGTCAGTGGGGTCCAAAAGTCTGAGCCCAGTAGTGAAAATGCTTCTATTTGCATGTTTCTAGTTTAATAAAGAATTTAATGACAGAAAACACTTGAGCTGGCATGAGCTCCACAAGTTTGTGCAAAACCTGATTCATGTTCTCCAGCATGATTTAAGAATGTGGTAACACTTTACATGAATGTTCCCTTTGTTAAGGGTTTATAAAGGGGTTTATTAATTACTTTTAAGATATTTACAATACATTATAAATTATTTAAATGAAGTTACAGCAACATGAATTAGAAGGGCAACTTTCATCCAGTTCTTTTCCAATAGTGCACATTTTAACTTACATTTTATAAATGCACATAATCATCCTTATATTAGACAAAAACATAAAATGCCCTAATTCATGATTATGTCACAATGCAGCAAAATAGACTATTATAATGAGATTAAAAGGAGGGATTATGTCATTGTGCTACAGCCCGCTTTGTGTTTATATTCATTACTGTAATGTCTTGACTCACTTGTGTTGTCATCTTCCTTGTCACGCTGAGGTCAAAAGAATGATGCAGTCCCAACCTAGTCCTAGTTACCTAAAGTCTACTGCAAAAACACTTTTCAGCTCTTCATGCTCATTCACAGCATACAGTATATCATATAATAAAGCCTGATGGCCATTAAAGCATACTGAACTTGATGTGCATAGGTTTCTAATGTTGGCAACTCCAACTCTACTCTAATAAATGCTTCATATGTGTCCACTTTACATTAACACACATTTTCATAGGTTACTAAAGGTTAATAAATGTTATTAAGCATTTATAGCGTGAGGTAAAATGGCTCTCTATTTGGCAGGTATTGCATGAAAATCACTATTTTTATGCATGTTGTTATAACCGTATATAAATTATTTAAAATGCATTTGCAAATGAATTATTAGTCACTAATGAACCACTTTATATAATCCCTTAACATAGGAACCATTAATGTTAAATGTTGCCAAGAATATTTAAAATAGCATCCTGTCTGCTTCAACAGAAGCAAAGAAATCTGACAATGACTAAAAGATTGAACATGGTCAATGCTGCTAGTGACCTATTGTGAAGAATCTTAAACCTTATCTTTATTTATTTCCAGGTATAAATTAGATTTACAATCCCAGATTTTTGATATCCCAGACTTTTGGACCCCACGTATATCTACAGTATACATATGTATCTATAAATCTATACAGTATCCAACATGTATATACAGTATGACAAGTCACTGATTATTTTTCCCTGACACAAGCAGAAGGCAATGAGGAAATCATCAGTGTTTAAAAGTTAATCCATCATGATATTTATTGAACATAAATACCCCAGCACACACAAACATGAATAACCCATCGAAAAGCTTTCAATGACTAAGCATCCAGTCTTTTTCCTTAAGTCAACAGGGGCTAGGAAAAACCAATTCATCAGTCGACACGCCCCATTTCTGTCTCCTTTAGCTTGTAGGTGCTGCTGCTACACCAGCAGTTTTGGTTCTTTCCCCTTTTCATCTTGAGATTAACGATCAGTGGCCCAGCCTCTGGGCCCACACCCTGATATTACATTAGCCATTCTTTCAACAAACACAAACAAACAACCTCCGAACAAGTTCGCATGTGCAGTGTGCTGGATAGATTCACTGAGAAAATTCACTTTGGGACCGCTGGGTCATTTCACTGATGAACGACCGGATATTGAATGCTAAAAGCTGGGCCAGACCCCTGGGCATTGACAGACTACGCCAGGACAACAGGCTGTATCGTTTTTGGTGGATGTACAATATGTTCCTATCAGATCAGTTTGCAACTATAGGGTTGTGTTAGCTATAGCTATATCACAATGTACAGTTTGAACCAGGGGGTCAAATTTGGCTGGCTAGCATCAGCCAAATCTGTAGGGCCAAAAAGCAGACTGATCTCACTGTTAAATCAGCAACAGGAGGTTGAATGTTTTGTCTGCTAAAATCGGTCCATGCTTTTTGAATGTCGAACATATTTACTGCCCCCAAGTGGCCGAAGAACTACACGTTGTGTGCATCTGCAACAGTACTGAGCAAAACTTTGTTCTTTAAAGGTGCTGGAGGTGATATTTTGAATGGAACTCCCTGACATTCTAAATGTAGGGCTTTACTGGTTGTTTAGATCAGTGTTACTATCATAAATAATTAATAATTATTTCTGTAGTTATTAATTAATATTTAAATTAATTAATTGGATCTAACTCATTAAAACCTCATATGGGGCTCCAGTAAATGTAGTGTGCTACGTTTAGGAGCAAGTTTGGTTATTAGCAATAATTAATCATTATCAAAGATAATGATTAATTATTAAAATCAATAGAACATTGATGAGAATCAATGTTAGCTTTTTAAAATCCTTTAAATCAACAATTATCAAAGATAATCGTTAATTGTTAACATCGATGAAACATTAATTAAAATTAACACTAACTTATTGATCATTCAAATTCAATCATCAAAGATAATTATCAATTATCAAAAATCAATAGAATATTAATAAGGATTAACATTGACGGGGCACCACCCTGGAATTAGGGACTAATAACCAAATAGTAAAACAGTCTCAATATTAGATTGTTTTCTTAGGAAAATCGACATCCGAACAATATCGATTTTCCGGGAAAAAAAACAATGAATGAAGGTTTGAATCCGAGCACTGACATCCCGTCAGCATGACACAGGCGTATGCAAAACAAACCAAAACACTTCTCTTTGTAATATAAACAAAGTTTTTTTATGCAGTAATATCAATTAATAATTAATACAATGCAGTCCATAAACTTCCGACTTACAACTACAAACTAAACAGTGATATGATTAGATATGGAAATAAAATAATCCTATAACACATAAGGCGTGTTTGTGACAGTGTGTGTGTGTGTCAGTGTGGTTATTACGAGAGAGAGAGAGAGAGAGAGAGAGAGAGAGAGAGAGAAGTGACAGCCCTAAAGCCGATTTTGCGATAGTGGGAGAGAAAGCAGCTCTCAGTTTATCACTCAGAGACACGGTTTTACGAGCGGGGCTCGTAAAAGTCCCGCGTTATTTGACTCTTTAATGGATGAACTCAGTTGCTGTCTCACCCGCGATGGCGAAATTGCACAACAATCCAATTTGGTTGGACCACAATACAGCAAAACACATTTGTGATAATTAATACCCTGAGTATTAATAATGAGCGGACATGGCGATCCGTAAACTGTACAAGCAAAAACCTTGAAACACAAGAATAACACACTATAATATTCTATCTCTGCCCAGACGTAAACCTCTTACTTGAATCGCATGAGGACACAGGTAGAATGTGTTTTCCTCCGTCCTTTAACTCTGACCCGGTTCCTTGAGGCTCGTGTGATGACGGGAGGCCGTTTCCTCGCTCTGTCGGCGGGCGGTACGGCTGTTGATTCTCGGCGGGCTGGCGGAGAACTCAGAAATGTCGACTTGATTGAAGATGGAAGAGAAATCTTTAATCTCTTCACTTCTGTAGGCAAACGGATGAAGATGCGAATTGCTCGGCGGTCTCCTTCGGATCCGTTAGAGTGTTCGGTTGAACACAGAGTAATCTCAACTCGTCCAGCGAGATGGAGATTGTATGGCCACAGTTTCAAGTCGGACGTTACTTCCTTGTGCCATGAGGTTGCACCGGAGAGCAGCGAAGAGCTGCGTCCACACGCTGCAAACAAAGTCGCTGGAAGCAACTCACGAAACATTTCAGAGGTATTTCTACTCCTGATGATGTCATGTTTGAGGGACGTTCTGTTGTGTGCCTCATCCAATAGGAGTTGAGAGTTCGATCCTTTAGTGAGCAAGGCTTCATGGATTTGTAGTCTGTTTTGGACACCCTTTGTTTGATTTTGGTGTGATTTTTATCAGTAAGATTTATGACTTGGAAGGTGGGCTTGAGTTAGTTTTTTACGACTGTATTAGGCCTGCCTTTGTCTTCTATCTGAATACATGAGGCCCAACATTCCCCCATTTGTTCTGAAGAGTTGGTTGTTGTCCAGCATCTTTAGAGCAACTGAAGGGCCGAACAGTTCTTGTCGGTTCACAGTAACCTGTGGGTTACACCATCCATGTATTCCTGATAGGAAAGAGAAATGGTTGCACAGTCCATACAGTTCATTAGAGTTCACAGAGGCTTTATCATCTGGACAGAGATTGAGGCACATCTGGGCATAGAACTTCTAGCTAAATCTAAAACTACATTCATCACACATAAACATTTCAAGTTATTGGAAGGCACAGCATTAACCATAACACAATCCTTTGTTGTTCTTTGGTCATAACACAAAATCAAAGTAGAACCTGACATTGGTTACTAGGAACAAAATGTTAGAGGAAAGGAGGGTTAAAGGTTAAAAGGCTTATCCTTGGAAATGATGGGGTTAACCTGTGGGATGGGCTCAGACTGGTGTGTAAAATGCAGCTGTATGAGAAGTGAGTCCAGTCTGGCCTGTAGGTGTTGAATGTACCTGTACATGGTGTGTGCAATAATTGCGATGATGATCCAACCACTAAGGAGGAAGAGGGCAACCAAACTGATAGGGTGTTCTTGGTAAGATGACGATCTGCTTATGTGACTAGGAAAATATTGTGGTCAAGCCAGTCGGTTTGAGACTGAACTTCACTAATTTCATCCCTTCAGCTTGAAGCTGCTTTCGAAGGGTTTCATCAACGGTGAGGCTGTGACCTCTAAATGTGTCCATGATCTCAATTTCTGCATCATTTTTGTCGACGTTGAGATGATGGAGGACAATATCGTCAATGTGCACGGTGGCTCTATGGGGAACCATTAAGAACACCGTTTGGTTTGGTAGCCTTAGTTTAGTGGCTGTATCATGGCAGTCGTATGACTTCGGTGGCTGGTGTTAACGAGCCAGCGACTGCCTGCTCGCTCTACCTTTGTCTCTGTTCCTTCATCTTTGAT
The DNA here is from genome assembly GCF_019703515.2 of Myxocyprinus asiaticus. NCBI lineage: Eukaryota > Metazoa > Chordata > Actinopteri > Cypriniformes > Catostomidae > Myxocyprinus > Myxocyprinus asiaticus. Next base: position 9,865,737 of record NC_059370.1, on the reverse strand, counting down.
GGACATGCTACCATGACACTTGTTCAGGGAGGTAGTTAGTCACCTCTCTAACAAAGGGGTTGTGTTTGGACAAACCCAATGAATGTTCTTTGTCTTGGTACACATGTTTAGGTTAGAGATAAGGTAGAGCGAGGGGTCCTCATCATGGTCGGCGAGTGTTGGTGGTGTTTTGAGGTGAATGTGTGCATTACCTCTCTGAAAACCAACATTAAATACAGATTTTAGTCTATATATATTCTGCCTATGACGGTAGATTGAGGATAAATCCTATTTTGAGGTTCTGAGGATTTACATGGATTGGAATTTCAATGCCAAAACTATATGCCATGTGTGTCTGTGAAGGTTACCCTTACGGTACAGATCGCCCAAGAAGGACAGAAAAGGAGGGTGTGGCATGTTAGGAGTGACTGTTTTGGGGAGCAACTTGGACACTGTTCCCCTTTTCCCGACCTACAAAGTAAACTTTGGCATTAACGGGAGGGGGTACATCGTCTAGTCATACTGATGAGGTTTCAGCGCCCTGTTCCTTTGAGGAGGTCGACGGACCTGGTGAACAACGGAGCACGTCAAGCTTAGTTACTAACTCAGTCAAGTGTCTCCTTATATCCTCCATTTCCTCTCTCAAATCTTGTTCTCTGAGGGGATTTGAAACCTTGCCTACCCACTCACCTTCTTGTTTGGGTTTTTGTTCGGACCGCGCATTTCCTTTCGGCCGCCGAACATTTTGTTGTTTAGGCCTGCCATGACCCTGGGGGTGTGTCTGGTTACCACCCCCCTGGTTCTGTTGCCTACCCTGCTGGTGGGGTGATCGGCGCCTCTGGGGTCCTGTTCTAGCATTCACCTTAACGCGAGGCATTTCGTTGCCTTCAAGCGCTAGGTCTGCATATGAGGCTTGGATCCCCAGGGCTCTGGCATTGCCTTCATGCCTTCGGGCAGGGCGCACGTGTGTCTCCCATGCCAGTTGTGTGTACTTTTTGATTTCCTGCATGGTGGGGTTGCCCATTCTGCAGTGCATCATGACGTCATATCGCACGCACTCATGGAGGTTATGAAGGAAAAGAGACTTGAAAGCTTGTTCTTCCTCCAGACCTGGTGCGTTACTTCCTTGGAAGTACGTGGTTCTCAGGCGTCTATAATACTCACGCGGAGGCTCGTGCCTCTTCTGGGTGATGGCGAAAGCAGCTATGGTAGCGGAGGCTTCGTCGATATACAGCGAATACTCCTCGCGTAAGGCTTTACACAGAGCTGAGTAGCGGTTTTGTGTACCAGTCGGTAGCGTTTCCATGAACGCATGGACACTCCTTACCGTGGTCTTCCATATAAGCTTGAGTTTTTCACGCGACAAAGCATAAGACAAATCAACCAGGCAGTGCTCAATTTCTCTAAGATAACTGTCGTTGTTTGAATCTCGATTACTTGGGTCAAAGCGTTCTATGTCCCCTGCGAGGGACTTGAGTTGTCGGATACGCAAGCGTTGGTGTCGGTATGACCACGGGTCGTCCGAGTCATCCGAAACATCATAGTCACTCGGATCGCTATAGCGATGAGGACGACTTCCTCCCCTTCGTGGTGGGGAAGGAGTCCAGTCGACGCGTGGGGGTGGACCCCAGGTTGCGTACAGCTCCCTGGCTAATGGGATCTTCAAGCCGCTTACACCACTCTGGGCTTGAAAATAATTGTCCCCCCTTCGTGGTGTGGAATCAATCAGTTTGAAATGCAAGGTGGCGTGACTGAAAGCTGACTGAGGAGGGCAACTGTAAGGAGGGGCACCTGCATCCAACCAGCGGACCACTGGAGGATTTTGAAAGGTGTCTTGGAGGACGAAGTCAGAGACTGTACCACTAGGGGCAGCTCGGCTCCTAGCATGTGTCCCTGGGTTTCTCAGGGGCACATTTCTACGCGTATCGCAAAAAAGGGGGCCCTCTTCTATGTCAGATGTCGTGCGGTGCATTTCAGCTGCACTTACCTGATCTGACTCTACTTTTAGCTGGGCAGCTTGAAGCTGCCTGCGCAGGGTTTCGTTTTCCTCCTGCATCCGGGCATTATCTTCCTGTGCCTGGACTTTCTCAGCTTGGGTGCACCTAATTTCTTGGTGCAGGCTGAGATTTTCCCTCTGCACCGCTTGGTAGCTGCTCTGCAGCTGGGCGAGCTGGGCCTGGTGCTCGGCGGTTTGCAGTTGGGTTTTGCGGTGATGAAGGAGGAACATTTGGCCCACTAGGTCCAGGATTTTGTGCATTGGCTTCCCGACCGAGTTGTTGACATAATCAACTAGTTCCTGCAATGCTTCATCACAACGACTAATATTGTAGCCGTTAAGGTTATCTCTCTCCTCTATGGAGAGACGGAGGACAGCAGCAACTACATCTTGCAGTGCTGGGTCGACTAACCTCTGTGGAGCTTCAGCTCCAGTCACGCAGGGTGATTGGTGACTCATTTTACTGGGGCCGTAAAAATTCTTGTGATAGTGACTCTGATAGCTTGTTGTTTTACAGTTGATATAATGCTAGCACGAACATACAGGTGAGAGGCTTCGACCTGTGGCTTATGGGCTACTGTTATGATGTGCGAATTTCACTGCGTTCTCTCTTTGGTGGACGTCAACGTAGTGACTTGGCACCTCTCTGTAACATTTAGATGAAAGCGTTAGAAGTTAAATAACAACAACAGCAGATTTTAAGCAGACTATAGTAAATTTACCAACCCCTAATTCATGCTTAAGAGCACTTTCACACCACACTGGCTTATGTTTGGCAAGTTGTGAGAAGTAAATTGTCAAACAGAACCAAACTTTGAAGTAATGATTCAAGTTATTACTTTGGATTCTTTTGCATACACACTGTGACAGAACTGGCACGTAGGATGCCTCACACGGGGCACCAATTATTATGTAGGGCTTTACTGGTTGTTTAGATATTAATTATTTCTGTAGTTATTAATTAATATTTAAATTAATTAATTGGATCTAACTCATTAAAACCTCATATGGGGCTCCAGTAAATGTAGTGTGCTACGTTTAGGAGCAAGTTTGGTTATTAGCAATAATTAATCATTATCAAAGATAATGATTAATTATTAAAATCAATAGAACATTGATGAGAATCAATGTTAGCTTTTTAAAATCCTTTAAATCAACAATTATCAAAGATAATCGTTAATTGTTAACATCGATGAAACATTAATTAAAATTAACACTAGCTTATTGATCATTCAAATTCAATCATCAAAGATAATTATCAATTATCAAAAATCAATAGAATATTAATAAGGATTAACATTGACGGGGCACCACCCTGGAATTAGGGACTAATAACCAAATAGTAAAACAGTCTCAATATTAGATTGTTTTCATAGGAAAATCGACATCCGAAGAATATCGATTTTCCAGAAAAAAAAACAATGAATGAAGGTTTGAATCCGAGCACTGACATCCCGTCAGCATGACACAGGTGTATGCAAAACAAACCAAAACACTTCTCTTTGTAATATAAACAAAGTTTATTTATGCAGTAATATCAATTAATAATTAATACAATGCAGTCCATAAACGTCCGACTTACAACTACAAACTAAACAGTGATATGATTAGATATGGAAATAAAATAATCCTATAACACATAGGGTGTGTGTGTGACAGTGTGTGTGTGTGTGTCAGTGTGGTTATTACGAGAGAGAGAAAGAGAGAAGTGACAGCCCTAAAGCCGATTTCGTGATAGTGGGAGAGAAAGCAGCTCTCAGTTTATCACTCAGAGACGCGGTTTTATGAGCGGGGCTCGTAAAAGTCCCGCGTTATTTGACTCTTTAATGGATGAACTCAGTTGCTGTCTCACCCGCAATGGCGAAATTGCCCAACAATCCAATTTGGTTGGACCACAATACAGCAAAACAAATTTGTGATAATTAATACCCTGAGTATTAATAATGAGCGGACATGGCGGTCCGTAAACTGTACAAGCAAAAACCTTGAAACACAAGAATAACACACTATAATATTCTATCTCTGCCCAGACATAAAACCTCTTACTTGAATCGCATGAGGACACAGGTAGAATGTGTTTTCCTCCGTCCTTTAACTTTGACTCGGTTCCTTGAGGCTCGGGTGATGACGGGAGACCGTTTCCTCGTGCTGTCGGCGGGCGGTACGGCTGTTGATTCTCGGCGGGCTGGCGGAGAACTCAGAAATGTCGACTTGATTGAAGATGGAAGAGAAATCTTTAATCTCTTCACTTCTGTAGGCAAACGGATGAAGATGCGAATTGCTTGGCGGTCTCCTTCGGATCCGTTAGAGTGTTCGGTTGAACACAGAGTAATCTCAACTCGTCCAGCGAGATGGAGATTGTATGGCCACAGTTTCAAGTCGGACGTTACTTCCTTGTGCCACGAGGTTGCACCGGAGAGCAGCGAAGAGCTGCGTCCACACGCTGCAAACAAAGTCGCTGGAAGCAACTCACGAAACATTTCAGAGGTATTTCTACTCCTGATGATGTCATGTTTGAGGGACGTTCTGTTGTGTGCCTCATCCAATAGGAGTTGAGAGTTCGATCCTTTAGTGAGCAAGGCTTCATGGATTTGTAGTCTGTTTTGGACTCCCTTTGTTTGATTTTGGTGCGATTTTTATCAGTAAGATTTACGACTTGGAAGGTGGGCTTGAGTTAGGTTTTTACGACTGTATTAGGCCTGCCTTTGTCTTCTATCTGAACACATGAGGCCCAGCATAAACTAACTTGCCAATTTCCCGTGTGATCATGTTGTGCAAAAAGAATGTTTCTCCACTGATGGACATAGCCATGTATTGAGACACAAGAAAACATTGCAACATATAAATCACAAAGATTTGACTATTAGATGTTTTACCAGTGGCCAATTTTGGAGGGTTTATGATGAGGTCCCAGGTCACTTAAGACCCAATATATGCATTTATGGGTTTAATTGATCTGTGAGGAGAAGGACAAAAGTATCCTGATGACAGAATAGAAGAAGTGTTTCATGAAACCCCTACTTCATCCCCTGCTCACCTGCCCAGCATTGGCACTGACCTCTATTACACAATCACAAACTCACTCATTTACTTATTCATCTGGTTTTCTGGCAACAGCTGGGCTGGGTGTTGATCAGCATAAAGCATCTTTCAAACTGTGTCATCTGTCTAGCTATATTATTTCTCACATAAGGTCAAAAGCCCCTCATAATTCCCTTTGTTATTATGAAATGCTGCATTATAATAGTTATAACTGATCAAAATGACTGGGAGCAGAGGGCCTCCTCTAAAACAGATTCTTTGGCAAGACTCCCAACAAAGTGAGCCAGCAATGAATAATTAATCTACCGTTGTAACATTAAAACTACCCAATAAATTGCACTATACAAAGGGATATGATAGCCACGCTGCTGAATGTTACACAATCACTATAATGATCACGGTCACAAATGCCACAATTTCACATAAGGGCAATGCAGGTCACTGAAGTATCACAATATTTACAAATACATTTTTAAATAAGTACTTTAAAAAAAAAAAAAAAAAAAAAAAAACATTGGTTCAACTTTGTTTTCTTCCCTTGGCATTGTTGCACCGTACCTAACCACAGTACTGTCCAGAACAATAATCTAACAATGATTTACAATTTCAGGACCAAAGTTTAGAGGTAGCACTGCCTCTGTCACTAACTTCATTCTTTCACACTGTAGATATAAATAAAAAACAAAAACACCTATAGAGATAATCTAGTATTATATATGAATAGCCAATCATCTTTTTAAAAGTGTAGAGGGACACATTTTCCCGAGAAACCATAAGCAGCAACCAAGGCAAAATAAAACACACTTCTGTGCTCAGCAAGCTCTGTTAATGGACAGTGTTGTAAACAAGATGTAGGGCACCCTAATTCCCACATACTCACAAATGCTCGCAAGCATGTTTCTTGGGACTATAATACAGTTTCCTCTACTCAAATGAATGCAGGCGGTTTTATTTGAAACAGAGTTGTAACCAGACAATCTAAAATCTAGAACTGTCCAGTCACAAAAGCACAGGAGAACACTTTAAGGACAGCATGGACTCACAACTGGAGTGGTCATTTATCTGGTCAGGAATTTGGGGAAATAAAGCAGCTAAGACTTTTATAACTCTTAAAGCAGGTGTCTCTCGTTACTGAAAGAACACAGTATTGTTATTTGTCAGCAATGATCCATCATTTCAATCTACTCATGCGCATCCTATAACATTTTGTAAACATTACCTTTTCCATCATTCAAGCTAATTATTTTATATTCAAATCTGCTTCTGCTTTGCATTCTTTTTTATAATATCACCATAACAATTTAAGTGAAAAGTTGAACTGAAAAATTAACATGAATTTCAGTAAAACTTAGTATTTGTTATGCACGGAAAAAGGTGGCTTTCATGCAATACTTGCAACATAGTGAGCCATTTTACCTCACGTGTAATAAATGCTTAATAACTCCTATTCAACATTAGTAACCTATTAAAATGTACCTTAATGTAAAGTGGACACATATGAAGCATTTATTAAGGAGTTGCCAATATTAGAAACCTACTGTATGTACATAAAGTTCAGTATGGTTTAATGGTCATCAGGCTTTATTATTTGATATATGCTGTGAATGAGCAGGAAGAGCTGAAAAGAGTTTTTGCAGAGGATTTTTGTAACTAAGACTTGGTAAGTTGGGACAGCACTCGGAGTAGCACCACTCTTTTGACATCAGTGTGACAAGGAAAGTGACAACACAAGTGAGACAAGACATAATGAATCTAAACAAAGAAGACTGTAGCAAAATGACACAATCCTTCCTTTTTATCTCAGTGTAACAGTCTATTTTTTGCCTCATTGTGACATAAATAATTAATTAGGGCATTTTATGTTTTTTTTTTTAATTAATAAAATTATGAAAATGTGTATTTATTAAGCATTAATAACATGTAAATTAAAATGCTCACTATTTACTCACTACTACTAAGTATTGGATAAAAGCTGACATTTTTTATGCATGTTGCTATAACTGAATATAAATTATTTATAATGTATTTGTTATGTAAATTACTTACTAGTCATCAATGAACTCATTTATAACTCCTTTTTAAAGGAACATTAATGTAAAGATCCAATACATATATATCTATATCTATATCTATCTATCTATCTATCTATCTATATATATTTGAGAAGTTAGGGAAATTGGGGGTTAGCCTGATCTCACAGTGAAATCGGAAAGAGTAGACCGACTTTTCTTTCATCAAAATCTGTATACATTGACCGAAATTTCGAAACAGTGCCCCCAGTGGCCAAAGCGGTAAGTGTTGTAGGGCATATGGGCACGTGTGAGCTCCATTTATATCCAGGAGAGGTCGCCAAAAGCTAGTTTTTTCAGCTTTACAGGACATTATGCAATGAAGAGAAAAGCATATATTTATAGATTCTATCCCCCAAGCCAAACCTTACCTTAACCATTAGTGGCATAAAAAAGTAATGTTAGAAGGAAAAGTGAAACCTCTGAATCAAGCTCGTCATTGATTATTCAAATGTGGTTACTGTCTGGCTTTGAACCCTAATCTCCCACGCAGATGATGCAGTACACTGCCAGTCGTGCAAGGTGGAAAGGTAAACTCATTGAAACCACTGCAAACATGTCTGATAAAAATCCTAGGGTACCGAAACTATCGGAAACATCATGCCGACTTCACGTGTGATCATGTTGTAGCATCAGTCCCTTGCCCTCTGGATTCTGGACTTCTTGAAAAACAGAGCTCAAGTGGTGAAAATAAACAATAACTTTTCGAAACCCTGTCTATAAGCATGGGTGCCCCGCAAGGCTGTGTAGTGTCACCTTTATTCTATTATATGTACACAAATGATTGTATTTCACATTGTGATTCTGTAAAAATCTTTAAGTTTGCGAATGATACAACAATTATTGTCTTGATTACAGATAACAACGAATCTGCTTATAGGAGTGAGGTGTCTTCCCTGATTGACTGGTGCAGTCCAAATAATCTTGTGCTAAATTTTTTTAAAACGAAGGAAATGGTGTTCGACTTCCAATGGCGACAGAATGTTCTCCTGCCATTAACCATCAGTGGTCTAGAAGTCGAAAGGGTGCCTAGTTTCAAGTTTCTCGGGACTACTATTTCTGCATCTCTGAAATGGGATGATAATTTAACTAGGATTATTAAAAAAGCACACCAAAGGCTTTTCTTTCTAAGGCAGCTTAAAACGTTTGGAGTATCAAAGGACGGTTTGCTCCACTTCTATAAGGCAGTGATTGAGAGTGTACATACTTTCTCAATTACAGTGTGGTTTGGCAACTCCACAATTCAGCAGAGTAAACGCATTAGCACCATAGTACGTCCTGCCTTTAAAATTGTCGGATGTAATCTTACAGAAGGGTAAAGGCGTGAAAATCTTGAATAATCCCACACATCCTGCCGATCATTTCTTAACTCTCCTGCCCTCAGGAAGGCGTCTTAAGGCAATTAAATCCAAGTCCACACATCTCTTAAATAGTACATATTGTAAGATTGTTCAGATTCTTAACTACTCAAGTACCTGAACTTTTGCACCCTACACTTGGTATTGTGGGTCTCTGTTTTTGTGCTGGACTCAGTAGTACCAGCTTATTCTTATAGGCACTACTGTGATATCTTTGTTGCTCTTGTTGTGTGATGTATGTTATTATTGTTGTGAGCTCAACACGAAAAATTCCAGACAACTTTGTTGGCATGGCAATACATTTTTGAAATATATAAATATATCTATAGAGAGAGAGAGAGAGAGAGAGAGAGAGAGAGAGAGAGAGAGAGAGAGAGAACCTAAAACGTATCTATCCATTTTAGGTCTATCTATCTATCTATCTATTCATTTTAGGTCTATCTATCTGTCTGTCTGTCTGTCTATCTATCTATCTGTCTATCTATAACAGGCAAAATAAGTTATCCCTACAGATACAATTCCCTTGCACTTCAAAAGTTGTCATTACGTAGCACCTCTTCAGTAGCCTACACTGTGATCCACAGTGTAAAATCACTGTCCCTCTTGTCTTGTGACTCTCAGGCGCGTGGATCGCGCTCCTACCTTCCGTGTGACAGCTCGAGGACAGGAGGGTACTCGGAGGTCGGAAGAGGTAAGGCAGGTACCGGGAGAAACATTTCATCTTTCTTCCGTCTGTTTTCCTTTGGTAGAGTCCTTCCCCACCATCCGCGATTGTGATGACAGCAAATCCGGACCGCACGAGGGATGCTGCTGTGTTGTCTGGATGTGTCCGGAGTTACGGCAGCATCCTAAACAGTTTTCATGCGTGTCAGGAAGACGTGCCGTGCACCCTCACAGTTCATCATGTTTGCCTCCCAGAAGGACGGAGGGTTGAGCTGTTTTCCTGAGCATCAGTTGGGAGGGGCAGCGAAAGCAGGAAAAGTATAACGAAGGGGCAGTTACACTGTTACATAGACATTGACGCTATATGGCCCCTAACTTTTAACATTTCAAGGTTTTTACCCAATGCAATTAAATTAGATTATTATGTTTACATTGAAATATTTACCCCTCGTGTATTGTGTAAAGGATTGTAATATAATTTGAAATATATGCAAGAGAATACTGCGTATAGATTATGATCACGAGCTTTATTTAGACGTGAGCAAAGCACAACATGAACGTTAGTGAGTAAACTTTTTTTTTTTTTTTTTTTTTTTGCAGTTCAATTTGAAGTTGTCGAACAGCGTCATCTAGTGGTTATCGTGTATACCTCCATGACAACAGACCCACATCTATGATTTGTTGTTTTCACATTCAGTCAAATCAAGTCCTATTCCGTTTTAAGAACCAAATGATTATCATTTTAATGTATTTCTGTAACAGAATTATGAGTGCCCATAATGAAATTACAGCTGAATTTTAATATTAATTAGTCAGTGTTAGAAATGAACTTTTTCATTATGGGGCAATTACTGAATTTTAGTTTCAGGGGCATTTTGTACTTTTATGAGGGCATATTTTATTCTAAACATAAAAATATACTGTGTGTCATCCTTTTATTTCAAATACTTACATTCATTTACAGAGTTCCTCCATCTGAATAATTATACTGAAAATATATGACTTCTTTCCCATAAAATGAAATCAGCACATATTTTATGCCATAATATGTACAACTAGGCCTAGAATATTAAGAACTACATCAGATGTAACAACTAAAAATAAAATGCCCCCCAATATTTTATTTCTGGGGCATTTTTGTCATTTTGGTGGCATTTTTGCACTGAGCCCCCCTTAATTTCTGATCCTGGTGCAGAGGTATCAAAGAGGAACCAAAGCTTGGCAAATGCACACAGTCGCAGTAGATTATTGGTTACATATGTAGTGTTATTATTGTTATTATTCATAATAATGATATTTGCCTGAATTAATTGTTTGAGCATTTTTACATTTTGTTTGACACAGAGATTTATGAAATAGTGTTCGTGCAATACACTGGCCATACAGGTAGATTGATATGCCGATATTTGGCCTTTTTAAAATTATTGGCATTAAACAATAACTGTATGATAACCTTAAATATTTTATTTTTATATATATATATATATATATATAGTTTATGCATTCATTTCATTCATTAAAGTAAGTGTGTGTGTGTGTGTGTGTTATGTCCTTCCCTGTAGATATTGAAAACAGTACCTATTAGTCAACCACCATACTGAGCAACATAAAAGCCACTGAATCAAACTCCGCCATCTAAGCGCATTAGTAAGCAGTTCTCTGCTGGAACAGCAACCTCAACTTTAGCTATAATTACCCCCTTTATTTTATGAGAAATGCCACCCAGACCTGAAATGCAAATTTGCAGAATCATGTACTGAAGGTTATGATATTTTGTCAGGGAATCCAAACACTGAGAAGTCAGCGGAGTGGCCAGTGCCTTTGAGATCAGGTGCCATCTGTGCTGGTCCCGCGGGTATCAGCGTATCAAAATATCAAAGAGTTCACTCTCACCCACCATCATCTCAATCTCTCTCCTCCTACTCTCTCTGACACACACTGCCTGACTCACTGATGGGATCTCACGCTGGCTTCTTTTTTTTAAAGGAAGCATTAAAACCTCAATGAATATTTATGAGCCACAAGAGCTTCTAAATATAGACTGACAGACCTGGAAATATTGAGTTAGAAAAACTGAGATGGAGGTCGCAGCTCTGTATACAGTATTAAAAAATAACCTTTCAGCATGTGTACAATAGTACAGTTGCAATGTGCAGTACTAGTACTATTAATGAGGCAATCTAAATGTATCTTCAGTTTGACCAAGTGTCATTTAAGCAATTTAAGCGTCCATACACATTTACAGACAATCTTCAGACTGAAAGTGTGGCTATTCATATATAAGGTTTCTATGCATATGGCTGAGGATGATATTTCATCCTCAGAATGTTTATCTTAACAACATTTTGCAATACTTTCAAATGAAGTCGACAGCTTTGTTGTCGAAGAGTGGGAAAAGTTTTAAGTTTTCTCTAATACTTTACTGCTATGAAGAAAAGAAGAGAACATTGCATACCAGTGGCCATTGAGAGTAGAGTATAAATTCAGAGTACATAATTGCGTTTCATTGAAAGTGTTTATAGAGCATCCTTAATAGTGTTGTCCTACCTTCTGTTTCATTCACCGCGGTCGGTCCCTTCACCTGGACACAGCACCAGCATCGTTCACCAGGGAAACCTCGACCTTTTCGCAAGTAATAATCAAACATGAGCAATCGTCAGAATCGATGAAAGGCTTTTCAGCGGACGATTATACCTTTTAACCAGTAAAATATGACATACCGTGCATGATGCGCAGTTCTCCGATATCTTCCGTATCTCGGTTATCAGCTGTATGATGGAGGTGATTTAGAATCACTGAGACTCGGTTATGACTCTCTCTTTAATCACTCATCCGCGAGAATGGTCTCATCAGGTGAAAGTTTTGCCCTCGATCTTATTTATTGGAGACCAGCTGATGGCGCACTTGACCATGAACTGAAATTACACGTGTGTGTGCGCGCGCGCGCGCGTGTGTTTCTCTCTTCTTTTTCTTTTACACTGTCAGAAAAGGACTAAACTGTACATTTTAACATTTTAACTGTACATTTTATCCTCAAGGGATCATTTATTGCACCACTAGTTAACTACAGTATCTCACGTAGCCTGTAACTTGTTTATAAAGAATGTTAATACACTCTTTTTATCAGCATGGTTACATGCAGGGGTGGATTATGACTAACAAGGGCCCCAGGGCCGATTTTCTTTTCGATTGAATATCTTTTAAAGTTGATATCTACACTATCCATTTTCATTAACTTCATTCTCTTTTCATTTCTGTTATTTACAGTCAGAATAATTCTAATCAAACAAAGCACTAGGGTTGCCACTTTTAAAGTTTTAAAATAAGGGACACTTAAATGGGGGGTTGTGGGCGGGAATCAGGGCCCCTAACCACATCCTCCACAGTTTTTGCAATAAATGCGTTGAGTTAATATGCGTTATTAATACAAATTATATATACTTTCTTATATGCTAAAATGAAAACTTTCCTGACCCATGACTATTTTTTTCATTATCATTTTTATTTATTTTATATGTTTATTTTTTTTTTTCTTCACCTGTACTTGTCTTTAAGATTGTGCTAATACATTGTTTGATCTGATTGAACATCCACAGTTTTACCATCATTTGTGGATTTTTCAGATGGTCCCTTACCACACCCACCACAGTATTAGCACCTTTTAGTACAAAGTGTGGACTTTTCAGACGGTCCCTTACCCACCGTAGGCAAATTTTCCAACTTACATCAATGTTAAATTGGCGAACTGGAACGCTTTCACCGTGACGCCATCTGACCAGTTTAAATACGGGACAAATCATTTTATCTTTAAATACGGGACGATCCCGTATTTTACGGGACGGGTGGCAACCCTATCATAGCACGGATGTGGTAAAGAAACCGCTGAACCGATACACTTTCGCTGAACTGAAGAGACAATGTTAGCACTCGTTATACATAAAAATTTAAACACAATGTGAATACTTGTAAAAACTACAAATTATGCATATAAAACAAGCATGTAACAAAATTTGTAATGAATGTGTAAACGTGCATATATTTCAAGGGGCAGTTATACATTATGAAATATTTCAACTTCATCAAACACTTTAAATATTGAAGAATTTACCAAAAAGGCTCCTTCAGCATATGCATGGCTTTGGTGAAAGCCATGCAAATCCCTGCTCCATAAACCTAATGTTAACCTAGTCATAGTATACAATAGTAATAATTATTTTCTTTTATTATTATTATTATTATTATTTTTATTTATTTATTTATTTATTTATTTATTTATACATACATCAGGCTTTAGAATTATTATCCTCCTGAGACCCAGCAATACATTTTTGTATAGGACTTTTGTTATTTAAGTTTCCTTAACCCATACTTGCCACAGTAATAAATATTGGGGTATAGAGAACACTCTGGGCTTTTCGCAGATACAAAATGATTGGGAGTTTGGCCTTGACAACTTCCTTTCCTTGCTCTATAGAAAAATTCATTGAACAATTCATCAATACAATGTTTTATTTTTATTATCAATTATTATATATTGTTTTCTACACTAAACACTATATTGACATTTGCTGGGTCTCAGGAGGTAATAGTAAGATGACATTATAATAGCTTGTAATATAAAATGAGATCTTTATAATGACAGAGCAATCTGCATATGTATGAAATATTAGTTCCCACTTTAAATGGACTTATAGACTATAAAAAGGTTCTTCAAAATGCTTGTTTGTTTTTTACAAACCTTTCATTATGCTCTTTCCCACTGTAGGAACTAAAGCCCATTTTAGGTACTTTCACCCGGAATGAGTACTTTTAGTCATTTTAAAGATTTAGCCATTAAGAGGGACTTCAGATGGACTTTTTTAGCTCCTAATCTGGGGTAGGTACTTCTACCCTCAGAAGAGGGAATGTGGGAGGTGCTGCAGCTTTTGTGATTGGTCAAACATTTATGCAATGAGAATGCAAGGAGTCAGCAGCCGCCATGAGTAAACAAACTTGTAGCTGCTAGCCTGCTACTCAGTGGATTGTGCTAATTTTCCATTTCCTGTAACAGAAATAACATAAAACCAACAAAGTATCCAAAGAGTATCGCCTGTTTCACATATGTATGTGTGAGAGGTGAGCAGAGCTGCTGCATGACTTCTTTGGGAAATGCGTTGAGTGTTCATTGCATGTGTACTCTGTGACTATACAGAAAAAACAATTATTTCTGGATTACTATATTTTTTTTCTGGGATAACGGGCATAAATACAAGATGTTTATCGAGAGTGGATAAAATTATAAAATAAACCATCATGAAGTCTAATTTACACAAGGAAAGCGTTGTGTGCCTGTTACTGCATGGTTAACTTGCATCAAGACATCTTTTTTAAGTTAATGAGTGAGTTGTTCAATACAGTATTTTATGTTATAAAAGCATTTATTATAAAAGACTGTGTTGATAAATAAGGTTTATATCACAGGCTGCATATAGTACATATGATAACTTCAAAATGCTGCCTTTGGAGGCTGTAAAATGAGGTCGGATGTAAATAAGGTGCTTTTCAAACTGTTCTGAGACCAGTTTCCTTATGAGTTCCATTCATTTATAAACACTGTCGTTTAAACCATTAACTGATTAGGCAGCAAGGAAGCTGCTCACATTTTCGAATGCAGTAACAGTTTGTGTAAAACAGCACTAACATCGATGGATGTACTGTTACGTCATCTTCTTCTGCAAAGAACTTAGGTGTTATATTTGATATCAATCTGTCCTATTTGTTTCCATGTCTCAACCTTGGGATTCATATCCCAAGGTTACCAGAGCCTGCCAGATCCAGCTTCGTTCCTGCTTGGTGTCGGACTCCACTGCTACGTGTCGCTGAAAGATGACGACAAACTACAGCCTGTGCTAGCCAGACATCACTTCAGTCTTTTGACTTAATGAACTGATGCCAACTCAAACTGTAAGACATTCACTGCCTGAATCTTGGACTTAGGTTGGACCCCACCGAACCTCACAAAAATGCCCTGCAGGTTGAAATGTGATGCACCTCATCATTTATCTTTGCCTGCATCACCTTTGTCTATTGATGGACTACACTCTTGAAATGGAATACATAGACTATTATTAATTAACTATTTAATTTCTATACATATTTTACAATCATATTTAATCAAACTGCACAATGATCACTGTAAGACATAATAGATGTTTTTTGTTTTGTTTGTTTTTTGTTAATGCATGATTTCCTGTAAAGCTGTTTTGAAATGATGTGTGTTGTGAAAAGCGCTATACAAAAAAAAAAAAATTACTTGACTTGACTTGACTTAACAAGTCTGTTTCATCCTTGGGAGCAATTTCCAAACACCTAAATGTACCACGTTCATCTGTACAAACAGTAGTACACAAATATAATCACCATGGGACCACAGAGCCATCCTACTGATCAGGAAGGAGATGCATTCTGTCTCATAGAGATGAATGTAGTTTGGTGCAAAAAGTGCAAATCAATCCCAGAACAACAGCAAAGGGCCTTTTGAAGATGCTGGAGGAAACAGGTAGACAAGTATCTATATCCACAGTAAAACGAGTCCTATATTGACATAACCTAAAAGGCTGCTCAGCAAGGAAGAAGCCACTGCTCCAAAACTGCCATAAGAAAGCCAGACTACAGTTTGCAAGTGCACATGGGGACAAAGATCTTTTTGGAGAAATGTCCTCTGGTCTGATGAAACAAAAATTTAACTCTTTGGCCATAATGACCATCGTTATGTTTGGAGTTAAAAGGGTGAGGCTTGCAAGCCGAAGAACACCATCCCAACCGAGAAGCATGGGTGTGGCAGTATCATGTTGTGGGGGTGCTTTGCTGCAGGAGGGACTGGTGCACTTCACAAAATAGATGGCATCATGAGGATGGAAAATTATGTGGATATATTGAAGCAACATCTCAAGACATCAGCCAGGAAGTTAAAGCTCGGTCGCAAATAGGTCTTCCAAATGGACAATGACCCCAAGCATACCTCCAAAGTTGTGGCAAAATGGCTTAAGGACAACAAAGTCAAGGTATTGGAGTGGCCATAACAAAGCCCTGACCTTAATCCGATAGCAAATTTGTGGGTAGAACTGAAAAAGAGTGTGCGTGCAAGGAGGCCTACAAACCTGACTCAGTTACACCAGTTCTGTCTGGAGGAATGGGCCAAAATTCCAGCAACTTAATTGTGAGAAGCTTGTGGAAGGCAACCTAAAACGTTTGACCCAAGTTAAACAATTTAAAGGCAATGCTACCAAATACTAACAAAGTGTACATAAACTTCTGACCCACCGGGAATGTGATGAAAGAAATAAAAGCTGAAATAAATTATTCTCTCTACTATTATTCTGACATTTCACATTCTTAAAATAGTGATTCTAACTGACCTAAGACAGGGATGTTTTCTACGATTAAATGTCAGGAATTGTGAAAATCTGAGTGTAAATGTATTTGGCTAAGGTTTATGTAAACTTCTGAATTCAACTGTATTGTGTATGTTGAGCATGATTTTAATTAAATTTATGAAATTCAGTGGTAGGATGTAATCTAATTAAAAAGTAATTAATTAGTGTAATATAATTACTTTAGTCTTAGTCATTACTTGGCTTACACTTATTTCTAAAATAATAGCTATTATTTATGTAGAATATGTTTTAAAAAATGATTATTTTCATATGTTTTCATTTCTGTGATGACAAAAGAGTCACTAGTGAGTCATAGTAAAGGAGAAACCTGTGGTAACCGCATGATCTGAGTGAGACAATAAACTAGGAGGAAATATAGATATTATTTTGATATTTTTGAGCAGAAAAGCTTCTCTGTGAAAAGTGTTTTATAAAGTAACTCAGAAGTAATTAGTAATGTGACTTCCAATTAAGTAATCAGTACGATTACAATTTTAAAGAAGCAGTTAGTACTTTGTTGTGGATTACTTTTTGTGTAGTTTACCCTACACTGCACTCAATAAACACACAATGAGCTTTCCACATTTTATTGTCAAAATGAGAGCATCTCTTGAAATCATTCAATCATAAAATCTTTGGGGGTGGGGTGGTTGAGATTATGTACAGGATTATTCATAATATATCAGAAATTGTGGCACAAAACTAAAACTTTTGTTTTAAGCTCACTAAACAGAGTTAATGCATTCTTTACTATTTCACACATAGGAAATCAAAGTATTCACAATAAGGATCAGAATTTCTCTGCTGTAAAAGGAATGTGGGTGTGGGTACCACTCAGCTACCCTACGATGCACGTGCACCCCACGGCGATGCTCTCCACCACCGTACTGTAACGGGGAATGCATTCCTTCTTCTTCGGTTTCCTGGTTGGCCGGTGGCACAGGCGTCTGCGCACGGGAATCTTGGTGTAGATAAGTGTACTGGTCATAGTGCGATCTTCTTGCATGGTGAAAGGATTGATGCATCCCACACACGAACACACAGCCTCGGGAATGTCCACGGGTTTACGGTTCACATCGTGGTTGATTCTGTTTAGAGAGGCACTGGTTACATTACGCACTGGTTACATGTTGTAAGGAAGCTTGCGTCTGAGTGCGCACATAGAATAACACTCATTGTACACACACCTATGCTGAGATGACTTACTGTTTAGGGTCCCAGAGACCCTTGTGCTGCATATTAAAAAAAGAATCATAATAGTAATTTCTAAATGAATTAACAAACAAAGAATATTCCCCTCACTTTAGCATTTGGTTGCCGTTTGGTTATTTTTGGGACCAATTCCATGGAACAATATTTTTAGGTCTTCTTTTTTATATAACCATAAACGTTCCTTTAACATTCTGGGAACCAAAACATGTTAACTGGGATTTTACCAATTGCATATGTTTTTAAAATATTTACAATGTGGACACCAATCAGAAAATAGTATAGTATAATAGTATAATACATTTATTTATTATTATTTTTTTATTTTTTTTAGGACCATGTTATTAATTTGGGATCTAGTTTATAATCAGTTTTAGGAATAGTTATTAGGTTAAGTATAGATTCTTATTTGATTGTCACACTTAACCCTTGCAAAGTTCTGGGAAGGTTAGTTAATGGTTATAAAAATAAAACCCCAAAATAACCATTAGAGAACGTTCTGTAATATGTTCTTATTTGGTTGTCACACAAAAACCTCCCTACAATATTCTGGGAATGTTAGTTTATGGTTATAAATATAGAACATAAAGAGAACATTCCTAAAATGTTAGGAATTGGTTTCCAAAAAAATAACCTGGGATCCCATTTGGCTATTTTTGGGGAACCAATCCCTAACATTCTGTGAATGTTCTTTTTAGGTTTTATTCTTTATAACTATAAACTAATGTTCTAGGAACTTCTTCCGGCTACTCCTGTCATGATCTGCATATTTGATTTGGCACAGGTTTTATGCCAGATGCCCTTCCAGACGCAACCCCCAGTAGCTGGGGGACTCTCACACACACCTACGGGGCAAATTAGGGTCTCCAATTAAATTAACCTACATGTTTTTGGACTTGTGGGGGAAACCGGATGCTCTCACAAGAAAGGTCCACACAGGTCCTCACTCCACACAGAAAGGCCCTGTTCAGCTGAGACCTTTTTGCTGTAAGGCGACAGTGCTAACCACTGAGCCACCGTTCCACCCTAAAACTAATGGTCTCCCAAAAAGAATGTTTATCTGTAATTTTATCAATTGCATGTTTTTTAATATTTAGTATGTACACCAATAAGAGAATAGCATTTGAAAATATCCACACAAAAGATATGACATTTTTCGTAAAGGACTTTTGTAACATTATTAAAGGAATATTCTGGGTTCGATAATATATTATTTCAACTCGTCCCTCCTTTTCTTTAAAAAAATCAAAAGTCTGGGTTCCAGTGAGGCACTTACAATGGAAGTGAATGGGGCCAATTTTCTTTTATTAAAATACTCACTTTTTTAAAAGTATAGCCACAAGGTATAAACAAGATGTGTGTCAACATGATTTTAGTGTGATAAAATAACTTACTAATCTTTTCTGTGTAAAGCTGTCCAATTTTACAACTTAGTTGCCATGACGATGTTGTGTCAACAAACCCTAAAACCCTAAAACGTCACTCTTCATCGAACTGCACTGGCTGCCAATGGTCATTCGCGTTAGTTCAAGGCATTGATGCTTGCTTACAGAACAACCACTGGCTATGCACACCCCTATCTACACTCACTACTTCAGATCAACGTGCCCTCTAGAAGTTTGTGTTCTGCGGGTGAACAGTGCCTCGTAGTGCCATCTCAAAGCAAAAGATCTGTTCCTTGCTGGTGGAATGACCTGCCAAACTCCACCCGAGCAGCTGGTTCTCTAACATCCTTCAAAAAGCATCTAAATACACAGCTCTTCTGTGAGCACTTGACCCAATCCTTGGTCTTCTTCTTCTTTCTGTTTTTTATCTTTTTTTTTTCTCCCCTTTTCTCCCCAATTTGGAATGCCCACTTCCCAATGCGCTCTAAGTCCTCGTGGTGGCATTGTGACTTGCCTCAATCTAGGTGGTGGTGGACGAATCTCAGTTAGTGATGGGAAGTCCGATTCTTTTCCATGAACCGGTTCTTTCGGATGGTTCGTTTCAATGAACTGGTTCAGAAAAACAGTTCATTTACGTCATCACGTAATAACATCACTATATATAATGCTAATACGCCGGCGTCCTAGAATACATGCACAAACACATTCAATAAAGCCATATGTAAGGGCATATTGCTGATTATTATTTAATTTAATTAAGTTATAATAATAAGGGTGTTTATTGTCATCAGTGTTTCATTCAGTGATCTTACAATACATCCTACATTAAAGTTTTGCACCTGTTTAAAGCATAAAAAGTGATTAAACTAGTCTTAATCAACTCACTGTTTTTTACAGAAACCATGATCCAACTCATCACAACTTCAGATATAATCTGCATGCACAATACTCTACAGTAAAATTAATTTACATCTCTCGAATGAAACGTTTCACCCCCTCATTCAAGTGCTCCGTTCACTCATGCTCATCAGCTGCTCACTGATCAGCAGTTCTCAGTTTTATATCTGAAAGAGGTGATTCTCAGTTCAGTGTACTGGTGACTCACAAACTACTGTGATCCACTCAATGTACTGATGACTCAAGAGCTGCTGTCCTCGGATCAGTGTACTGTTGACTCGAGAACTGCTGTGATCGACTCAATGTACTGTTGACTCGAGAACTGCTGTCCTCGGATCAGTGTACTGTTGACTCGAGAACTGTTGTGATCGACTCAATGTACTGTTGACTCAAGAGCTGCTGTCCTCGGATCAGTGTACTGTTGACTCGAGAACTGCTGTGATCGACTCAATGTACTGTTGACTTGAGAACTGCTGTCCTCGGATCAGTGTACTGTTGACTCGAGAACTGCTGTGATCGACTCAATGTACTGTTGACTCGAGAACTGCTGTCCTCGGGTCAGTGTACTGTTGACTCGAGAACTGCTGTGAACGAATCAGTGTACTGTTGACTTGAGAACTGCTGTCCTCGGATCAGTGTACTATTGACTCGAGAACTGCTACGAACGACTCAATGTACTGTTGACTCGAGAACTGCTGTCCTCAGATCAGTGTACTGTTGATTCAAGAACTGCTGTCCTTGGATCAGTGTACTGTTGATTCGAGAACTGCTGTGATCGACTCAATGTACTGTTGACACGAGAACTGCTGTCCTCAGATCAGTGTACTGTTGACTCGAGAACTGCTGTGATCGACTCAATGTACTGTTGACTCAAGAGCTGCTGTCCTCGGATCAGTGTACTGTTGACTCGAGAGCTGTAGACTGGATCATCTTCATACGTTGATAAAACGGTAATACAATCAAGTCATAAATAGTGCCTGAACGATATTAGCCTTTCATTGATATATCGGTATCGGTGTACAGTGCATCCGGAAAGTATTCACAGCGCTTCACTTTTTCTATATTTTGTTATGTTACAGCCTTATTCCAAAATTGATTAAATTCATTATTTTCCTCAAAATTCTACAAACAATACCCCATAATGACAACGTGAAAGAAGTTTGTTTGAAATCTTTGCAAATTTATTAAAAATAAAAAACGAAAGAAATCACATGTACATAAGTATTCACAGCCTTTGCCATGACACTCAAAATTGAGCTCAGGTGCATCCTGTTTCAACTGATCATCCTTGAGATGTTTCTACAACTTGATTGGAGTCCACCTGTGGTAAATTCAGTTGATTGGACATGATTTGGAAAGGCACACACCTGTCTATATAAGGTCCCACAGTTAACAGTGCATGTCAGAGCACAAACCAAGCCATGAAGTCCAAGGAATTGTCTGTAGACCTCCGAGACAGGATTGTATCGAGGCATAGATCTGGGGAAGGGTACAGAAAAATTGCTGCAGCATTGAAGGTCCCAATGAGCACAGTGGCCTCCATCATCCGTAAATGGAAGAAGTTTGGAACCACCAGGACTCTTCCTAGAGCTGGCCGCCTGGCCAAACTGAGTGATCGGGGAAGAAGGGCCTTAGTCAGGGAGGTGACCAAGAACCCGATGTCATTCTGACAGAGCTCCAGCATTTCTCTGTGGAGAGAGGAGAACCTTCCAGAAGAACAACCATCTTTGCAGCACTCTACCAATCAGGCCTGTATGGTAGAGTGGCCAGACGGAAGCCACTCCTCAGTAAAAGGCACATGACAGCCCGCCTGGAGTTTGCCAAAAGGCACCTGAAGGACTCTCAGACCATGAGAAACAAAGATTGAACTCTTTGGCCTGAATGGCAATCGTCATGTCTGGAGGAAACCAGGCACCGCTCATCACCTGGCCAATACCATCCCTACAGTGAAGCATGGTGGTGGCAGCATCATGCTGTGGGGATGTTTTTCAGCGGCAGGAACTGGGAGACTAGTCAGGATCGAGGGAAAGATGAATGCAGCAATGTACAGAGACATCCTTGATGAAAACGTGCTCCAGAGCGCTCTGGACCTCAGACTGGGGCGACGGTTCATCTTCCAACAGGACAATGACCCTAAGCACACAGCCAAGATAACAAAGGAGTGGCTCCGGGACAACTCTGTGAATGTCCTTGAGTGGCCCAGCCAGAGCCCAGACTTGAACCCGATTGAACATCTCTGGAGAGATCTGAAAATGGCTGTGCACCGATGCTCCCCATCCAACCTGATGGAGCTTGAGAGGTCCTGCAAAGAAGAATGGGAGAAACTGCCCAAAAATAGGTGTGCCAAGCTTGTAGCATCATACTCAAAAAGACTTGAGGCTGTAATTGGTGCCAAAGGTGCTTCAACAAAGCATTGAGCAAAAGCTGTGAATACTTATGTACATGTGATTTTTTTTTTTCATTTTTTTTTTTAATAAATTTGCAAAGATTTCAAACAAACTTCTTTCATGTTGTCATTATGGGGTATTGTTTGTAGAATTTTGAGGAAAATAATGAATTTAATCCATTTTGTAATACGGCTGTAACATAACAAAATGTGGAAAAAGTGAAGCGCTGTGAATACTTTCCGGATGCACTGTATATTTTACCGATATGCGCCGATATGAAAACTTTTTTCAGAACATATAATGCAGAAAACAATGCTTTAGAATTGGTGTCGTTACATAGTTTGGCCAGCAGAGCGCGCTCCGACTCCGACTGTTTACAGAGCTGACTCTGACCTAACGGTGGTGCTGCAGACAGGGCGGAGTTGAGCTGTGTGTCGTTAACTAGTTTATGAAATACATACTGGAAACTTAATAAACAATGACCCCATAATTTTCCCTTTTTAGTCAGTAATGTAGCAGACTGAAAGGTAAACATCAGAGCATCTTTTTGCAGTTCAAGACAACGGTGCGGTGGTGGATTGTGTCTGAAGAGTGTTGATTTCATGCTATGTTGTTACCTAGTTGGTGAGACACAATGCTGGAAAGTAAAATAAACAACATCTGTCTTTTAATCTCCTTGACAACGAGCTTATAGCTAACTAGCTAACCACATAGCTAATTTCATTGTTATCAGCTGAGTGGAAGCTAATGAGTAAACATGTATTCACCAAACTGTTTTGTTCAGGATTCACAGTTTGTACCCCCTTCAACCGAACAATTCCAGTCATTGTATTTATAAAATGTAATATTTAGAAGTCTGGTTTTCCACCGTTGAAAGTTTCCCCTGGACTTGTATAGCACAATACGGTGTAACACAGCTGCTGCTTTTTATCTTGACTGGGCAGTATTAATATAGGATGTCTCATTTGGAAGGTTGCATGCTAGGTAGGACGCATCCTTTGAAGGCTGCAGTATACAGAGGGTCCTCCTTTAAACAAGCTTCATTTAAACGAGACAGCCTTCGTAGGACAAACGGAAACGGAACGTAACATGGTTGCTGTGACAGCACGCCACTCTTTAACAAGCGCGAGCGCTTTGAGTGAGAAGGGTACAAAGTCCCTTTGGAAGGGAATGTATGAGGTACATTTTAGGAGAGATATAATGATGTAAAGAGAAAAGAAAATAGATTTTACAGGTGTACTTTTAGTCTAATACTTTATTTTAATTATATATTAATATAATTATACATATTATACTCTGCACACATCTACTGAGGTACTTCAACATGGGAATTAACATTACTTGCGTTTGAACATCATATTTACGGGCAAATTGGCGTCATTGTTTTTAGACATTTCCGTTGAAGCAAAGAATAGTGGGTTGTGAGTGCCCACGAAGTATACAACTCATGCATCCTCCGAATTCCCGTGAAAGAAGGTTGCATTCGAAGTGTCCTACTCACTTTTCTGAAGCCTCGATGATGTATGCAGCCGACAAATGCGACATCCGGAGGACGCATCCTTCCAAACAAGACACAGCCAGCATTTGACTGATACTAAACAGTAATACTGATGTTTATTTCGATTTTATTTTATTTTTATTTATTCTTTATTTAAATGGTCAGCATTTGACTGATACTAAACAGAACTACTGATGTTTATTTAGCTATTTATTTTATGTTTATTTATTCTTTATTTAAATGGTCAGCATTTGACTGATACTAAACTGTAATACTGATGTTTATTTAGCTATTTATTTTATTTTTATTTATTCTTTATTTAAATGGTCAGCATTTGACTGATACTAAACAGTAATACTGATGTTTATTTAGCTATTTATTTTATTTTTATTTATTCTTTATTTAAATGGTCAGCATTTGACTGATACTAAACAGTACTGATGTTTATTTAGCTATTCATTTTATTTTTATCTATTCTTTATTTTAATGGTCAGCATTTGACTGATACTAAACAGTAATACTAATATTTATTTAGCTATTTATTGAATTTGTATTTATTCTTTATTTTAATGGTCAGCATTTGACTGATACTAAACAGTACTGATGTTTATTTAGCTATTTATTGTATTTTTATTTATTCATTATTTTAATGGTCAGCATTTGACTGATACTAAACAGTACTGATGTTTATTTAGCTATTAATTTTATTTGTATCTATTCTTTATTTTAATGGTCAGCATTTGACTGATACTAAACAGTAATACTGATATTTATTTAGCTATTTATTGAATTTTTATTTATTCTTTATTTTAATGGTCAGCATTTGACTGATACTAAACAGTACTGATGTTTATTTAGCTATTTATTATATTTTTATTTATTCTTTATTTTAATGGTCAACATTTGACTGATACTAAACAGTAATACTGATGTTTATTTAGCTATTTATTTTATTTTTATTTATTCTTTATTTTAATGGTCAGCATTTGACTGATACTAAACAGTACTGATGTTTATTTAGCTATTTATTATATTTTTATTTATTCTTTATTTTAATGGTCAGCATTTGACTGATACTAAACAGTAATACTGATGTTTATTTAGCTATTTATTGTATTTTTATTTATTCTTTATTTTAATGGTCAGCCATTGACTGATACTTAACAGTACTGATGTTTATTTAGCAATTTATTTTATTTTTATATATTCTTTATTTTAATGGTCAGCATTTGACTGATACTAAACAGTACTGATGTTTATTTAGCTATTTATTTTATTTTTATTTATTCTTTATTTTAATGGTCAGCATTTGACTGATACTAAACAGTACTGATGTTTTTTTTAGCTATTTATTGTATTTTTATTTATTCTTTATTTTAATGGTCAGCATTTGACTGATACTAAAGAGTACTTCTGATGTTTATTTAGCTATTTATTTTATTTGTATTTATTCTTTATTTTAATGGTCAGCATTTGACTGATACTAAACATACAGTACTGATGTTTATTTAGCTATTAATTTTATTTGTATTTATTCTTTATTTTAATGGTCAGCATTTGACTGATACTAAACAGTACTGATGTTTATTTAGCTATTAATTTTATTTTTATCTATTCTTTATTTTAATGGTCAGCATTTGACTGATACTAAACAGTAATACTGATGTTTATTTATCTATTTATTGTATTTTTATTTATTCTTTATTTTAATGGTCAGCATTTGACTGATACTAAACAGTACTGATGTTTATTTAGCTATTTATTTTATTTTTATTTATTCTTTATTTTAATGGTCAGCATTTGACTGATACTAAACAGTACTGATGTTTATTTAG
Organism: Myxocyprinus asiaticus; assembly: GCF_019703515.2. Classification (NCBI taxonomy): domain Eukaryota; kingdom Metazoa; phylum Chordata; class Actinopteri; order Cypriniformes; family Catostomidae; genus Myxocyprinus; species Myxocyprinus asiaticus. The sequence continues at coordinate 9,840,004 of NC_059370.1, read as the reverse complement.
CTATTTATTGTATTTTTATTTATTCTTTATTTTCTCACTTTTCAGTTCTAGAATTTGTTGACAATGTATAATAATAATAATGTCAAATATTCTTTGATAAAAATATTTGTTTAAGCAGCCTTCTGAGTACCTTTGCATAGTCATATCGGTGCAAAATCGGTGGAAAATCCACATAGAAAAGGTCTCTTTTCATTCCAGCTCAAAAATTAAATATTTCAGCCACCATATAGGTAATCGGTGAATTTTACCTGTCTAAAATCAGTATCGGTATCGGTCTCAAAAATCCCATATCGGTCGGGCTCTAGTCTTAAACATATTTCCAATATGTTTTATTTGTTACACTCTCTGTTTTTCAGGAAAATACACCTGAAACATCCCTTAATCACACACATGCTCAATGTCAGCAGCTCCATCGGTTCTCAGTATGTCAGACACCTCCGAAAGAGGCGATTCTCAGTTCAGTGTATTGTTTACTCGAGTACTGTTACGAGCAACTCATTACTGTTGACTCGAGAACTGTTGCGACCCGAGTGTTCAGTCCGAACTAGTTGGAGCAGTTAATTGCAAAGAAGAGTTGGCAAAAGCAGATATTACCAGATCTAGGATCATATTACTTCTGGTTATTGGCTCATGTTCATTCGGAGTGTCAGGCACATCCAAGAGACAGGTTAAGATAGAGTAACTTGTGGACCAGTGTTGACTCGAGACGTGAACTGTTTCAAACAATTCAATCCGATTTGGTGAACTAGTTCAACTCGTTCACTAAAAAGACCCGGTTCAAGAGAATGATTCGTTCACGAACTGGATATCACTAATCTCAGTTGCCTCCGCGTCTGAGACCGTCAATATGCGCATCTTACCAGTGGCTTGTTGAGCGCATTACCGCGGAGACATAGCACATGTGGAGGCTCACCGCGGCATCCACGCACAACTCACCACGTGCCCCACCGAGAGCGAGAACCATATTATAGCAACCATGAGGAGGTTAACCCAACGTGACTCTACCCACCCTAGCAACTGGGCCAATTGGTTGCTTAGCAAGCCTGACTGGAGTCACTCAGCACGCCTTGGATTCGAACTTGCGACTCCAGGTGTGGTAGTCAGCGTCTTTACTTGCTGAGCTAACCAGGCCCCCTGTCTTCTTCTTCTTAATAATAAATAAAAGTCTCTCGTCATCTTAGCTAGGGGTACTTCTCTAAACAATTTTGAAACTTGTATTACAGCGCATTTGTTACTACTGCTTCCCTAGGATGATTCGCTTCTGTTTTTCTCCTCATTTGTAAGTCGCTTTGGATAAAAGCATCTGCTAAATGAGTAAATGTAAAATGTAAATGAAAAACAACTGCAAAAATTACAAAAAACAACTTTACAGCTGAAACAATACATGAGTTTAAACAGAAGAATTAATGTAAGTGCTTTTATAAAATTATCTGCTTCATATTTCTGCCTTTAAACCCTCCAAAAATTGGCCCCATTCACTTCTATTGTAAGTGCTTCACTGAAACCTGATTTTTGCTTTTTTTTTAAAGAATAGGAGGGACGAGTTGAAATACATTTTTATGGTAATCAACATTATGCCACAAGTTCTGTTGATTGAGCTTAACTTGTATTGAACCCCGAAATATTCCTTTAATTTGAAATCTGGTTATTAATTACTTTTCATAAAATTAGAACTAGTTAGGCTACTGTAAGTATCAACCTGAGACCTGTTTCTTTTAACTATAAGAAGTCTCCAAATAGGACATAAGTATTAAGAAAACAGTAAAATAATCTATTAGGGTTCATAAATGTTGTGCTTTTAAGGTTATTAACAAAAATGACCCCCAAATAACCAAGAGCAACTGTACCTACCTGTAGGACCACGGAGAGAGGCTGCGACTGTTGGACATCCAAAGTTTGCGATCCACCACACATTTGCTAATGGATAAGTTGGGGTTGTTTCTGACTTGGGACACCATGTCCATGATACTTTCATCAAAGTCCATGTCACCAGCACCGTGCAACACCACAGCCGATTCTGAACCTGTCATCATTGGGTCCGGAGAAATTCTAAAAGACGAGATGTTTCGACGAGGATTTGACTCCAGTTTTCTTCTCCGAGTTTTTCCTTCTCTGCTGGTATGCTTTGCTTCAATAGGCACAAACACGTTCCCCACCATCATCACCATGAACAGCTGTGAAACACAGTCAATATGAAGTGCTGAGTTGTGTTTAAATCAATTTAGTAAGTCATTCATCACTTTTTTCATTCATTTTTAGGACTCACCTTATTCCAAATATTTTTCCACATTGTTTTTAGTCAGACTGCAATAAGTTAAATGTTTCCTTGCCGTGATTTTGTATTGAATGGGTTGAGCATGGGATTACTCATGCTGAAGTGTCACGCCTCACACTGAAACAGTAGCCTACAGGGACACACCTGAACTGAACAGTTCATGGTGGGGCCACGTGAACAAGCTATGGGTCTATTCATATATATATATATATCTCACATCAGTTGATAGATAGATAGATAGATAGATATATAGACAGACAGTCAGTCAGACAGACAGACAGACAGACAGACAGACAGACAGATAGATAGATCTTCCACATTTGACAACTAGCCCCAGTCTCCCCTGTGATTTTCTTTGCACACAAAGTTATTAGGCTTAGTTAAAATGTTGCTGTGTGAATAATCATTAGTTCAAAGAGAGTGTATTGTTACAAATTTACAGGTGCATGATATGTTTTCAGGAGATTTTCGGGCAATTTCACAGAACACTAAGTCCCTAGAAATACTTCTGTTAAGAGCTTTGTACCTTTGTTTTTTCCATGAGTACCTATTCAATGGTACTCACTCAAAAGACCCTTTCTATTCTTAAGTCCCAAAGCCTGAGAACAAACAACCAGACAGAGCTTTATGCGCCTTAGACCCTTTCTGTGAACCAAAGAACAGTGTCGGAACTATAGCGCAAAGAGCAGTATCTACAGCTACAGATTTGGTCAATCCATGTTATTCCCCTCATCTGGCTCATTCAATGCCATATTCATTTTCACAATGGATTCCATTGAGATGTGTAAAAGAACACCTGCTGTTATAACATGTCAGGGCAGTTTAATAGGCATGCATTTTCATAGAGAACACTTGTGGCAAAATAATGTTTTGCTATTTTTAAAAGTCAGTTGGATAAAAGCCAAAGAAATCGAATGCAGAAAATTGTTTGAATAAAAACGGTTTTCAAATTCTCAGACAATTACATCAGCCATAAAGTGACTAGTGACTCAGATTTGCCTTTTCTCTTGTTCTGTATAACCTTTTAACAAAGGGAGTAGAGTGCATTTTCCTTTTGTAAGAACCTGTAAAAGCACCTGTGAAACTGCACAAGACATTATAATGTTACTGCTACACTGTGACTGCATCTGGTTGTTTTGAGGGGGTTCCTGAAAAAAGTATAATAATAGTATAACAACACACACACACACACACACACACACACAAATCTGTCTGTTTTTAAGGTATATTTTAAATATTTCAACAAATTTAAATCAAATGGAATTAAGTAATCTTTAACTAAATAAAATTAATAAAACTTAAATCTATTTTTAAAAACTAAATTTAAGTTATATTAATTGACTTTTGTTAAAAATAACTTTTGTTAAATATTTGAATAGAAATATGTTATCAAACTGAAATGCTTACGTCTTAAAAACAGGCTTAAATATTTTTTTTTAAATACTCATATTTATGAATGATATTGATATGTTTATACTTGTAGTCTTGACTTGTTCACATGTGATTTAATAGTTTCATAATAATAATAAGTAAAGTCAGCACAACTAATTACAAAATGAATTGAAGTCATCTCATTTACAGATTTGTCTGTTAATTGATAATAATTTTAATCACACCACACTGCATATATATGTGTGTGTGTGAATATATTTAAATATAAATGTATTTATTTATTTATTTATAGATTTTATTTTATTTTTTTATTTTTTTTGCTGTATTTGTTTTTATGGAAGTATCTTAAATGACCCATGTTGAATATTTAGCCTAAAGAAATCACAAATAACTGTCCAAATAATTTTAAATCCTCCAAATTTAGATTTTTATATTATATATATTATTATATATTATATTACTTATATATTATATATCCTATTATTTTGTTTATCTTGTACATCACATATTTCTTTTAGTTCAAAGAAATAACAGCTCAACACGGCTACTTTGAAATCACACTTTCCACGCCGATCTCGCGAGATTTGGTCTACAACTAATTCTAGCGGAAGTAAATCTCAAGTCTCTTTTCCGGCGGCCATAGCGACAAGTCGGCAGGGTAAGACGAGATCGCTAAAGCATTTCACAAACATCCTTTGCCATCCGTGTGGATTCTGTGTGTTCAAACGTTAAAGCACACGTTGTCGTTACACAGTGTCACTACCGTTAATTAAGTACTGTTATTTCTTGCCCACATTACAAAATGACGTTAGATTCAGTCGCCAAAGTTTAGCCAGTGGCGGCTATAGGAGCTCTGCTCTGTCCCGTGTGAATAACGTTACCGATATTTTGGCCGAAATACAAGACAGTAATTTCGCTTTATAAAGTGGCACAGGTTTCTAGTCATGTTTCCTTCAAACACTCTTGAAACTCGGTAAAATGTGAGAAGACTGTTGATTGTGCCAGTGTTTTTGACTTGGAGCTGGCTCTATACATACACCGCATATATTGTCAAGACGTCAATGCACATGTTCTGAAATTAATAGTGTTAAGTTATTGTGGAAGATGGTCTCATATGTCCACATTGATATGAATGAGTGACAGCTCTGTTGGATAAATGTGAAGAGGCATTGATGTTTACACTACCACTGTTTCTCTGATCATTTGTTTTGAGTAGAGTTTGTTTTAACTGTGTCCTCTCTTTTGCAGCCATCATGAAGCTCAATACCTTTGTGACCTCCTCCCGGCGCAAAAACCGCAAGAGGCACTTCAATGCCCCATCACACATCCGCAGGAAGATCATGTCCTCCCCTCTGTCCAAAGAGCTCCGCCAGAAATACAACGTGAGATCCATGCCCATCCGTAAGGACGATGAGGTCCAGGTGAGGGGACGCTGCCAACTGTCATTTAGGACATGTCCACACTAATACAGTTGCGTTTGAAAACGCATAAATTCTCACCCACACTGGAACGGCGTTTCCTCCACTGAAAATGGTATACGATGTCATTAGAAAAGTGAAAACTTGAGTTTTCAAACTTAAACGGATTAGTTCAGACTTGGCCTTAATTGGTTGACTTAGGTGAGATTAGTAGACTTGTGCTTTTTTTTTAATTTTTTTTATGGACTTATGCTGTAAATCTATATTTTTGTGGATATGCTGTGTCTGTAAAATTCTAAAAGTGATGAACTTCTGAAAGGAAGATGGTAGGTATCTTACTGGTCCATTTAACTTGTTTATTTTCATCAGGTTGTTCGGGGACACTACAAGGGCCAGCAGATCGGCAAAGTAGTCCAGGTCTACAGGAAGAAGTATGTCATTTACATCGAGCGTGTGCAGCGTGAGAAGGCCAATGGCACCACAGTCCATGTTGGCATCCACCCCAGCAAGGTATGGGACCGTTACATCTCCAGTTTTTTCTTCGGAAGCAGAAAGTTATGCTGGCATTAGTCAGTTTTTCATCAAAATAACTTAGGACCAGTATCTAGAGAGCACATAAGGGGGCAGACCGGGGCTAGTTGTCACACTTTTTAGTCCAGTGAATGAGTAGGTCAATTTCTGCAGAGCCAAATACCTTGATGTCTTGGCTTCAAAAAAGCCGTCATCGCCCAGGGAAGAAGATACAGTGCAATGAACACAGTGTGACAACTTGCCCCAGTAGTGCAGCAGATTGTTGCAATGAAACCTGTCGCAAAACCAGTGCTGCCGGTTTCATGTGAATATTGGGGTGTGACGGGATGGGAACATGTCCCCACCATCCTGACAAACAAAACTAAATCTACGCCTCTACATCTATGACTGTATTAAAGGGATAGTTCACCCAAAAATGAAAATTCTCATCAATTACTCACCCTCATGGCATCCCAGATGTGTATGACTTTCTTTTTAAAACAGAACGCAAACGATGAATATTTCAGCTCTGTAGGTCCTTACAATGCAAGTGAAAGGTGACCAGAACCGTGAAGCTCCAAAAAGCACATAAAGACAGCATAAAAGTAATCCAAATTACTCCAGTGGTTAAATCCATGTCTTCTGAAATGATATAAGTGTGGGTGAGAATCAGACCATTATTAAGTCCTTTTTTACTATAAATCTCCACATTTGACCAGTGGAAGCGAAAGTGGATATTTATTGTAAAAAAAAAAAAAGTTGTATATTGATCTGATTTTATCATATCGCTTTTGAAGATATGGACTAAACCACTTGAGTCTTAAGGATTACTTTTATGCTCTTTTTGGAGCTTTAAAGTTTTGGTCACCATTACCTTGCATTGTATTGACATACCGAGCAGAGATATTCTTACAAAAAAATCTTTGTGTTAAGTAGAAAAATCATACACATCTGGGATGGCATGAGGGTGAGTAAATGATGAGAGAATTTACAATTTTGGGTGAACTATCACTTTAAACAGCCTTTAAAGGCTTTTCGGTGAAATGTTCAAAGTTAAACAATTATGAAGCACAAAAGGATTCATTAAACATGCACGGAAAAGGTAACATGCTAAATTATCAACCGTGTTTTGGTTAACAAATATTGTAATTAAAAAATGTGATGACATGCTTTAACCTGACTTTTGTGAAAAATACCTTTGTCCTAAGGACACATTTAAGCCTTTTGGTAAAAGTCTGCCTTCATAATATAGTTGACTCTTGCCTGAATGTATGCCAGTGTGGTTTGCGTTCGCTTGTTTAACCTCAATAACATTGAAAATTTACTTTGGTACAATTTACCAATTGTACTTTTGACTCTTATTACCGAGACATGATTTAACTTCCGTATGACTACAAGCCCTTGTCTCCCATACAAGTTAATGACCGCAAATGAGATGTGTACAAAATTAAAAAAAAAAAAAAAATGTACTTAACGTACATAATATTTACTCATTTTCTTTTGAATCCTGTTATTCAGTTGAACCGTACAGTGAGGACTTTTTCTGGATCATTTTCTGTTTCAGCATAATTTTCTGTGAAGCTGCTTTAAAACAGTGTTTGTTGTGAAAAGCGCTATACAAATATGACGACTGTAAATTTACCAAAATTGAAAGGCAAAATATCGTTTTACAAGTCTGTCAGTGGAGTTTGTCACAAGGGTGAGATAATTGGTCTGTTGATGAGTGCATGTGGTCATTGAATGATGCCGCTCCTCTTAAAATGGGCAAATATTGGGAGATTATATAGATTTGTCGGTCAGTTTGCAGTTGATTGAAGCATCTGGCTGCCTGTCAGAGGTAGCACAGCAAGTACTTTTGTATTATTTGCTCATGGTTTATCAGTTGAATCATCCATTTGAAGACAAACCAAGTAATGTCTGAACTAGTTTTGATTGCATGGATTAACAGTTGTCTTGCATCTCTTCTTCCTGATGCAATGTTAAAAGGGCATTTATCCAGTCCTTAATGTTCCTATATCTGAGTGTAGTTCCCAGTAGGGCTATAAAACTAAAACTGAAATTGTGATACGAGTCGACCATGTGCAATTATTAAACCCTGAAGGGCTGCGATTTAAATAAATAGTCTGCTCACTTCAAAGTTTATTTGAACTGTCCTGTCTGTATTGTGTAAAAGCATTATTACAGTGTTTTCAGAGTGGTTCTGTGCTCAACTCCATCTCGTGCTCTTAGTAACAGATGTGCTCCGAGTTTGGTTCCGTTTGCTTAAACTCACTAATTGCGGTAGGCCTATTTAGATCTCCAGATTCACTTTAATTTCACTTTTGCATAATTCCAAGTATGTTTGGGTGCTACAAGTTAATGTACAGATGCATCTCAATAAATTAGAATGTCGTGGAAAAGTTCATTTATTTCAGTAATTCAACTCATATTGTGAAACTCGTTTATTAAATTCAATGCACACAGACTGAAGTAGTTTAAGTCTTTGGTTATTTAATTGTGATGATTTTGGCTCACATTTAACAAAAACCCACCAATTCACTATCTCAAAAAATTAGAATATGGTGACATGCCAATCAGCTAATCAACTCAAAACACCTGCAAAGGTTTCCTGAGCCTTCAAAATGGTCTCTCAGTTTGGTTCACTAGGCTACACAATCATGGGGAAGACTGCTAATCTGACAGTTGTCCAGAAGACAATCATTGACACCCTTCACAAGGAGGGTAAGCCACAAACTTTCATCGCCAGAGAAGCTGGCTGTTCACAGAGTGCTGTATCCAAGCATGTTAACAGAAAGTTGAGTGGAAGGAAAAAGTGTGGAAGAAAAAGATGCACAACCAACCGAGAGAACCGCAGCCTTATGATTGTCAAGCAAAATCGATTCAAGAATTTGGGTGAACTTCACAAGGAATGGACTGAGGCTGGGGTCAAGGCATCAAGAGCCACCACACACAGACGTGTCAAGGAATTTGGCTACAGTTGTCGTATTCCTCTTGTTAAGCCACTCCTGAACCACAGACAACATCAGAGGCGTCTTACCTGGGCTAAGGAGAAGAAGAACTGGACTGTTGCCCAGTGTTGCAAAGTCCTCTTTTCAGATGAGAGCAAGATTTGTATTTCATTTGGAAACCAAGGTCCTAGAGTCTGGAGGAAGGGTGGAGAAGCTCATAGCCCAAGTTGCTTGAAGTCCAGTGTTAAGTTTCCACAGTCTGTGATGATTTGGAGTGCAATGTCATCTGCTGGTGTTGGTCCATTGTGTTTTTTGAAAACCAAAGTCACTGCACCCGTTTACCAAGACATTTTGGAGCACTTCATGCTTCCTTCTGCTGACCAGCTTTTTAAAGATGCTGATTTCATTTTCCAGCAGGATTTGGCACCTGCCCACACTGCCAAAAGCACCAAAAGTTGGTTAAATGACCATGGTGTTGGTGTGCTTGACTGGCCAGCAAACTCACCAGACCTGAACCCCATAGAGAATCTGTGGGGTATTGTCAAGAGGAAAATGAGAAACAAGAGACCAAAAAATGCAGATGAGCTGAAGGCCACTGTCAAAGAAACCTGGGCTTCCATACCACCTCAGCAGTGCCACAAACTGATCACCTCCATGCCATGCCGAATTAAGGCAGTAATTAAAGCAAAAGGAGCCCCTACCAAGTATTGAGTACATATACAGTAAATGAACATACTTTCCAGAAGGCCAACAATTCACTAAAATGATGTATTCTAATTTGTTGAGATAGTGAATTGGTGGGTTTTTGTTAAATGTGAGCAAAATCATCACAATTAAAAGAACCAAAGACTTAAACTACTTCAGTCTGTGTGCATTGAATTTATTTAATACACGAGTTTCACAATTTGAGTTGAATTACTGAAATAAATGAACTTTTCCACAACATTCTAATTTATTGAGATGCACCTGTATAAGTAATACACCCCATGGCACCGGGTATTTGTGGACAGAGGAGGAGATGATGTTAAAATGAAGAGCACATTATAGAGGTGTTGTGAATGTGATGTCAGCTACACAGACACACTTGCTGCATTTTTCCGCCCAACATAAAAGCTTGATGGTTTAGAAATCTTTGGTTTAACTGAATCACATAGCATTGCCCTGTGCAAGTTAAGATTTTATTACAGACATATAATTGTTGTATAATAATAATTAGCAATATAATATTACAGTAATATTCAAGTTGACTTGTTTTCCAAAAATATTGATGATTAATGAGATCCATCACAAAGTGGACAAAAACAGGTGCAAAATTGACAGATACAATGTAAATATGAAGAAGATTGTGGCTCATTTTGTTTCACTGTTTCATTCGTTTGTTGCTGGAGTGAAAAAGGTCTGAGTTCGGTTCTTTTTAAGAGGACTCAAGTATGAACCTTCAAAGAGTGGCCTTTTTATTGACTGTAGACCATGGGCTAAACATGACCAAATTTTGGTAAAAACTTAGTAGTTTTAGTATTTTTTTTGTTTCCTGTATTGACTGTAATGTTAATAAGAACATCTGCAAGAAAGACAGACAAATGGTTGCTTGAAAAAATGAAATGAAAATTCTTGATATCCCAGATGTGTATGACTTTCTTCACCAGAACATGTTTGAAGAAAATTAGAAAAATATCTTAGCTCAGTAGGTCCTTAAAATGCAAGTGAATGGAGATTTCTCTTTTGAAATCACAGACAGTCAGCATTAATGTCATCCATACGACACCAGCGGTCTTCTAAAGCAATAGTATCACTTTTGGTGTGAAAAAAATATCAATATCTAAGTACTTTTTAACTCCAAATCATTGCTTTCGTTAGGTTTCATGAGAGGGTGGGGTCCAAGCAGTCTCATGTGACGTATTACCTTTGGCATGTTACGGACATAATCTCACGTTTTTCTCTCTGTTAAGACATCCAGGATAAGCACACAAACGCACCATTGTGAGTTAAGAAACCCATAAAAACAGATCAAAACCAACCAAGCTACTGTACAGTGTTCCTCCTCACTTGTGAACAGTGCTGCTCTTCCGGGTGTGACTCGTGTGTCTCAGTTCTCGCTTGTTTGAAATGCCAATGCGATTACGTCACGCATGTACCACTGCTAACCGAAAGCATGATTTAGAGCTCTTAAATATTTATATTTTTCGCAGCTAAAGCAATCGTGTTGCTTTAGAAGACAGAAATGTAACTGCTGGTGTCGTATGGATGACGTTTATGCTGACCGTCTGTGATTTTTGGAGCTTCAAAAGAGAAATCTCCATTCACTTGTATTTTAAGGACCTACTGAGCTAAGATATATTTCTTCAAATGTGTTCTGCTGAAGAAAGTCATACACACCTGGGATATTATGAGGGTGAGAGTAATGAGAGAATTTTCATTTTTGGGTGATCTATCCCTTTAACTTCACAGTATATCTGAGCTGTTGTACTGTCCTGTTAGAACTGATGTATGCAGTTTGACTGACTTGTGCTTCAGGCTTTTTTCCTGCACTTGGGTGGAAGTTTTAATCAAATTAAAAAAATCTTGTGTCCTACAGGTGGTGATCACCAGGCTAAAGCTTGACAAGGATCGCAAGAAGATCCTTGAGCGCAAGGCCAAGTCCCGACAGGACGGCAAGGAGAAGGGAAAATACAAGGAGGAGACCATTGAGAAAATGCAGGAGTGAAATGATTCTTTTGCTATCAATAAAAGACTGTAAAAACTTCCGATTTTGGTGGTTCTTTTCACTCCTTTTGCTAAATTTGACCTGTGCTGTGGAATAATTTAAGGATTTGAGCTCAGTTGTGCATACATTTTTAATGTGGAAAAGCAGACCAGTGTTGTGTCTTGAGTTATCAGATTTCATTTAACTCACATGTTCTGTTTGGTTTCTGAGATACTTTTAATTAATGAAACTTTGCATTGATCTATCAGGTTGATACTTCTAATCTTATGAGAAGTGTTGACAAACTCAATTTCATTTTTAAAACTATTTATTGTGAAGGATGTTCAAAGCACTTTAAAGGAGTAGTTCACGTAAAAATGAAAATTCTCATTTACTTGCACTCATGCCATCCCAGATGTGTGTGACTTTCTTCTGCTGAACACAAAGACTTTTAGAAGAGTATCTCGGCAGAACTTTGATGGTCCTTTTAAAGTTTTTTTTTTTTTTTTGTGCATATCACTTCCTAATGGGTAGGGAGGAGAACTTATAGTAGAAAAGGACTTGAATATTGATCTGTTTACCAACAACACCTATTATATCACTTCTGAAGACTGATTTAACCTCTAGTCCTATGGATTATTTTTAGCTGCCTTTGTCCTTTTTGGACCTTCAAAGTTCTAACCACCATTCACTTGCATTGTATGGACCTACAAAGTTGAAATATTCTTCTGAAAATAGTAATTTGTGTTCTGCAGAAGAAAGTCACACATCTGGGATGGCATGAGGGTGAGTAAATGATGAGAATTTTCATTTTTGAGTGAACTATCCCTTTAAAGGTGCGCTCAGTAAGATTTTGCTCCTCATCTTGGCCTTGCACCTAGTGGTGTGGATGTAGCATCATTCAAAATTAACAGTTTTTGGTTAAAGATGCCATTGTAGAAATTCACTATTCACAGTCGGTCATGGTTAATTTAATCCAAGAGTGAAAGTGTCCAATAACAAGACGGTTACTGAGATTAAGCGAGTAGTATTCAGCTGGTCATGTGATTCTAAAATGGCCGCCCCCATGAGGTGCCCCTGCCCCATGTAGAATAAAACAGCTTTTATAAGGTTACTGATATTACTAGAGCACTCATCTCATGTATGTGCTCATGATTTTATACCTATGTTTCAAAATTATAATTAATTTATTTAGAAGTAAAACTTTTCTAATGTAGAAAAAAGAGTGCACCTTTAAGATGCTTTGAACATCCTCCACATAAAAGATGCATTGCTTTGAGGTCTCAGAGACTGCAAAATGCAATACATTTTCAAATACTAGGATGTTACGATTAGTGTAGTACTCCACAGAGGTGTCAAGCTGTCAGTTGTACACTGGTTTTAATTGTCGTTTTTTTCTTCTTCTTCCCAACAGAGCATGAGGGTTAATAGCACAATGGACAATCACAGTTTGAGCAATACCTTGTTTCTTCACTGCGGAAAACAAATGTATGCAGGGAAATTCTTATTACTTCACAGACACAGTGAGCACAGGGAACTATATGAACTATATGGCCACTTGTGGAACTGATGGGTTCAGTCCTGCTTGTTTTTTTTAGTTTTTTTTTTATCAATGCAAGAAGTCAGTGAGATGACTCAATCATTCATGCTGGTGAAAAGGTTTCATGTGACTCCAATGGAGATTGTGTATGCGCCAACTAGACCTACAGTAATTTGATGTGTGTTTTCCATAGTGAGTGCAGAGGAAGAGATGAGCCATCCTCCTCATCAGTCATGTCTGTCGCTTCTCTTTACGGCCTGTAGAGAGTCATGTGATCGTCATCGTCCACACAGCAGTCTAGCGCGAGCGGTTTGGAGTCTGACAACTTTACTAGTTTTACTGGAAAAACCTCCATATACATAGATAATATAATGGCGAGCACATCTTTTGTGATTTCTATATCAGTTATGACTGTGTTTTGGGGTCTTGTCGGTGGAGTTATTCCGTTGTTTATTCCTAAAGGACCGAATCGAGGGTAAGCAAACATTAGCATTTCCTTAAAAACTTTACCATACTGAATTACATATATCAAACACATGATGCGTACAAATACAAGTGCGAGACCTGGTAAAGACTTATTAAACCAGTAAAGTTTTAGTAGTTAACGCAGTTTAAAGACTTTAGGAAGTTTGTGATCTGCATTAAAATACGAAAAAACAAAGTATTATTCTTAATGCGAGCTGTATGTATAACTCGATCACGTGACATTGCTGTGCCAAAGTGGTCAGTCGTTTTTATTCAACAAGTGTTTATTAAATATCAGTTGTTTACATTGTATTTTCTGCCCATCAGAGTCATTGCGACCATGCTGGTACTAACTGCAGTTTGTTGCTACCTGTTGTAAGTACAAATCCTTTAAAATAGCTTTCATTTATACACTTTTAGAGAGGTTAATGAGAAATAAATGCTATTTCTATGTTGTAAAAGAAACAGGCAGTTGTGTTGTGTATAAGCTGAAAGTCAAACACAGCCTTTGGGCAATTTCATTATTATTGATTAAAAACAAACAGCACATCCAGGCCAGTCAAGTTCATGTTCATTGTGCAGGTTCCCCACACATAGGTAATAAACGAGCAAATAAATGTATATACATGTATTTGTATCTTACATATACTAGGACTGTACTGTCCCTCTTTTCTTTGAATTATTTATTATTTTAAAGAAATAGGACAGTGTTTTAAGTAGCCACAAGGAGGCAGTGTTGTGATTATCCTTATGTCTTGTTGTATTTATGGAAAAATACAAATAATACAGTTATGTTTTCACTCTGCTTCTTGATTTTGTTTAGCTGGCTGATAGCTATTCTAGCACAGCTGAACCCATTGCTTGGACCAACGCTGAGCAACGATACCATCTGGTACCTCTACCATCACTGGCCATAGGGTCCATTGCTGGATTTATTGTTGCCTTCACAAACAAGGTAAACTAGAATGAACATTCAGATTACATATACAAATGTAACATTGTACTAAAATGCATGAGCATGTAGTTTTACATCATTATATTCTCTTTGCCCTCTGCAGATGCTGGAAGCTTGTACATTGCCAAAATTAAGAGAACATTTCACTGTCGCTTTGTCTACAAGGGAAAAATCATTTTATTTCAAGCTTTACATGCTGTTCTCTTACTCAAAGAATGAAGAAAGTATGCCTGTTTGTGTAAAGTGATTTGTGTTGATATTTATTTAATCTCGTGTTCAAGGAAATATGCAATTAAATATTTTGCCTCTTTATTGTTTTATGCGTGTATTGTACAATAGCTTTGTCCTTTGTGTTGAATGACCTGATCGCTGTGTTGGACAAATGACTCTAGCCATTCCTTTTTATTTCTATGATTCTGTATGTAAAATAAAATTATGAATGAGGAGAAGAAATGTTATGCAATTTATAAAAAAATATACATATATTTTTTTTCTCCCCAATTTGGAATGTCCAATTCCCAATGCGCTCTAGGTCCTCGTGGTGGCGTAGTGACGCCTCAATCTGGGTGACGGAGGACGAATCTCAGTTGCCTCCGTGTCTGAGACCGTCAGTCCACGCATCTTATCACGTGACTTGAGCGTGTTACCGCGGAGACCTAGCGCGTGTGGAGGTCCACGCTATTTTCCACTGAGAGGAGAACCACATTATGGCGACCACGAGGAGGTTAACCCAACGTGACTCTACCCACCCTAGCAACCAGGCCAATTTGGTTGCTTAGGAGACCTGGTTGGAATCACTCAGCATGCCCTGGATTCAAACTCGTGACTCCAGGTGTGGTAGTCAGCGTCTTGCTGAGCTACTCAGGCCCCATGTTATGCAATTTATTTATGATTTACCGCTGTGTCCAGTTTTTAAAAGCACAATTTAATCGGTACAACACTTTGTAATTGACTAGATCTGCTAGAGAAAGTTATACTGATACGTCATCTATTTAAAAAAGCATTAAGATTTAAGAGGCAAGATTTGTATCTAAATTACTTTAAAATCACACAGAGTCATTACAGGCCATCTAAGATGAATGTGGTCGAAACTGTTCTTGAGTATACTAAATCTGGATTTGTCATAAAGTGTCTTTAGGGATTCGGGGTCGTGACATTGTGCAATCACATTCCTCTTTATGAGGAGTCCCATCAGAGGAGCCGTCACTGTGGTTTTGCTCTTTAGCTTGGCACACGGGACAGCAGGGTGTCAGACCGTTCTCTCTACAGGTGTTGCACGACAGCACCAGCTGGCAGCAGAAGTTCATGGAGCACAGCTGATATTGATCCCACGGGCAACTACAATATCTGTACTCTGAGAAAATAAGACCATATGTTTAGTTTCTAACTCAATAGTATGACTTTTGAAAAGTGTATAACTACAAAAAGCTTGCACTACACACCTAAGGTGATGTCCTTGTTGAATGCGATTGCATAACGTTCATCAAACACAAAGAGTTTACCACGGTAGAAGCCATTGGGGAACTGCTCTAGGTATTTGTGAATGCCACCCTTCAGCTGGTACACCTCCTTGCAGACATTCTGGATATTTGGAAAAAGACGACTTGAGAATATTACAAACCTTTGCCCACAAATCTACATTTCCATTAGACTTATTTCCATTCAGACTTACCTTTGCTCGAAGGTAAGCTGAGCCTCGTTCACAGCGAATGCCACCAGTACAGTACATCAGAACCTTTTTGTCCTGGAAGAGATCCAGATTATTTTCCACATAGTCTGGGAAGTAGCTGAATTTCCGGATATCAGGTGCCAAACACTGACTGAACTTACCCTGGGAACAGATAGAGAGTAATGCATAATTCACCGAACTATTAACAAAGTTCTGACATCACGGACTTGAACTTTCAGGACTGAATACATTGATTCTTACAATTGTGCTCTCATAGAAGTTTCTGCAGTCCAGCAGTATAGTATCACTGTCTGCAGACTTATTTTCCATGAGGTTCTTCACTTCTTTATGAAATTCCTTTGGTTCCAAATGTATTCCTTTGTGAAGCATGACACTTGCATAACATATTGTTCTCCTCAATATAAATTTCATACACGTCCACAAAGATGAATAGATTTTATGTATATTTTAAAGAAAGTCTCCATTATTAAAGTGTTTCCCTTACCAGCCAATCTGTACGAGATGACATCTGGATCCACACCCATAGGGACAATTTCTTTGTAGACACCAACCCTAAGATCAGAAAAGCACTCTGTACCACCTCCACTTCTCTGAGGAAAAAAAAAAATCAGTGATGCACTTTGTATGAAATGCATCTCTTTTGTGCATTTTATTAGTGTTATTCTGGAGAGTCGCCATGAGATGTAGCACTGATTACTTTACCTTGAAATCCTGTATTTGCATTAGTATTTGCATTAGTTCAAAGCATTGCTTTGATGTAAAGATTAGTGGCTGTTTTGGTGCCACCAACTGTACCGTTAATACCCTCACTAGCCACTCATATCTGTGGAAAAACAAGACCAACTATTTAAAATAAGAATACATGGTTAGTTAGTTGACATAAAATACTTTTGGAAAGTTGACATGTCTTGTGGCGACATACTGTATGTTATGCTCAATCTAAAACTAATTTAAACAGCATTTTGTTAATTCTATTATAATTATTATGTATGCAGCTCATTAAAAATGGTGAAAAACTTAGAAACGGTGACCAGTTCCAGGACCTAAAATGTACACTTTCCCAATGCAGCGTTCATATAAATTTTAAAGCAATGTTCTGGGTTCAATACAAGTCAAAAGTGATAGTTTGCTCAAAAATTTAAATTCTCTCATCATTTACTCACCCTCATGCCATCCCAGATGTGTACAACTTTCTTTCTTCTGAAGAACACAAATGAAGATTTAATGCAGAATATTCATCTCTGTAGGTCCATACAATACAAGTGAATGGTGACCAGAACTTTGAAGCTCCAAAAATCATAAAGGCAGCATGAAAGTAATCCATATGACTCCATTGGTTAAATCAATGTCTTCAGAAGTGATACGATAGGTGTGGGTGAGAAACAGATCAATATTTAAGACCATTGGAGTATTATGGATTACTTTTATGCTGGTTTTATGTGCTTTTTGGAGCTCCACAGTTCTGGTCACCATTCACTTATATTGTATGGACCTACAGAGCTGAAATATTCTTCTAAAATATTAATTTGTGTACTGCAGAAGAAAGAAAGTCATACACATCTGGGATGGTAGGAAAGATAATTTTCATTTTTGGGTGAAATATTCTTTTAAGCTCAGTCAACAGAAAAAAAAGAAAAAAAAAAGATGCAGAAATCATGGTTACAGTGAGGCCCTCACAATGGAAGTGAGTAGGGCCAGTACATTAACTTCAAAATACTGTTTTAAAAGTATCGGCACAAGACATAAACATTATGTGTGTTATCATGATTTTAGTGTGATAAAATCTCTTACTAACCTTTGCTGTGTTAAGTTATAGCCAATATTACAACATTGTTGCCATGACGACATAACGTTGGAAAACCTCTATGGGATTTTATTACACCAAAATCATGTTAACGCGTACAATATTTATGTCCTGTGGCTATCGTTTTGAAACACTTTGTATTTAAATGTTTATAAACTGGCCCCATTCACTTCCTGTGGTTTTTCCATGTCCATGGACACGTTTTGTGTCAACTACCCACATGCTTTTAAAAAAGTCTGTTTTGCATTTGAGATTAGCTTTTAAATTACCTTGCCTGTGAGCTGAAGCTTTGAACCAAGCTCCTTCTGCCACTGACAGATGATCTGAGGATTGTTTAACTGGCAGTATCAGTAAAATAACAGGACTTCACCAGGGCCCCTAAAAGAGATCAACTACATGAAAACCATATCTTATAAAAAGCACATTGTCATCCTAACTCAACTTGGCAGATGGTATCTGAATCTTGCGATGCACATACTTGATCAGATCAGCCTCTGAAACCTGGCTTGTATCAGGGATCCAGGACGATACATCAGTTGATTCATCATGAATGCACTCTTGCATTGCATGCTCGCTGTCAGTCTGGTGCAGCATCTTGTCCAGTGTCTCAGTGGTGAGCTGGTGAATCTCACTGGCGTGACTATTTGCAACATGTTTGTGGATTGATGTTGACTCTTTGAATGACTTTCCACAGCAGAGCCAAAGAGCTGGTGCTGAGATGTTTTCACAAGCTGCTGTCACTTTCTTTCATGCCACAAATGTTGCGAATGTCTAAACATCAGGGTGGAAACCTAATACCATCAACCTCTGCAATAATCAAAACAACAACGTGTCTGATGTTACATATATCACTATGCTTACTCACCCTTTTCTTTACATAGGTGTACAATTTCCTTGTTGCTGAAAAGTCTGGTTTGTCTTGTTGAAGGACCTCAGGTCCAAGACTTTCAACATCCAAATGAACAAGCACACTCTCAGTGATGCTGTCGCACGCCATTATAAACAGAAAGAACTTTGAAATAAAAAGCAAACATTTCTTATTAGAGTACACACACACACACACACACACACACATATATATATATATAAAACAAAAAAAAAAAACACACACACAAGCATTTTCAACTTCTTTTCATACCATTTATGTCGCTAAACCGCAGACTGACTTATTAAATACACAGATATATTCATAAAACTGAACACACACATTATTAAATAGGTTTCACTGCTGCGTCATAATGCCTGCGGAAGATATAATGAGATGCACAGCGACGCAGCGTGTTTCCGGTGACGTAGCTGTTACCCCGGATGTGTTCTCCATTAAATCAACCGCCTTTATTTTTCTCGTGTGGCTTTAGGTTGTTGTCATTCAAAGCGTCGTGCTTTACTGTACGGAATTCAGTGGACGCGATACGTCAAATAAAAGTGTGTGTATATTTATATATGTATATACACACACACACACACACATATATATAGAGAGGGGGGGTTTTCATATTATTTTAAGGGTTTGTATATTTGTTTTTGAGAAATGTCCCGGCGCAGACACAGCGATGAGAATGATGGTGAGTGTGCAAACGTGTTAGCATGTGTTTATGTAATCTTCATATCGTATGTCTGTTTACTTCTATGTTCGCCAGTGAAAGACTTTTCGATTAGGCGAAGGGCGATGTGTTTTGTCTAATATAGTTTGTTTATTTGCATGGAGTGCTTAGCACCCCTCGTAAATTTGCATATTGAAGAAAGCCGTAAGTCACCAGTAAAAGCTGGTTTATTATTGTCATTCTGCCTTGCGTGACAGGGAAGCACACGAGTGCAGAGCTTATAACATGTCTTTTCAAACAAAACGCAACAAGATCAGGGGACACGGGCAGTAAATACACTTACACCAATTAAAGGTTTAGTTCACCTAAAAATGAAAATTCTCTCATCATTTACTCACCCTCATGCCATCCCAGATGTGTATAACTTACGTTCTTCTGCAGAACACATATAAAGGTTTTAAGAATATTTCAGCTCTGTTGGTCCTCACAATGCAAGTGAATGAGTGCCAACATTTTTACACTCCAAAAATCACAAAGGCGGCATAAAAGTAATCTATAAGACTCCAGTGGTTAAATCCATATCTTTTGAAGTGATATGATAGGTGTGGGTGAGAAACAGATCAATATTTAAGTCCTTTTTTAACTACAAATCTCCACTTTCACTTTTACAATTTTTTTTTTTTGTTGTTGTTGTGTGATTTGCATTCTTTGTGCTTATCGCCACCTTCTGGGCAGTGAGGAGAATTTACAGTAAAAAGGACTTAAATATTGATCTGTTTCTCACCCACACCTATCATATCACTTCAAAAAGACATGGATTAAACCAGTGGAGTCATATGGATTACTTTTATGCTGCCTTTATGTGCTTTTTGGAGCTTCAAAGTTCTGGACACCATTCACTTGCATTGTGAGGACCAAAAGAGCTGAAATATTCTTCTAAAAATCTTAATTTGTGTTCTTCAGAAGAAAGTCATACACATCTGGGATGTCATGAGGGGGAGTAAATGATGAGAGAATTTTCAGTTTTGGGTGAACCATCTCCAAACACAGGGGCTTTATATAAGTGAGGTATATAGAAGTGTGAGATGCGGTAGTGCAAGGATGAGTATGCAGTATTGCATTGAGAGATGGTGATTTGTAGTGCAAAAGAAAAGTTGAAGGCTAAAATGGGTAGGATGAAAATAGTATAACAGTATGTAAACAGTACAAAAGTGGTGTGCACAAAGTCCATTCAAAGTATGGGAAGCGTTATAGTTTATTCTTTGCAGATTGATGTTAATATACTATATGAGCTGAAAGGAAGATTAGAAAGAGCTTTGAGATCTGTATAATAAGTATTCATGGCAAATTAGGTTATGATTGTGTTATCTGAATCCTGATCCATATACCTCATACTTGAAGCAGAATTCAGCACTATTTACTGTAGCTGTCCATCTTCCATGTTGAATGTGATTTGCATTTATGGAGGTTTAAAGAAAGGGTGTCTGAATCTCAATGCTAGCTAAAAAAAAAAACTTGACTTTTTCTATTTCAGGAGGCGCTCAGCCTCACAAACGGAGGAGAACATCAGAACCTATTGAGATTGAAGACCGTCTGGAGTCTCTGATTTGCAGAGTGGGAGAGAAGGTATTACCTTGCATGTTTTATTAATCATTTAAAAGTGTTGATGAATTCAGTCAAAAATGATCGGTACATGTTTTGTTGTGTATGCTTCCAGAGTACATCCTCCTTGGAGAGCAATTTGGAGGGTCTTGCCGGCGTCCTGGAGGCTGATCTTCCAAATTATAAAAGCAAAATCCTGCGAATCTTATGTGCTGTGTAAGGAACTTGCAAGCATTCAATATTCTTTTGCTTCCTTTGATTTGGGTCCAAAATTGCAGAGAATGCGAAAGACACTGTGTAGTAGGGATGGGCGGTATATCAACTTTTTAAGGTATATCGATATATTTTCAAATGAGATATAGGATGAGACAATACCGTTTATATCGATATAGTTTGATGTTGCGTCACACAACCCATTTCTTCTGTAAAGCCGTGCCGTGTTTGTATCTCTCCTCTCTCACACTTTCCCTCTGCGTCTGCGTGCAAACCCGGCCCCACTCGCTCACAAGTTCTCCCACAACATGGAAGGATACACAGCACCAGTTCACACTGCTATAGAAGACCTGGTTAGTAAAAAGAAAAACAATGGTTCAGTTATTTGGAGATGGTTTGGATTTAATAGACCTCCCCTACACAGCGCAGTTTACATTTCTGTCCCAGAGAATCTAGTTGATTGCATAGGTATAATACTATTAGGTTGGCCATGTCGTAATTTTAGAAAACATACAACAGAAACTCTAACATGTTACTTGAGCATGTAACCAATACATGTCCTTTTTTCTCTCTGGACAAGTGAATGACCAATTTACTTGTCCAAAGGACAAGCACATCACAATGCTTAATGTCAAGTCCTGCACGTCATAAGTTGAGAATGCCATAAACAGGTTATATTCAAAAGTGGAAGCACTTCAAATCACTTCCACCATTTACAACAGCGCTATAAACTGCAGTATGTGTTAAACATCGTGCTGCTGCTGCAACCCCGGCCACGAGATTGAAAAGTCTTCTGCCCTGAAACAAAGCGCATTGCAAGCTTCATTTACCATCTCGCATGTGGCTTTGACTTACAGCTGAACATTTAGTCCGCTTCGTAGAAAATACCGAGATATACAGTACTGTGCAAAAGTTTGAGACACTTGTGAAAAATGTTGCATAGTGAGGATGTCTTCAAAAATAATGAAATAAATAGTTTTCATTGATCACTTAATGTCATACAAAGTCCAGTAAACATAAAAAAGCTAAATCAATATTCGGTGTGACCACCTTTGCCTTCAAAACAGCACCAATTCTCCTAGGAACACCTGGACACAGTTTTTCTTGGTTGTTGGCAGATAGGATGTTCCAAGCTTTTTGGAGAATTCGCCACAGTTCTTCTATCTATTTAGGATGTCTCAGTTGCTTCTGTCTCTTTATGTAATCTCAGACTGACACGATGTTCAGTGGGGGGCTTTTTGGGGGCCATGCCATCTGTTGCAGGGCTACCTGTTCTTCTATTCTAATCTTTTCTATTTGCAAAAGTAATGTTTGGGAGTCTAACATTTATATTTTCTTATTGACACACTAAAGCTGAAGATATAAATAACCATCTTAAGACATATGCTTTTGTGAAACACTTTCTACTGTATGTTGTGTATTGCCATTCAACCTAAAAATAGTGAGATATGATTTTTGGTCCATATCGCCCAGCCCTACTGTGTAGGACTTACAATATTCTTCTATAAGTTACTTTTCTGTTGCACAGTGCAAGGCTTTTGCCAGAGAAGTTGACGGTATACAGCACACTGGTGGGGCTTCTCAATGCTCGCAACTACAACTTTGGAGGAGAGTTTGTGGAGGCCATGATCCGACAACTTAAGGAGACTCTAAAATCAAACTTGTACTCCGAGGCCGTTTATTTGGTATGTGTTTGTTTGAGTTAATCAAAAAATGCACCCCATGCTTCTATCGCTTTTTATGATGTTTGGTTCGTCATGTGTTTTGCAGGTGCGATTCCTCAGTGACCTGGTGAACTGTCACGTCATCGCTGCTCCCTCCATGGTCGCTATGTTTGAGAACTTTGTCAGCGTCACTCAGGAAGAGGACATACCACAGGTAGACTTGCTCTCCGACCACCTAGCCTACCGTCTACTGTTGTAAGATATTGCGAGCCTAACAGATGTGTCTGTGCAGGTGCGGTCTGACTGGTATGTGTATGCCATGCTGTCAAGTCTGCCTTGGGTCGGCAAGGAACTGTATGAGAAGAAGGATGTGGAAATGGATCGCTTGCTCAACCAAATTGAGGGTTATCTAAAGTAGGTTCCTATTTAAGTTGAATGATTTCTTTTAAAGGGTATATGTCAGAGAGGATTTTTTTTTTTTTTTTTGCCTTATGATAATGTGCACTAATGATAATAAGACCAGAATCATTGATATTAAGGGACATTTATTTAGTAAATGAGGCTAATTAGAGGTCAATCGATAGTGGATTCTGCCGATACCAATAACTAAGGTGGTGACCTGGACACTCAGAAATCTCCGGTAATGAACAAGCAGACAGAGCTGCCAGAGGAGCACTATCTACTGAACCAGTAAATTGCCCTATACCTTCCACAGATCTGAAACCAACTCTGAATGTATATATCAAAAACAAATGGCAGTTGGAGTGGGATCAATGTTTAAACAACAAATTATGAGAAATAAATCTTGTTGTTGGAACAAGATATGTGTTCCCTTTTAATAATCGCTGGGATCAAGTCATTTATACACGATGCCGGATAGGACATACAAGACTCACACACCAATTTTTACTATCAGGAGAAAATTCACCAAAGTGCTCATCTTGTCAGAACCCACTATCCATTAAACATATTTTACTGGACTGTCATACCTATACACATCTGAGGAACCTGTATTATTCAGTTGATTCTTTTGAAAAGGTTTTTAATCAAGTGAATCCAAATTTAGTTTTAAGGTTTTTAGGAAAAATGAATCTTAAACACCTCATTTAACTTATTTAACTATTTTAAATGACTAAACCTGGTTCCCGCCTTGAATATAGCAATAGAAGCTGGCATGGCGTAAAAAATGAAAGAAACAAAGAAACAAACTAAGGTGGTGTAAAAGGCTGATAACCGATTTATCAGCCGAGAGTTTTTTTTAAATCGATTCTTAGGATGTTAAACAGTTGTTGTTTTTCTTACTTTGTTGGGCACAGAAAAGTGGCTACAAGAGTCCAAAATGAAAAAAAATCCTGGATGCAGTTTATTGTTCAACCAAAATCCCAATAATAACCATATCAAATTAAGATGTTGTGCATAACGTGGGTCTTTTAACTATAAACAAGCCCAAAATACACAAGGGACTTTTCTCTGTTGCTATACTCTATATTTAAGTATTTACCAAATTAAGCTTTTAATAGCCTATATATACACACCAGATGAAGAGTTTTGTGTGTATATGTGAGATACACACACACACGCACACACACACACATACACATACACACACACACTGGTGGCCAAAAGTTTGGAATAATGTACAGATTTTGCTCTTATGGAAAGAAATTGTTACTTTTATTCAACAAAGTGGCATTCAAGTGATCACAATGTATAGTCAGGACATTAATAACGTGAAAAATTACTATTACAATGTGAAAAAAAAAAAATTAAACTACAAAGAGTCTCATCAAAAATCCTCCATGTGCAGCAATGATCCTTGGCATTCTAGCTGTCAGTTTGTCCAGATACTCAGGTGACATTTCACCCCACACTTCCTGTAGCACTTGCCATAGATGTGTCTGTCTTGTCGGGCACTTCTTACACACCTTACAGTCTAGCTGATCCCACAAAAGCTCAATGGGGTTAAGATCCATAACACTCTTTTCCAATTATCTGTTGTCCAATGTCTGTATTTCTTTGCCCACTCTAACCTTTTCTTTTTGTTTTTCTGTTTCAAAAGTGGCTTTTTCTTTGCAATTCTTCCCATAAGGTCTGCACCTCTGAGTCTTCTCTTTTCTGTTGTACATGAAACTGGTGTTGAGTGGGTAGAATTCAATGAAGCTGTCAGCTGAGGACATGTGAGGCATTTATTTCTCAAACTAGAGACTCTGATGTACTTGTCCTCTTGTTTAGTTGTACATCTGGCCTTCCACATCTCTTTCTGTCCTTGTAAGAGCCAGTTGTCCTTTGTCTTTGAAGACTGTAGTGTACACCTTTGTATGAAATCTTCAGTTTTTTGGCAATTTCAAGCATTGTATAGCCTTCATTCCTCAAAACAATGATTGACTGATGAGTTTCTAGAGAAAGCTGTTTCTTTTTTGCCATTTTTGACCTAATATTGACCTTAACACATGTCAGTCTATTGCATTCTGTGACAACTCAAAAATAAACACAAAGACAATGTTAAGCTACTTTGGTGAACTAAAGTACCAATTTCCTTCCAAAACAGCAAAATCTGTATATTATTCCAAACTTTTGGCCACGTGTGTGTGTGTGTGTGTGTGTGTGTGTGTGTGTGTGTGTGTGTGTGTGTGTGTGTGTGTGTGTGTATATATAATTTTGCACAGGAATAAGGTTTGTCACTTTTCAGAAGATATGAAATTGGAGACACGTGTTAATGAGACACGTTTTCAAATGGTCACATTTTTCTTTGCATGTCATTGCTTATATTTAAAACACTTGATTGTCTAATCAAAATAAAAATATACATTGAAGTGAGGATAAAAATATGGATGAATATTATCAACAATGGAAGATTTTGATACAGCAGATATCCACGAGGTGTCAGTTTTTATTTAATCTCTATAGGTCGCTGTTATACTGTAGAACCAGACTTTTCTAACGGCTCATTCACATCAAGTCAGTTTTTTGCAGTGTGAATGTTTGTTCCGAACGAGCTTTTGAATAGGAACAATGGGTTCCTATGGCACTATTCACATCAGGCCTGACAAACTTATTTTTTATTTTTTATTATTCGGACTGAAAACTGACTTACCAATGAGATAAAGAACTTTTTTGTCATTTTCCAGCGTGTTGGTGGCACTAATTAACCGGCAAACACCAGCATTGGACGTTCAGCTGATACATACCCCTGAAAATTTAATACTTACATAGGTGCGGTTCATGAACCCTTTGTACTTCAGACGTAAACCCAGTCTGCTTTTGAAAGTCTGCTTATAATTAGGGCTGGGTGGTTTTTCAGATGTTTTTGATTAATTTGTGTTTTGACAATGTTTTATTTTATTTTTTTTATTAGAGAAATTGAGATTTTGCATAAAAACACTGCAAACACTATGGTTACATATGTTTTAAATCCACCAAAGTCTGAATAAGGAAGAGAAAAAGAATTCATAGCGCTTGTCTTAATGCCGCACCTGATAATGAATTTAATCCATTTTGGAATAAGGCTGTAACATAACAAAATGTGGAAAAAGTGAAGCGCTGTGAATACTTTCCGGATGCACTGTAGATTGATTTCTAGATAACGTTCTAGGTAGGCTTGGTTTAGATAAAATGAATACCTACACTGGCTAAGAATTATTTTGCAGTTTTCTTATTTCATTCTATAATTTCCGAACATCATGGTTTATTAGATTTTAATTTATTTTACATTTTACACTCTGACAACTTCCCCCTGTGGTGTATTTGGTGCATATGTAAATTTTTCTTGCACACCTTTGTTTCCGATAATGAAAAGAACTTGGATTTCTCTAACCAGATTGCCTTGCATTCTAATAAAGAACATACAATTTGAATCATGTTGGAGTATATGTAAAAGTAGAAAAAATTGTATCGTCCAGAAGTTGGATAAAAATCGAGATTTAATTTTTTTGCCATATCGCCCAGCCCTACTTATAATATTATGAGCAGTATTTTAGTATTAAAGGCCTATAGCGTGTACTGTAGTATGATAAATGTACATTAACAAAGACTTTTGAGTATTCCTGCACCCTTGTACTCTCTCACGCACAAAATCACTAAATTCAATGCAAATATGCGGTAATTAATAATATAGAAGTTGTACACATTCTTTTTAGAATATTACAATAGTGTTTATTTTAAAATATATCTGGTGTCTTAATGTGCAATATTTAATATGTATTTCACTGTGCCTCTTATATTATCCTGGCATTAAAATAGCATTTAGTTTGGACTAAGCTAGTAGTAAAATATCCCATTAAAAGACTCTTCACGCAATATTTTACTGTAGACTAACAAATTGCAGAACCTGTTTTTTCCCAACGCAAGAATAATATAACCAAGTATTCCTGTATTGGTGCTCTTTTCTAACCATGCCCAAGAAACCTTCAATTCAATAGAACTATGCAACAAATTCTTATTAATCTTCTGCATATTGAATACTATACCTGTTAATTTTTTAATATAAATGGTTCCACGAGTATTTATATCACTGTACATTGTATTATCCAGGCATTAATCATGGCATTAACTAAAGAGAAGTTAGGTTCGGAAGTTTGTTTGGAATATACTCGTAACAAAATACATATGCAAATATAAAGATGCTGGACGTATATTCATGCATCAGCGCTCTTTACTCGTCTCACTTGCATAAAAAACACAAGATTCTGTATTCCTCAAAATGCATCAAAAACATGGAAAGAACATAATGAAACAGTTATGCCAAACAAGGTAAATGCTTTAACAGAATTCAATATAGTAGTCTTATGCATTGACAGCTGAATGCTGAAGGATCCAGGCAGGAAACTAGTATAAATGTTTGTAGAACAGCAACAGTGCTGCCTACTGTTCAGTTTTTACGGTATCAGTGTGAATAGACCTTTCGTTGGAAGTTTGTCTCGCAAAATCGCCATGGATTTGGTGTGAACGGGCCTTAACTTTAGAATCCTCCAGCGCCGGCCACAGAGGAACATGGAGAAATAAAGAAAGAAATACAAATAAAAACGTTGGCATTGATTTTTTTTTTTATTTTTTTTTATTTTTTTTTGATAACCGATAGTTCCAAAAAGCAATTATCGTCACCGATTACACGCTTACTTTTGGGGGGCCTGGGTAGCTCAGCAAGTAAAGATGCTGACTACCACACCTGGAGTCGTGAGTTCGAATCCAGGGTGTGCTGAGTGACTCCAGTCAGGCTTCCTAAGCAACCAATTGGCCCGGATGCTAGGGTGGGTAAAGTCACATGGGTTAACCTCCTCGTGGTCGCTATAAAATGTGGTTCTCACTCTCGGTGGGGCGCGTGGTGAGTTGTGCGTGGATGCCGTGGAGAATAGCGTGAAGCCTCCACACGCACTAGGTCTCCACGGTAATGTGCTCAACAAGCCACATGATGTGCGGATTGACGGTCTCGGACACAGAGGCAACTGAGATTCGTCCTCCGCCACCCGGATTGAGGTGAGTCACTATGCCACCACGAGGACCTAGAATGCATTGGGAATTGGGCATTCCAAATTGGGGAGAAAAGTCAGTAATTTGTTACTTGATTCTTGTTCATGTTGAATTTACAATGTTTGACAGCTCAAATGTTGTTATGCTGGTAGATGGCATTGAGTTCAGCGGAATCTACTATGAACTGTCATGGTCTGGGTTTGTTACAGGCGGCGACAGAAGATTCATGTTCCCATGCTGCAGGTGTGGACGGCAGAAAAGCCCCACCCACAGGAAGAGGTGAGAGTCAGAACACATCATTTGAACTAGAAGCCCTGACATAAGGGCTGTTTGATAATTAAGTTCCTCTCCTATTCTCTCTATCTCTCTAGTATCTGGATTGTCTCTGGGCTCAGGTGCAGAAACTGAAGAAGGATCGCTGGCAGGAGCGTCATATTCTGCGTCCATATATTGCTTTCGACAGCGTGCTGTGTGAAGCCCTGCAGCACAACCTGCCACCTTTTACCCCTCCAGCACACTCTGACGACGCCGTCTACCCCATGCCCCGTGTCGTCTTCCGCATGTTTGATTACACTGACGCACCAGAGGTACAGAGGACTGTTTTAACAATGAGCCCGTGTCATTTGAGTGGGGCTGTAATGGGACACAGAGAAGAGAAACTACCTCATCCTTAAAACAGCATTCACAATGCATTTAACTTCTGTAACGTGATGTATTTTCGAGATGAACTGAATATTCATGAGGAACTAATGTAGGGCAGGACATGTTAGGCTATGATATTATTAGTTAATGTTACTTTTCCCTGCCCACGTGGCCTTGCTTGCATCATCAGAAAAGAGGTAGACATTTTCCGATTATTTGTGATGATGGTTGGATGCATAGTTCAGAAAAAAAGTATCATTTTTGTACCTCAAATGCATTCAAATGTTGTTTTTTATTAGGTAACATCTTTGTTGTTATATTACTTTACAATATCTTATGATGTTTTTGTGGATGCAGTTGACTTTAGTTGTATGTGAACTGGTAAGTGTGCTAATGGTTGTGTGTCTGTGTGATGTCAGGGGCCAGTGATGCCAGGCAGTCATTCAGTGGAGCGGTTTGTGATTGAAGAGAACCTGCACTGCATCATCAACTCTCACTGGAAAGAGAGAAAAACATGGTGCGTCCTCTAGCAATGGGCACGAGTACTCGGACGTGGCAGCAATGATCGATCATGAAAATGATGATCGACGTGATCATGCATGATGTGACTTCTCACTTAATTTGAAATTCAGTGACAATTACCTGACAACTAAACACAAACATGTCAAAGTGGGAGCTTATTTTTTAATTTTGAGATTACGTTGTGGTTTTAGGGGTACATTGATTATCAGAGACATCTCATAGCAACCAACCTGATATGCGACGCTGCAATGCTATCGTTACGGTTATCAAAAGAGAGTGTAATTAACCATGTTTTGAACACCTGCAAAACGTTTGCTAAACACGTTTTATAATTTAATGTAAGAACTTTATGATTCATTAATGGACATTATTTAATAAAAATGAATGTTTGTCATTGACTGTAAACCTCCCTGCCCTGGGTGCTTGAAATGTTTGCTTGACGTAACACACACCTGCATCTCGACGAAATGGGAGTTGAAGATTTCCGCACGAGTTTCCAAGTTAGAAGTCCGACATAAAGTGTCATTCCGTTGCACTTTCTCCAGTTGAAAGGTGGAAATTCAGACTCTCCCGAGTTGAATGGAATGCTTCATGAATCATCACAGCAACAACAATACAGAGCATCACAGCTTTCCCCACAGGAGCGAACACTTGGGGAGACATACACACACTCTCACACACAAACGCATACACACACATACACACACACACACCAGGCATGTGGCAGTGGACTCGATGCGTTGTGAGTGTTTCAAACAGCTAGACAGAGCGCAGCTAAATGGAACAGAATGCAGCATCTTCAAAACTGAACTTCAGCTTAATACACATATTAAAAACGCAATGGTTATGGCGTCTCCTGTTTAGCCAACTGCGATTTGAAAATAGAAAGTTCAGACAGTCACTAAAAAAACTGGTGCACGCTTACTAAGATTACTACGGTAACCTGAAGGAAGAACAGACAGATGCGCATTGTGCACATTCTTTCATTGAGTTGGGCAGCGAATCTTCATATAATGACAAAATATCATTATATTTTGATTATGCAATCTTTTGTACATTTTGTAACATTATTTTATAACGGCTTATAATAATGAATAGACGATACACTGGAACAACAAGATGCAATGCAGCAGCCAAAGACATTTGTCAGACATGTTATTATATATACAGTTATGAACATGTCATTGCCACTCGAGTAATTAGTCCGAGTACTTGAGTAGACAAAATTAGCAAAATGCCCATCGCTAGCGTCCCCTGCATATGCTACTGTCTTTCTTGTTTTGAGATTTACGGGGCTTTGTTTGTGATTTTGCCATAATATTCATATTCTTTTCTTTACCTCTTTCTCTCTTTTTTTGTCTTTTTTTTTCAGTGCTGCCCAGTTGCTCAGCTACCCTGGCAAAAACAAGATACCCCTTAACTACCATATTGTGGAGGTAAATAACCACATTATGCTGAACAGTAACTTTATTTAAATGAAAAATGCTTTACTTCTGAATAATTTTGCAGTTAATTGTTACTGTGTAATAAACTAAAGCAGACATGTACTTTTGAGTTTGTGTAATGTTTTATTTGTACTGTTTATGTTTGGATATTCTTCTGCAGGTGATATTTGGTGGGTTATTCAAGCTGCCCACTCCTCCTCACATTGATGTCATGTACACCGCTTTACTCATTGAGCTCTGCAAACTTCAGCCGGGCTCTTTACCGCAAGTCGTATCCTTTACACTGACTAAATGTCACGTGATTGAATGTAATTCATTTGATTGCTTGTTCTGTTTTAGTGTATTTGTAAAATCCCTGTCATTGTTTTTAAAACGGTATAAAAATGACTTTTAAAAAAATTGCACGAGGGATGGAATGTCTTTTATAAAAGCAGGTACAGTATATTCAGTGTTCCGACGCTTTTCAACAAATGACTTTTCATAACCTTTCTAGTCATTTTCGAGTACTGGCTACAGATTTGTAAAAATAGTTTTGATTCCGATTTTATTATTCAGACTGATTTGTGAAACTTGTAGTCTGATTCATTGAAAAGAACAGACTCAAAAAATGCTCCACCGACAAATCGGACATCACTATGGCTTGCAGGCAATTTTTACTGTACACAAGAGCCACATCTAGCTCATGAAATATTTTAGAGCAGGGAACAAATAGAAACATATATGTTTACAATAGTAATTTCCATGGCTTCTGAGATTTTATTAATTTCCATGAATTTTTCCTGCATGAAAAACACGATTTGGCCACTTATATATACACACACCTTCTATATAAAATAGTTTCTACATAATTAGATACCAAGACTATTACATTTATTATAGACTATTAGATATTAAGATATGAAGATTAAGGGTGAATTTAATGTAAACTAAGTAATTGACCTCTATTAATGCTTTGCAGTGATTAACACATTAGCCAGGTGAGCAGTTGTTTTGCATCATACTGTAGCTGTTGCAATGAATATTGTGTGTTTTAGCATGACTGGAACACTGTATTGACCAATCAGCATCTAGAACCGTAACCGTTAAAAACTATATTATGGCTCATTCAAACTTGCTCTTGTAGTTTTCTTTAACCTGCTGCTTTCAGCTTGCCCAAGCCACAGAAATGATGTACATGAGACTGGACACAATGAATACAATATGTGCAGACCGGTGAGTTGCCTGTGTGATGTTAAATGATTGGCTGTAAACCACTTTCATTGAGTACACTTGATTTAGATCATGGAAGTCATCTCGGATCTCAGTAAAGTTACTTGGTGAATTTTTGAAGTCCAAAACTAGGATGACAGCCTTTGAATAAAAAATTCTCATTAAAGGAATGTTCCGGGTTCAATACAAGTTAAGCTCAATCAACAGCATTTGTGCCATAATGTTGATTACCACAAAAATTAATTTCGATTCGTTCCTCATTTTCTTTAAAAAAAAAAAAGCAAAAATCAAGGCTCCAGTGAGGCACTTACAATGGAAGTGAATGGGGGCCAAGTTTTGAACATTAAAATACTCACGGTTTCAAAAGTATAACCACAAGACATAAACAATATGTGTAAACATGATGAACTAACCTTTTCTGTGTGAAGTTATAGACAATTTTACAACTTCGTTGCCATGATGATGTAATGTCAACGAACCGTAAAACTGTAAAAATGACGATTTAAAACAACTTTACAGCTCATATAATACTCAAGTTTAAACAGAAGAATGAATGCAAGTGCTTTTATAAAATTATAAGCTTCACATTTCTTTGTTTAAACCCTCTAAAAATGGTCCCCATTCACTTGTAAGTGCCTCACTGTAACCCAGATTTTTGCTTTTTTTTTTTTTATGAAAAGGTGGAGCCAATTCATTTTTGTGGTAATTATGCTAAAAAAGCTGTTGATTGAGCTTAACTTATATATTGAACCCGGAACATTCCGTTTAAAGCCTTTCTTATTTTGGTACGAAATATTTTTTTTATCGAATATATGATTGACTTCAAAAGAGGCCTGAGAATCTTCAAAGCCTGAATGTTTCTCTTATGTAGTGGATTTTTCTGTTACAGACTCATCAACTGGTTCTCGCATCATTTGAGTAACTTCCAGTTCAGATGGAGCTGGGATGACTGGTGAGAATGAGTTACTTAATTATCGTGCTGATCAAATTTGCTTACTTTTCTAGAGGCTGTGTGTTGTGTTTGGATGTCAAAAGGCTCCAGCTGTATTTGTTGTCTTGAAGTGTTGAACTGTGACTGTCTCTTTAGGGCTGACTGTTTGACTCAAGATGTTGAAAAGCCCAAACCCAAGTTTGTAAAAGAGGTTTTGGAAAAGTGTATGAGGTAACTTTCACCCACATTGCATTCAAATTGTTTTCAAGTTGCACTTCATCTTTTTTGCATCAGGTCTATATACATTCACATCAGTCAGGGGAAAGCAACAGCAACACTTCATAGCACTACTTTATTTCTAGGGCCAATTTATCCAATTAAACATTTGAGGGAGCTAAACATTTTCAGATTAATTATCAGATCTTACCACTTTTATTTGAAGTCTAACATGTTAACACAAAAAGCACAATTTAACAACCTTTACTCTTTGTGTATATTTAATATATTAGAATTTAACATTTTAGGGCAAATGTTTTCAAATTAGAAAACTGAAAAAAAAAATTTTTTAGAGCAAGATCTGCTTCTTTGACAATATCAACCTCCAAGAAGATGACCATTATAAAATTGAATACAGAACTGTCATTTTACAATATGACAAAAGTAATTTCTATTCTGATGATTTATCTTTTGACTACTCGGCTATCCAAAATGAGCTAAATGTGCATGCTTAATAGTTACTGGACCCGGCTGATGCTTGTTTTGTGGTTAATAAATGTTGTGTCTTGATTGTAAACCTGCAGGTTGTCGTACCATCATCGGATAGTGGACATTGTTCTTCCGAGCTTCTCTGCTTTGATTCCCGCTGAACCTGTGTGCCATTATAAATATACAGAAGAGTCCAGCAGTACGTCCTGACACCTTTACACCACTGTGATTGACTGTATACAGTTCTGCTCATTAGTTTACATTTCCTTTGCAGAATCGGCATTATCTTTAAAAATAAATTAAATAAATCATAAAAATAGCATTTTGTCCTTTATAAGGTCGGGAACTGAAAACTTGCAGAATTTTACAGAATTTATTATTATTTGGAACTGGTTCCATTTTGAAAAGCATACTAGAACCGTATGGTTGAATGTGCATTTTTCTGCCGATGTGGACTGAGCACCATACTTAAATACTCTGACAGTGTTTCCTGCAGTGCAATTTGGTGCAGCGCTGCCCTCTACTGAATCTACAGCGTGAAACATACAGCGTGACCATTGTAGTTGGATTCCTGGACAAATGACTCCTTTGAGTCTATTTATTTTTTTTAATCTTCAGCATGAAACACACAGTATGAGTGTAGTCCGATTCCTGAACAAATGACTCTTATGAATCGGTTCTTTTGAATCTACAGCGTGAAACACACAGCATGACAAGTGTAGTCCAGTTCCCAAACAAATGACTCCTATGAATTGGTTCTTTTGAATCTACAGCGTGAAACACACAGCATAACA
The DNA here is from genome assembly GCF_019703515.2 of Myxocyprinus asiaticus. Taxonomy (NCBI): domain Eukaryota; kingdom Metazoa; phylum Chordata; class Actinopteri; order Cypriniformes; family Catostomidae; genus Myxocyprinus; species Myxocyprinus asiaticus. The sequence goes on along the minus strand of NC_059370.1, from coordinate 9,805,587 downwards.
AGTGTAGTCCAGTTCCCAAACAAATGACTCCTATGAACTGGTTCTTTTGAATCTACAGCGTGAAACATACAGCATGCCCAGTGTAGTTGGATTCCCGTACTAATGACTCTTATAAATTGATTCTTTTGAATCTTTAGCGTGAAACACACAGTATGATGAGTGTAGTCCGATTCCTGAACAAATGACTCCTATGAATTGGTTCTTTTGAATCTACAGCATGAAACATACAGCATGCCCAGTGTAGTTGGATTCCCGAACTAATGACTCTTATGAATCGGTTCTTTTGAATCTACAGCGTGAAACACGCAGCATGACAAGTGTAGTCCAGTTCCCAAACAAATGACTCCTATGAACTGGTTCTTTTGAATCTACAGCGTGAAACATACAGCATGCCCAGTGTAGTTGGATTCCCGAACTAATGACTCTTATGAATCAGTTCTTTTGAATCTACAGCGTGAAACACACAGCATGACAAGTGTAGTCCAGTTCCCAAACAAATGACTCCTACAAACTGGTTCTTTTGAATCTTCAGCGTGAAACACACAGTATGATGAGTGTAGTCCGATTTCCGAACAAATGACTCTTATGAATCGTTTTCTTTTTTTGGTTCTACTGCATGAAACATACAGCACGCACAGTGTAGTTGGATTCCCAAACTAATGACTCTTATGAATCAGTTCTTTTGGATCTTCAACATGAAACGCAGCATGATGAGTGTAGTCCGATTCCCGAACGAATGATTATTATAAACTGGTTCTTTTAAGTGGATGAAAAACACTGCAGGAGCAGGTATTGAGTTAATCTCACTGGTCTGGAAGTTATGACTTCTGTCGTGTCCAGCTCAAAATAACCAAGTGTTTTGTAATGTTGTACTTAAGGGTGGTTTCACATATAGTACGTTTTAAGTGAACCAAACCCAGTTCGGTTATAGTGAACCAGAAAGGGTGTTCACAATGTAAGTGGACTTAAAAAAGGACCCAGTTTCTTTTTTTGGTCCTCTTCACATTAATGTGGTCTCAGACCCCTTGTTGTTCACACCACAGCTCCTTAAGAACTCAGACCCCATTGCAGCTAGGGCTGTCACGATTATGAAATTTGGCTGACAATAATTTTGCATAAATAATTGCAATTATTATGATAAGCAACTGTCAATCAAATTGTCATACTACTTGAGGTGTACGTATGCTTATGACAGGCCTACACTTTTAGTAATTTACTGATCTTTAACTTGAAATCATATAGTAAAATGGGGCTATATGATTACTTTTAAGGCTTAAAAAATATAGAATTTTACATTAAATATTATTGCACAGGAATAGAATTACATAAGTATGGTTCGCTTTTGGGTCCTTTTAGGGGGTCTGAGACCACTTGGGTTGTTCACATATACACGTTATACTGCTCTGAGAGCGCTTGGAGTGCTCAAACGAGCTAGGTGTGAAAATGCCCTAAGACTCATGAGAATTAAATCAGGCAGTGCAGTTACTGACTGCTTGTTCATATGACAATGTGTAGTTAAAGATAGGGCTACACATTACGAGTTTTGGTGTAATCAGTGGAATTGTATAATAATAAAAAATGACAATGAAATATGTTAGCACATTTAAGATTGTAAGTTAGCTATAATATACAAAACATTTTTGCCGTGTTTGCTCACATGTGATTTTGCTTTTGTTGCTTCTGTTACAGGTACATTGCCTGGATTTGTTGTGGCAAACACAGTGGCTAACGCTATCAAAAACCGTGCATCAAATGAAGAGATTCTTACTGTACTAAAAGATGTGCCCAATCCAAACCAGGATGATGATGATGGTGGGTCAGCCTCTAGTATTTTACTAATATGATTTGATAATTGTATGATTTTCAGTAGTCTCAGAAGGTATTAAAGTCATAAGCAATTTAAACATTTTGAAACAAAACAGATTGTTCCGAGAAATTAAGTATGTTCTCAGGTAGAGTAGAAATCTGTCAGCATTGAGCAGTGTCTAAATGCAGTTGTTGACTCTGTCCAGATGAGGGCGACAGCTTCAACCCTCTGAAGATTGATGTGTTCCTGCAGACGCTGCTCCATTTAGCTGCCAAGTCCTTAAGTCATTCCTTCAGTGCTCTGGCCAAGTGAGTGTCTCCTGCCAAACCCCACATAGGTCTGCCAGCGGCCGGCTCTCTGTTCCCTTTCCTGCTAATGAATGGTGTCTGTAATTGTTTAAAGTGATTCTTGTGTTAGATCGCAGACCATTGACAAAAGCATCAAAAACTAATTGTGTGCTAATTGCTTGTAAAAATACTTTTTTTTTTTTTTTCTCTGGTAAGTAGTGATGAGCTTATTTCTTTGTCAGGTTCCACGAGGTTCTGAAGACCCTTACAGAGAGTGACGAGGGGAAACTGCACATCCTCAGGGTTCTCTATGAGTTCTGGAGGGGCCACCCTCAGGTGAGGTCATTCACACGTCATATATTAATGCCACTGCTTCATGTTTTATTGTCTTACTACACGGCTCTCTTGCAGACTGGATTCTGGTTGGACGATTTTAGACTTCTGTACAACACTCGCTACACTGTATAACTGACTTTTGCCCCAGGCAACCGATTTGGCTGCACAAGCAAAAAACTTTGAAGCCGTTCTTTTCAGTTTCAGTGTTGCCGTAGTTACTGCGCTTTGGCTTTGTAGGTCATTGTGCTTTTTTTCTTGCATATGGACAGGTTTTGTTTCATTTCATATAAATGTGTGGGAGCGAGAGCTCATGTTGTGAACACTGTGCAGATGATCTCAGTGTTGGTGGACAAGTTTATTAGGACTCAGATCGTGGACTGTGCAGCGGTGGCCAACTGGATATTCTCTCCTGAAATGGCTCATGATTTCACCAGGTAAACACAGAACAAACACACACTCACAGCAGTGTCAGAAATAAAAAACTTTTTTTTTTATTATCAAAGGGATAGTTCACTCAAAAATGAAAATTCTCTCATCATTTACTCACCCTCATGCCATTCCAGATGTTTGACTTTCTTCTGCTGAACACAAAGATTTTTAGAAGAATATTTCAGCTCTGTAGGTGCATACAATGCAAGTGAGTGATGACCAGAACTTTGAAGGGCCAAAAAGCACATAAAAGTAATCCATAAGACTCCAGTGGTTTAATCCGTGTCGGTTTTGGTTGAGAACAGACCAAAATGTAATTCCTTTTTTCACTATAAATCTTGGCATCAATCTCCTTGGCGATCATGATTTCTAGTGCACGCGTCAAGCACTAGGAAGTGCAATTGAGCTTGAAATCATGATTGTGTGAAAAGAATGCAATGACAAGATGTACAGTGAAAAATGAGTTACATTTTGCTCGTGTTCTGTTCTCACCCAAAACTAGTTGGATTGCTTCAGAAGACATGGATTAAACCACTGGAGTCGTAAGGATTAGTTTTATGCTGCCTTTATGTGCTTTTTTCTGAGCTTGAAAGTTCTGGCCACTATTCACTTGAATTGTATGGACCTACAGAGCTGAAACATTCTTCTAAAAAACTTCATTTGTGTTCAGCAGAAGAAAGTAAGTCAAACACATCTGGATGGCATGAGGGTGAATAAATGATGAGATAATTAGAGTGTACTGAGTGAACTATCTCTTTAAGGGTAATTTTTCAGAGGCATTTTTACCTTTTTATGAGGGCATATTTTTTCTAACCATATTAAAACCTAATCAATTCATTAATATTGAGGTTGTTACCTATAAAATTAAACCAGCATCAACTCATATTACGTATTATAGTTAACTTTGCCTAGAATAAAACATATCAGATGATATGAACAAAAAAGAATGGAATTTTTTTTCCCTGGGCCCCCCTTTAATTTCTGACCCTGACTCACCATTACCTGTGCAGTTGAGACCATTGCAGCTGTAATTGATTTGAGTTTGTTGGGGCTGTACAGGTTTTACGTGTGGGAGATTCTTCATTCGACCATCCGCAAGATGAACAAACATGTGCAGAAGATCCAGAAAGAGCTGGATGAGGCGAAAGAAAAGCTGGAAAAGCAGCACAACAAAAAGGTTTTCCAAAAATACAATCTGAATCAGATTTCAAACCACTTGCACATGTCACTGTAACAATCCATGCAGTTTTTATTAGTATGCAAAACAGCTCATTTATTCTTGTTCGGAGGCAAGTTAATACAATTAAGTATAAATTTATGACGCATGCAGATGGAGCGCGTTTACATGCACAGTCTTACACCGATTATCCTTAAGCTAACTACGTGTGTGGTCATATAAATGCCTTAAAACGACTTTCCTTTATTAGAGTGAGTTCATAAACGGTTTTGCCCATTACCCAAATTTCTCTCTACATGTAAACACCTTTACCAGTGTTCTTACCAGCTTATCCAAAGTGCAGATGATTTCAAATCTCACGTGAACGCAGATTTCTTGTATTGTTGGATTTATATTAGCTGATTTTTTTCAGTAGTTGGCCTATTTGTATGCTCCTAACCGGGCTCATTGGACATTTAATTGCACTGGAATATAGGACTATCTCTAATTTCATATCTTTAATGTATTTACAAAATCTCTCTGTACTCTACTGCTAAGAATATACTTCATTTCTAATATTTGGTTCTAATGACTCCACGTGTGGGTTTGATTGACTAACGTAAAGCTTGATGCTGAGTGATGTTAATGCCTGAGTCGTATGTGTCTCTCTCTCTTGCTGTAGCAGCGGGACAGCGGTGATGAAGAGGACATGGAGAAGAACAGTGAGGATGAGGAGGGTCAACTGGAGGAACAGATCGAGAGGCTGCAGGAGAAGGTGGAGTCGGCCCAGAGCGAACAGAAGAACCTTTTCCTTGTTATTTTCCAGGTGCGTCTGTGACCGTGCAAATCCATTTTCCTGATTTAAAAAGCCTTTTTTTCGTTGTTAATATTTTTGTAGAGGTGTCAAAAGATTTACAAAGACTCTGTCCGTGTCAACAGGGAAAAAAGCTCTTTTACAGCTAGTTCCTGCTTGTCAGGAGAGAATAAACATTGGAGATTCTTTCATGTGTCTGTGTTTAATTATGATATTTGAACCCACAGTGCCTGGAGCAAAGAGACAACAAAAGAACTGTTTTTATCTCTCTCTCTCTCTCTCAGCGCTTCATTATGTTACTGACGGAGCACCTGGTTCGCTGTGAAACAAGCGGCATTGACATCAACACCACCTGGTACAAGAACTGCATTGAGAGGCTACAGCAGATCTTTCTCATGGTAGTCCTCGTTCACTTGTTTACTTGTCTATATTGTAGGTCTGCAACTTAAAACTATTTATTGATTAGTTGCTGCAGACCTACTATACTGTATTTTGAGCTCATGTAGCAGCACTTATTCGTGTCTTTATCAGTTATCGTTGTCTTCCACAGTATCATGTGATTATCCAGCAGTATATGGGCACCCTGGAGAACCTGCTTTTCACAGCTGAGCTCGACCATCACATCCTGGCTGTGTACCAGCAGTTCTGCGCTCTGCAGCTATGAGGTCCCTCAGTGCATCACTTCAGACTGTCACACCTGCCTCTTCATGTGGCGTTTCAAGTATTAGCTGCATCCACCAGGAACATTGGAGATGGTTTTCTTTTTATGCAGTGATATTGGAAAATGTCAAACCCTTTTTAGGGCCTTTGATATGTTTGTGTAGTGTTTCTTTTTTCTTTTCTATTCTTTTTTTTTTTTTTAACTCATTGTTATTGGTTATTACTCTGTGAAAAGTGTAGATCTTTTAAAATGCTCATTTTGAAAACCACGAGGGCAAACATCTGAAACTACTGTGTTTTTGTCATTTTGATGTAAAAATTATTAAATCAAATTGCGTCATAATTCTTGAGTCTGTATTGTGGATGATGTGCCTCTGTAGAGCTGTCAGAGCCACTGTAATACTAAGTTTTGGATGATGAAATGTCTTCCTTTTTATATATATATATATATACACACACACACACACACACACACACACACTGGCAGCCAAAAGTTTGGAATAATGTACAGATTTTGCTGTTTCGGAAGGAAATTGGTACTTTAGTTCACCAAAGTGGCATTCAACTGATCACAATGTATTCAAGACATTACTGATGTAAAAAACAGCACCATCGCTGTTTGAAAAAAGTCATTTTTGATCAAATCTAGACAGGCCCCATTTCCAGCAGCCATCACTCCAACACCTTATCCTTGAGTAATCATGCTAAATTGATCATTTGGTTCTAGAAAATCACTTGCCATTATATCAAACACAGTTGAAAGCTATTTGGTTCGTTAAATGAAGCTTAACATTGTCTGTGTTTGTTTTTGAGTTGCCACACTATGCAATAGACTGGCATGTGTTCAGGTCAATATTAGGTCAAAAATGGCAAAAAAGAAACAGCTTTCTCTAGAAACTCATCAGTCAATCATTGTTTTGAGGAATGAAGGATATACAATGCTTGAAACTGCCAAAAAACTGAAGATTTCATACAAAGGTGTACACTACAGTCTTCAAAGACAAAGGACAACTGACACTAACAAGGACAGAAAGAGATGTGGAAGACCAGATGAACAACTAAACAAGAGGATAAGTACATCAGAGTCTCTAGTTTGAGAAATAAATGCCTCACATGTCCTCAGCTGACAGCTTCATTGAATTCTACCCGCTCAACACCAGTTTCATGTACAACAGTAAAGAGAAGACTCAGAGTGTGCAGGCCTTATGGGAAGAATTGCAAAGAAAAAGCCACTTTTGAAACAGAAAAACAAAAAGAAAAGGTTAGAGTGGGCAAAGAAACACAGACATTGGATAACAGATAATTGGAAAAGAGTGTTATGGATCTTAACCCCATTGAGCTTTTGTGGGATCAGCTAGACTGTAAGGTGTGTGAGAAGTGCCCGACAAGACAGACACATCTATGACAAGTGCTACAGGAAGCGTGGGGTGAAATGTCACCTGAGTATCTGGACAAACTGACGGCTAGAATGCCAAGGATCTGTAAAGCTGTCATTGCTGCACATGGAGGATTTTTTTTATGAGAACTCTTTGAAGTTCTGAAAATTTGTTTCAAATTGTAATAGTAATTTTTCACATTATTAATGTCCTGACTATATATTGTGATCAGCTGAATGCCACTTTGGTGAATAAAAATACCAATTTCTTTCCATAAGAGCAAAATCTGTACATTATTCCAAATATTTGGCCATGTACAAATACATGTGTGTGTGTATATATATATATAATATTTATATATACACACACACTACCGGTCAAAAGTTTTGAAACATTTGACTGAAATGTTTCTCATGATCTTAAAAATCTTTTGATCTGAAGGCGTATGCTTAAATGTTTGAAATTAGTTTTATAGACAAAAATATAATTGTGCCAACATATTAATTTATTTCATTATAAATCTAAAATTTAATAAAAAATAAAAAAATGTTTTTGAAATTGATGACTTGGACCAAATAATAAAGAAAAGCAGCCAATGACATAATGCTGTAAACCCTAAAATGACTGTCAAAAACGATTAAGACTTAAAAATAATTCTCTGACTTTTCAGATTATATAATACATGAGTTTTAACAGAAGAATTAATGTAAGTGCTTTTATATAATTATAAGCTTCACATTTCTGCCTTTAAACTCTCCAAAAAATGTCCCCCATTCACTTGAAAGTGCCTCACTGTAACTTTGATTTCTGAGAAGTGGCAATTCTTTTTTTGGCAATCAGCATTATGCCACAAATGCTGATGTGTGAGCTTAACCTGTATTAAACCCAGAATATTCGTTTAAGATGCAATTTATGGGACTTGCAGATAATTAATGTGCGATCAATGACTTAAAAAAATATTCTGCATTTATAGTTATACAAAATTGTTTCAGAAATACCACACTAATATATACAGTATATATATATATATATATATATATATATATATATATATATATATATATATGATATAATTTTTATTTTATGGGGCATTATGTCTTTTTATAGGGCATTTTTATCTAATCAAATACAAGGTGTCATCCTTTTATCTCAAATACTTGAATTTAATCAATCGATTAACAAATTATCAATATAAATAACTAGATTAAAAATAACTAGAGTAATAGAACATCTAGAGAATATATTACCTTTTACCCATAAAATTCAATAAACATCAGCTCATATTTTATACAATATGTAAAATTAGGCCTAAACAGAGGAATTCGTTATGGGGTCAAACTTCACCCCTATTTTTTTATTTTTTATTTCACTTTCAGTGGCAATTGAGCCACCTCATATACAGTATATATGCAGCATATACCTTGCATTCCATTATTTCTACTGTCACGTAAGGCAAAGGATTAGTCCTACGGACATTTTAATTGCACTGTAATTTCTCAAGTTTCTTAAAATAACTATTATAAAAATGTACAGTACACACAAGTATAACAATTACAAAATCTCTGCACCCTTTTATACTACAAAGCAAGAAGTGTCATAAAGGGTCTGAGATTGACATTTAGAGACTTAGATTGCAAAAAACATTTGGTCTTGGTTCAAATTTTCAGTGGTTTCTCTCGCTGTCGGATCAGTCCGTCAAGCGTCAGTGCTGTTTGCCCAGGTGTCTCCTGCTGTTGACTGCTCAGTCACTGTCTCTGGTGTGGCTGTGGCTTCTGCACGGAGTCTCTGGTAATCCGTTTGGAAAAACACCACAAAGCAGCAGGTGCCCAGAGCACACAGTCCTGCCATCACCAGCACTGGCACTGTCAATGTGTGTGTGTGTTGTAGTAGAAAGAGCGAAACAGGGACAGAACAAAAAACAGAGAGAAAAAGACAAATAAATGCCTGGAGCTCTGCCCAACTCTATCATTATCTCATCAAGACATGTCAAGGACGACCCAGAAAAGCAGGAAGGCTGGATTAATCTGCACTTGTTCTCATTTTAAACGTGTTCCCTAACCACACAGGATCCAGTTTAGCTGGAAAGAGGAAATGAAAATAATGCATGAAACAGTCACACTTGGCTAATCATGATATATCCTATCTTTTCAAAAGTTTGTGAAACTAAGTATGGTCCAATGTTTGTGTACATTTCAAAGACTAGTTGAAGAGTACTGTCACATGACCTCATGGCATGCATGTTTATTTTGACTGCAAGCATGTTTATTATCTTGGAAAAAACAAATTCCATTTCAATGTCTCAACTGCATTGTTCAATAGTCTACGTTCTGTTGTATGCCCAACTGCATATTTTTGGCAAATGTAGTGGGTGATTTGTGTATTCTATGCATGCGGAAAATTAATATACTGCAAAAATAGCACAGTAGTATGGTAGTATGCTTTTCTGAACAACTCATCAAGTTCACTTATGCTGCCTTTAAGCCATCAAGTAAGTTATAATTACGACGTGAGCATGCGTTTTTGGTCCGAATAAAATAGACGTGTCGGAAGATTTCATATTTCTTTCTCTCTTTTATTTACTTCCCGACAAAGATGGTTAAAGCTTTTTATGCTAGTTCAACATAATGAAGAGCTTGTGGTGTGCATTGGGCTTCCAGGTGTTGGAATTATTATTACAATTCCAAACACATGAATGACCAAGAAAAGTTATTTACAAGTGACGCATAACACATATTTAATCTCAAGCATGCTCTTCACTAACTTTTATCAAATAAATAAGTCTTTAGGGGCAAACTCATTTGGTGTGGTGGAAATGTTTTTGTTTTTTTTAATTGACAAATAATTTTCTCACAATAAATATGCTTTATGGTAAGAGAAGGGTTAACTCTTTCTTTAGATTATTATCGTTTTAAACATGCAATAATTTGTATTTTTATAATGGATTTTCAAAGTTGATTAAACCACGATTAAGCAAGAACTCTAAGAACTATACATTTGAAAAATCACAAAAATAAAGGATGAAGGCCTGGTAAAACGTGCATATGTCAGTTTCAATGTGACCATCAAATAACAAAGGAAAAAGTTACAAATCTATTAGTTTTAATAAAAAAAATCAACCACTTGGACAAAAAAATTGCCTGAAGTTGAAGAAACACCCGTTTACAAATACTTTCTAATCATGAAACAAACAGAAAATACACCACTCACCTGTCCAGCTCAGACTGGCATCTCCTCCAGCAGCACAAACAGATAATGGGGAGTCTGCCATCGGTTTGGTCAGAGCTTGAAGAAGCAGCATGTAGATGACAGACTGAACCTGTCTGATTAAACATTATATTAAACATGTCAAACTCAACATAAAACAGCATTTTAACCCATTTTATTTCTATAATGTGACATATTGCCAAGTTAAACCAATAGGGCGGAACTTGATGTCCATCAGGAATTGACTGGATTTTTGAAAATGGTCTCAGTATGATAGGTGTTTGGAAGGGAGGGCTTGGTGATGTCAGCTGGAAAGAGTAGTTTAAGAGGCAGAGCAAGCTATTACATTGTGATGAAAAATTATAAAGGCATTTGTTTTATTTGGAATAACATTCACAGATAAATAATTACCAATAAAACCAATAATGTGTATTACCCCTCCTATGGTATTCTGTCATTTTTTACCTAAATAAATTTTCCTTGTTTAATAAAAATGTTTTCCTTTATCTGAGCAGTACAAGACTTGGTGACTTTTCCTCCATTTGCCATCTGAACATACAAAAAAATGGGCTTGATTCGATAAGTCTATATGGTCGTTCAAAAAAAAAAAAAAGACACCTTTGGTATTCGTGATCAAAATTGACCAACCATTGAGAATTAATGTCCAAAAAAACAGAATTATTATTTTTTTTTTATCTGTCAAAAACAATCAATAACCTGCCACAATGCAGAATTTATAGACACAAAAACAGACAGAAATTACAGGGTGAGACTCTAAAACATCCTAAGTGCAAAACATACACACCCACACACAAACACACACACAAATGTAAAATGCTAAACTTTGACAAATAATAGTTTGATAATGTCTAAAAATATATCCAATTCACTTACAAACAAGCCATCAGACTACACAGTAGATGGCTACAGCCAACATGGTTTTCAAGTCATGTTATTTATATTTTGTTCACCAGATGGCAGCAATCTGCCTCCAATTTATGTCACATTCTCATATTTTCTTCACGTTTCAACTTCTAGAAGTGTAGATTCTGAATAATGTTTTTTTTTTTTTTCATAAATTAGCTTATTTGTTTATACAAATTAATGGTAAAATTTAGAAATTTACAAGTAAATAAGATCAAAATAGCATAAAATACCAAAAGAAATGCATAATTTTATTGTTCTTATAAGCTGGATCTAGGTGCGGCTAAAATATAGTTTTATTAAATAAACAAAGTACAAGGTAAACACAGAAACAAAGAAAACATCCACGATGGGAAAACACAGGAACAAAGGAAACATCTACGATGGGCAAAACACAGAAACATAGGAAACATCTATGATGGACACTGGTAATCCACAGGAGGTCAAAACACATAACAACTGACAAAGAACAATCAAACAACAGGGCATTAAATACACAATGGAAAATGACTTAATGGAAGACAGGTGAAAACAATCAAGGACAGCTGGCAGTGATGAGGGCAGGGAATTATGGGAAATGTAGTCCGGGAGGAACAGATGACAGGGGAGAAACATAAGGCAAACAACAGTGAATCATGACAGAATCTCCCCTCTAATGGGTGGCTCCTGAAGCCCAAGGAAGACTGGTCAGGGAGGCAGGGCCAAGATGGATACTAGAGCAGAACAGGCGGAAGGCCGGGAGACCAGGGAGACCAGAGTAGATCAGGCGGGTAGCCATGAGACCAGGGAGAGCAGAGTAGATCGGGTGGATGGCCGAGAGACCAATGGGACCAGAGCAGATCAGGCGGATGGCCAGGACACCATGGAGACCAGAGCAGATCAGGTGGATGGCCGAGAGACCAAGCAGACCAGTGCAGATCAGGCGGACAGCCATGAGACCAGCGTAGATGGGGTGGGCGGCCAAGAGACCATGGAGACCAGAGCAGATCAGGCGGACAGCCAAGAGACCAAGGAGACCAGAGCAGATCAGGGGAACGGTTAGGAGACCCAGAAGACCAGAGCAGATCAGGCAAACAGCCAGGAGACCAAGGAGACCAGAGCAGATCAGGCGGGTAGCCATGAGACCAGGGAGACCAGAGTAGATCGGGTGGATGGCCGAGAGACCAATGGGACCAGAGCAGATCAGGCGGACGGCCAGGACACCAATGAGACCAGAGCAGATCAGGTGGATGGCCGAGAGACCAAGCAGACCAGTGCAGATCAGGCGGACAGCCATGGGACCAGCGTAGATTGGGTGGATGGCCAAGAGACCAAGGAGACCAGAGCAGATCAGGCGGACAGCCAAGAGACCAAGGAGACCAGAGCAGATCAGGCGAACGGTTAGGAGACCCAGAAGACCAGAGCAGATCAGGCGGACGGCCAGGAGACCAAGGAGACCAGAGCAGATCAGGCGGACGGTCAGGAGACCAAGAAGACCAGAGCAGATCAGGCGGATGGCCAGGAGACCAAGGAGACCAGAGCAGATCAGGCGGACGGTCAGGAGACCAAGAAGACCAGAGCAGATCAGGCGGATGGCCAGAAGACTCAGAAGACCAGAGTAGATCAGGTGGACAGCCAGAAGACCCAGGAGACCAGAGTATATCAGGCAGATGGCCAGGAGACCAAAGGATACCAGAGCGGATCAGGTGGATGACCAGGAGACCCAGAAGACCAACTCAGGGTAGGGATTGGATCAGGAGGCCTGGTTGGCGGCCACAGGGCTGAAACAGGATCAGGAGGCCTGGGTAGCGACCACAGACTAGAGACTAGAGCCGTGGAAGACTCGGAGGGTGGAGTCGTGGAAGGCTCGAAGGGCGAAACCGTAGAAGGCAGAGCCGTGGCCGGCTCGAGGCTAAGAGTCCAGGATGACTGGGAAATGACCTCAGTGGTCATGAACATGAGCAGAGTGGGAGCGACCTCTGTGGTTGTGAGCACAGACAGAGTCTTGGGAGCGACTTCTGTGGTTGTGGGCATGGACTGAGATTCGGGTACGACCTCTGTGGTCGTGGGCATGGACTGAGACTCGGGAACGACCTCTGTGGTCATGGGCGTAGACAGAGACTCGGGTACGACCTCTGTGGCGTGGGCGTGGACTGAGACTCGGGAACGACCTCTGTGGTCGTGTACATGGGCAGAGACTCGGAGATGACCTCTGTGGTTGTGAACATGGGCAGAGAGTTGGAATCGACCTCCGTGGTCGTGTACATGGGCAGAGACTTGGAGACGACCTCTGTGATCGTGAACATGGGCTGAGACTTGGAAACGACCTCCATGGTCATGTACCTAGTCAGAGACTCAGAGACAACCTCTGTGGTCGTGTACATGGGCAGAGACTTGGAAATGGAAGACTTTCTCCTCCTCCTCCTCCGGGAGGCCGATGTAGGTAACGTGGACTCTGGGACGAATGAGGCTGGAAACGCTGGCTCTGGGATGGATGAGGCTGGCAACGCTGGCTCTGGGACAGACGAAGCTTCCAGCTCGTTGGCCATGGCAGGCGTGGCCATTGACTCATTGGCCGTGGCAGGCATGGGTGTTGGCTCGTTGGCCGTGGCAGGCATGGGCGTTGGCTCATTGGCCGTGGCAGGCATGGGCGTTGGCTCGTTGGCCGTGGCAGGCATGGGCGTTGGCTCGTTGGCCGTGGCAGGCGTGGGCGTTGGCTCGTTGGCCGTGGCAGGCGTGGGCATTGGCTCATTGGCCGTGGCAGGCGTGGGTGTTGGCTCGTTGGCCGTGGCAGGCGTGGGCACTGACAATTTGTGGGGAAGGGTCTTCGTGGCCCTACGCACCGATATCAGTGGCAAATAATTCAACTTGGAGATAAGGGCCATGAAGGGCTTCAAGACAGGGGCCGCGGAATGCTTGGAGCAATGAGTCGCAGAAGGCTGGACTGTGACATGGCATGGAGCTGACTCAGATGTGGATGTGACATGGCGTGGAGCGGACTCAGATTTGACTGTGATGTGGCGTGGAGCAGATTCAGACGTGGCTGTGACATGGCATGGAGCAGGCTGAAGTTTGGCTGTGACGTGGTATGGAGCAGGCCGAGGTTTAACTGTGACATGGTATGGAGCAGGCTGAGGCGTTGCTGTGACATGGCATGGAGCAGGCTGAGGCGTGGCTGTGACATGGCATGGAGCAGGCTGAGGCGTGGCTGTGATATGGCACGGAGCAGCCATAGCCTCACATATCCTCCCACGTGTAATCACCGGACTCCGGCAATTCCCTCCACTGGCGTGTTGCGAGTCTAATCTTGTATATGGACTTCAGGGATGCATCATCAAATCCAGTGTGGGCTGCAATGGTGGTGAAGAAATGAGAGTACTCCCTTATATCCCTTAAGTCCGCCTGGCTCAGTTGCGTGAAGTATGCCGCTAGATCCATTTTTGCAGTCAGTTGTTCTGTAACGTTTGCTGGAACGTTAGAAAGGAAGTCCCAAGAGCTGGATCTAGGTGCGGCTAAAATATAGTTTTATTAAATAAACAAAGTACAAGGCAACGGTGTAAACACAGGAACAAAGGAAACATCTACGATGGGCAAAACACAGGAACAAAGGAAACATCTATGATGGACACTGGTAATACACGGGAGGTCAAAACACATAACAACTGACAAAGAACAATCAAACAACAGGGCATTATATACACAATGGAAAATGACTTAATGGAAGACAAGTGAAAACAATCAAGGACAGCTAGCAGTGATGAGGGCAGGGAATTATGGGAAATGTAGTCCGGGAGGAACAGATGACGGGAGAAACACAAGGCAAACAACAGTGAATCATGACATTACTTCAGGGAAGAAAAAATATTTAGCATTATCGTCATAAAAAAAAGGGTTACACATCTAAACCTTCCGGTCAAAAATGACCTTGAATACCAAAGGGAAGTGCCACTTTTCAATACCATAGCAGGGTTAAAAAAGCAAAAATGGTCAATTTTGATTTCACGTTGACTTTAACTCTATAAGAATTTAAAATGCAAAACAAAAGTGAATTACTGAAACTTAAAAAAAAATCAAAACATATCAAATGTTACCCAGATATGAAGATCAGTCCAGATGATGTTGCTTCACCCACAGGGTATGAACACTCAACTCCGAGCTCCATGGCAATGGGATATACAGAAAACCCGAACAGGCCAAACCATGCACATGCGGCACCAATGGCGATCTTCTGGTCCCTTAAAAGGGAAACCTGACAGACAACAGAGACAATAAATTGAACCTGAACCTGAAAACTCTCCTGAACCTTCCAAACTCAAGCAGATTTAAACACATTTTCTCTACTTACCACCGCAAAAGCAGTGCATCCCAGGGATGTCAGGCACATATTGATTTTGGTGACCTCTGTAAACTTCTTTGTCTTGTCTACATAAAAGCCCAAGATGCCAGCGCCCACAACGCCAAATACAATGGAACCTGCACCACATAGTCCTGCAAAGTCCTGCCACAATAAAAAAGAAGGGACAAAGTTTCTACATTGGCTTGACTGACTGTCTATCTATCTATCTATCTATCTATCTATCTATCTATCTATCTATCTGTCTGTTTGTCTGTCCGTTCGTTCATCCGTGTCTGTCTGTCTGTCCATCTGTCTCTATCTATCTGTCTGTCTGTCCGTCCGTCCGTCCCTGTCTGTCTAGCTATCTGTCTGTCTGTCTATCTGTCTGTCTGTCCATCCGTCTGTCATATCTATTTATCTATCTATCTATCTATCTATCTATCTATCTATCTATCTATCTATCTATCTGTCTATCTATCTGTCTGTCTGTCCGTCCGTCCGTGTCTGTCCATCTGTCTCTATCTATCTGTCTGTCCGTCCATCCATCCCTGTCTGTCTATCTATCTGTCTGTCTGACTATCTGTCTGTCTGTCCATCTCTATCTATCTATCTATCTATCTATCTATCTATCTATCTATCTTTTTGTCTGTCCATCCGTCCATCCTTGTCTGTCTGTCTGTCTGTCTGTCTGTCTGCCTGTCTGTCTATCTATCTATCTGTCTGTCTGTCTGTCTGTCTGTCTATCTATCTCTGTCTACATTATCTGTCTGTCTGTCCGTCCATCCGTCTGTGTGTTTGTCTCTGCCTGTCTGTCTGTTTGTCCGTCCGTCCATCTGTCATATCTATCTATCTATCTATCTATCTATCTATCTATCTATCTATCTATCTTTTTGTCTGTCCATCCGGCAATCCCTGTCTGTCTGTCTGTCTGTCTGTCGTCTGTCTATCTATCTATCTGTCTGTCTGTCTGTCTGTCCACCAAAGTTTGTCTTTACACACATTTCTTCACTAGTTTAACCCTGTTATTCAAAATAACAGCAAAGGTAGGTTTTTACATATGAGGTAAACATGTAGGTTTGGGAATGATTCTGTACGCTTGTGTTGTGTCCTTACATTTGAGTATCCCTTGACACAAAGTATCTGTTCCAGCAAGGTGGAAAAACAGGTGAATATTCCTATACCCGAACCAAAACACACCAGCAGGATCAAGTATGCTTTGTTCCTCAGTAGCTATAGATTAATGAGTGAAAGAACACAGACAAATCAAACCAAAGCCAAGAATCTTAGACAGCAGTACAAAAGTACACATTCACTAACCCTAGTTATAACGGTACATTCATGTTATACCAGATTTACCGTAATTATGAGACAGTAATTCTGTCTTGTAATTACTTGTAAGGAGTAGAAGTTGTAAACTTGTAATTCTATGAAAGCTCCAACTTGATCCTCGTTATGTAATGTAAAAAACAAAAAAAACAAAAAAACAATATTGGCAGCAGCCTAAACAGTTAAAGGTAGCAAACACATGCTAATGTTTGATATGCTGTTTTTCATGCCATTGTTACCTGGAGCGATTTCTTTGTTCTAAAACTTTTTACAACAGCATATAGAGGTGAAATAATAAGTTAATTTAGTGATTAAATATTTTGCTTTATGAAAAACAAAGCTGTTTTGGCATTATGAGTGTTGCAATAGAAACAAATAACTTCAGAGGTCCGAAAATATCTGCCCTAAAAAGTCTAAACACAGTAACGATGGCGACACGAAATCTAAGGAAAGTGCCTTTAGAGTGTAGATTGTCCAGCCAAATGTTGATTTTCACATTTTCTCACTCGATTTCAGTTATAACTCAGTTTTGACAAAATGTGTAGTTACTGCGTTTTGCCTTTGCCAACCCCACTAGTAATAACTGACGTAAGCTACCCAACCCAGACATGCACGTCTAACTAAATCTTTAATCTTTAATCAAGGATTTTTTTGTTTTGAGTGTTTCATGGGTTTTTGAAACATGCAAACTGCCCAAGCAAAATGCCATTAGATTTGTAATGCAATTCGTGTGTGACAAGGTAATGTGTTTGTAAGTGTATGTAGTACCAGTTTTATGCCCTGTAGGAAAGGTTTAGTGCTGGAGGTCACCACGCTGGCAGACGGGGGTGTCGGGGGAACGCGTTCACGAATCCCCACTGTTGCTAGGAAACAGGCGACGGTGGCAGGTATAGCATATATGAAGAGCTACGTGGCAGAAAGACAACAGGACTATTAGAGAGATACATCATATGAGGAATGTAATTCTTTTGTGACCAAGTTCTGTCTAAAGCTGTCTTACCAGCATGAGAAGATTATTAGTGTACCGAATTATCATGGGAGAGAAAATATTCGCAAAAAGCAGTCCGAGAGGATTTGCTGGAAAACAAAAGAAAACAAACTGTAATATTTCCATTCTACATACAGTGGGATTCAAATTTCTGAGTTCACTAGTATACATTAGAGATCGACCGATAGTGGATTGTGCTGATACCGATAACTAAGGCGGTGGAAAAGGCAGATAACCGGTAAATCTGCCGATAGTTTTTAAAAATCGACTTATTGAATGCAAAAAATGTTCTAGGTCATTTCTTACTGTGGTAGGCACAGACATACTATAGAGGCAATACAGTCCGAAATTAATAAAATTCATCAACAGTATATCATCATTCATCAATAGTAATAGTGTGGCATGACAAACTCAGTGATTGTTTGTATTTCACCTCCCAAAGCCACTGTTATACTGTAGACAGACAGAACAAGGAGTTCTAACTGTAGAACCCTCCAGCATTGGAGACAGAGGAATAATAATAAAAAAATATCAGCAACTATCTGCATTGATTTTTCAAATAACCGATAGTTCCAAAAAGCAACTATTCCACCTCTAGTAAAAATGCTTCTATTTTAGATTATGATTTACTATAAAATTACCACAACTTGGAGTTCACGCGAGCTCAAGGAGATGCTTTCATAAAAAATTCAGAAATTAATGTCAATTTCTCAACCTCTTACTCAAACTGTTATGCTAATAATATAATCGGTAATGTTTTGTTTTAAATTAAAGAGTGCAAAACAGAAGATTTTTTTACTAGTTGTCTCAGACTTTTGCACCCCACTGTACATTAAGTATAAAACATCTGAGCTGTTAGTATATATGGTTACCCATTGAAGCAATCATGTTAGCTGTGGCCCTCTGGTGATCTGGGAACCACAGAGCCGCCAGTTTGGTGGGGGCGAAGATGACCAAAGGTTGGGCAAGGGCACACAGTGTCTGGCCCCCCATCACCAGGGGGAACACGGCCCACTCCGGGATGCAGCTCAGAATGCCAACGACACGCAGGATACTACCCAACATGTTGAGCCAAGAGCCCAGGATTAACTGTGTTCCAGAAGCAGGTTGGAAAGAGAGAGTTGCATTGGAATAGTTCAAGGATAAGAGTATAAACTTCCTGCCTCCAGTTTCTTTCTGATTCTTTTCTTTGATGTCTTGCTCAAAGACAAGGAAACAGTGCTTGTAGTATTATGAAAGCTTTATAAATATGGGAGACTGGGGCTAGTTGTCACACTTTGTACTCCAGAGAATATTGCTTAGGGTGGGGCATGTTGTAACACTATATTTAGTAAGTTGCCCCAATGGAAACCTGACATTAAATAGCATATATTATAACTATAGTAACTATAATACTCAGTGGAAAATATGCTTAGTCCTTCTATTTCTTTCAGTAGTAAACACAATTTAGAGTGCGGATTAGGTTCAGCATTTGATGATAGACAGTAATAAGTCTCTGTGTACCGAGAAGCGCAGTCCGAGTGTGTCCAGCATCCATGTGGTGATGAAACTGAAGGGAATTGCAACCACCATGTAGACGAGGGACAGCCAGTTGACCTGATCCAGAGACACTCTCAGGTACTGTGCTGTCTGGTCGGCCACAGGTGCAAAAGTCAGCCATAGCTGTGGAGAAATTGAAGACAATACAAATACATACATTTATACTGTATATATAAATTAAATTTATATGAAAAAAAAAACTTATGTCTTGTATATAGCATATATACAAGACATAACAAGATATAATAACAAGATTGAAAATAATTCTTAAACTTTGAAAGTAACTCAGACTTTTTTTATTATTATTTATATTTATTTTTCAAAGTATTTCAAAGTATTTTTCAAAGTTTTAACAGTTCACATGACAGTGAACCAGGTCGGTCATATGACATATACGCAAGTCAAACTCAAATCTCACTTCCCAACATTTAGATGCTGAATGTGCAAAAACAGAAACCTCATGTCAGAAGGGCCCCTCACATGAACTAAACCTGAAAAACACTGAGTTATTTATAATACACAGGCCATCACAGCACATCATGAGCAACATCATTCAATTTTTATATCTTCCATCAGAGTATAGCAGTCACTCAATACACAGAAAATGTCTCAGTTACGTATGTTACCTCGGTTCCCTGAGAAAGAGACATTGCGTCACTAAGCTGACACTATGGGGAGTGTCCTTCTACACGACCTAGTTGAAACCCTTCTACAATAATGGCAGGATTGGCTATGATGTTTAAGCCCCACCCTTTTAGGCGCGAAGCTGTCCAGTATATAAGCGGGTGCACAAACACCATTACTCAGAATTTTCTGACTGAGGGACAAAGAGCGCATCGCTCGCACCTCAAAAAAACCTGAGTCCGTAGTGCAGTCAGCTTATGCAAGGTCTCGTTCCCTTCATCTCAGGGAACTGAGGTTACATACGTAACCAAGACATTCCCTTACTATTCAGTTCACTTGACATTGCATCACTAAGCTGACGCTATGGGGAACAGAGTCCCATCATGACCATCTACACGACATAACCCTCCCAGAGAGGAAAAATGACGCAGCAGTCCCATGGGACGGCGACCGACATGAATATGCCGCAAGTGAATGGTGAGCCAGGAGGGGAACACTCAGAATGGATATATGAACTTTAGTCATATAGTATGAATTAACCCCTTCACAAACCCAGTCGGGAAAGAAGTGCTTGTGACTTTTGGGAATACAACAGTCTGAATGCAGGCAGTTGTGTAAAATGACAGGGAGCCCATACTTAAAAAGAGGGACATAAATGTATGTTTGGCCAACAAAATAGCAAGCACCCTAAACAGAGAGGACTTGTGATGAGAGAGATGTTACATTTAGGTTGTAAAACCTTGCAAATGTGTTTTGAGAAGACCATCCTGCTGCAAAATGTCTTGTAAAGACACACCATTCATCCATGCCCATGAAGAGGACATGCCTCTAGTTGAGTGTGCTTTAACACCAATTGGGCAATTTGCATCCTGTGACTCGTAAGCCTGCAAATGCAAGGACTGTTCCTCATCCGAATTAAATGGAGGGAAAAATGCTTGAAGTTGAACCACCTGCCCTCTGAAGGGCGTGGTTAGAATCATAGGCATATAACCTTTTCTGTGTTTGACAGTGGCTTTTGAAAGATCCGGACTAAATTCCAGTCATGAATTGTCAACTGACAGTGCTTGAAATCACTGGCCCGTTTTACTGAGGCCAGAGCCAGCAGTAATGCGGTCTAAATAGAAAGCACACAAAATTCAACAGAGTCCAGAGGCTCGAAGGTGGGCCCCGCAAGTGCTTTTAGGACTAAAGCTAGGTTCCAAGTCGGAACTGTAGCCAGGCAAGGGGGATTTAACCGCATCGCTCCCCTAAGGAATTTTATGATTAAATCATTTTTGCCTACAGAGGTGCCGGCTTCAGGTGTGTGATACGCAGCTATAGTCGCCACATAAACTTTGAGCGTTGATGGAGTGAGCCCTGCGTCCAATCGCTCTTGAAGATATATTAGAATTTCAGGTATGGGGCAGTTCACTGGGTCTTTGCCACGTGAAAAGCACCAATTAGTGAACACATTCCATTTCAGTGCGTAAAGCCGTCTCGTAGACGGCGCTCTAGCTTGTAAAATAGTGTTCATAAAAAGTCAGGACTGGCATGTTTAACGCGCTCCATTCAGGGGCCACACATGCAGTTTCCACAGCTTGGGCTGGGGATGCCAAATTGTGCCCTGCGCTTGAGAGATATCCCTCCTCAGTGGTATTTCCAGTGGAGGGCTGTACAAAATAATTTCCAGAAACCAGGACTGATTGGGCCACTTCGGCGCAACCAATAGAATTGTTTCCTTGTCCTCTCGGACTTTGCATATGACAGAGAGAAGGAGGCACACCGGGGGGTGTTTCGCAGGCCATTTGTGGGCCATTGCGTCCACTCCTAGCGGAGCTTGGGATTTGGAGTACCAGAGGGGACAGTGGCCATTCTCCGCGGAGGCAAATAGATCGATCTCGGCTTTACCGAATATTTCCCAAATCCTCAAGACAGTCTCAGGATGAAGTCTCCATTCGCCTGGCATCGCCCCTTGGCATGACAAAAGGTCCGCACCGTAATTCAGACGGTCTGGGACATATGTCACCCACAGGGAGAGGAGAAGATGCTTGCTCCACAGGAGGAGATGACACGTTAGTCTCATCACTGACAGGGAACGAATTCCGTCTTGGTGGTTTATGTATGCCACAACTGTTGTGTTGTTCGAGCGAATCGGAACACGATAATTCCCTATTTCGGACTGAAAAGCCTTCAAGGCTAGAAAAACAGCCGACAACTCCAGGCGGTTGATGTGCCATGCCCTCTTCGTCTGTCACACACTGCCCCCCAACCTGTGTTGGAAGTGTCCATGGTCACCACTTTCCACCTGAAAATCTGCCTGTAACAGGTTAGGTCTCTGCTTAAGGGAAAGGAGGAGGCAGGAACCGGCTGAGCATTCAACGAAACTTTTAATGACATAAAAGAACTGAAACACAACATAAAATACATAGACGCACACACACACAGTGGCCGCGTGTGTCTCTCTCTCTCTCCTGAACTGGCGGCCCCGGCTGGTTGGGGGAGGGGTTTCCCATCGGCCCGGGGATTGCGCTGAAACAGCTGCCTTTGTTTGGGTCACGGCTTGGATGGCTTTACCGGCGGCTCGGCGGTGGCTTTTGGTGGCGCTGAGGCAGCAGGTGTGGGGTTTTTAGCAGGGCGCTGGCCCGAGACAGAACAGGAGCGAGCCGGTTGTGATGAAGTACTGCTCCAATTTGGCATAAAATGTCTCATAGCCTGTGAGTGTTGCTGAGTTGTGACATAGCGCCCATCAAATCTATCCACAGAGCCGCTCAAAAGGCCGGCTGGAGACACCGGAGCATCAAATAGTGTGGCACGTCACGCATTCCCGTGAGGGTCAGATAGATGTGATGATTCAAAACCACCAGGTTGGCCATTGACTTGCCAACAGCCTGTGCAGTGACTTTCGTGGCTCGCAGCACTAGGTCCATAGCGGTGTGGAGCTCTTTGACAACTCTGGATCGTAGCCTTGCTCGTCCATTTGCTTGAGGAGCTTAGCTTGGAAAACTTGGAGCACCACCACCACATGAAGTGCTGAACCATCTTGGCCCGCTGCTGAGTATGCTTTTCCAGCCAATGCGGACGTCAATCGACATGGCTTGGAAGGATGAATGGGGCGTGAGTTCCACGCCCTGCTACTCGCCAGGCAGAGATGTGCCGCTACTGCCTGTTCCACAGTTGGGCATAACCTTTGTCTTCCCCATGGTCCACTTTAGTGAATCGCTGTGCGAGCGAGCTGAATAGGGCGCATGCCAGGATTCTGTTAATTCGTTATGAACTTCCAGGAAGAATGGGGCAGTCACTTGACGACGCCCAAACTGAAGGAACCATTCATCAAGGCAAGATTTTTTAGGTTCCTCTGGAGGAGACCACTCGAGACTGAGCTCTTTGACCACCCTTGAAAGGATGCAAAGCATCTCTGTCAATGGCGCGTGCATGCTCCACACCCTTGCTAGTGGAAGGGCTGGCAACGTCCTCCATTGATCACTGACCAGATGCAGCAAGAGACATAAGATCATCATCATCCCCAGCGTCAGAACCGCTGAATGTGACGAGGTTGTGCGCACATACTATATCGGCATAGATGCAGCACTTGGAGATTGAGGGGCCTGCAGGGCACAAGGTCCACCTCAAGTTCATCCTGCTCGGCCTCGCGGTCCCATCGTGCCTTCTCGTGTGATCCCTCGGTAGTCACAGAAGAGGTGGGTGGGAGGGCGCGGGAGGCTGAATCATCCCTCAGAACGAGGGCGATTCGTGAGCGAAGCGTCTTCAGACTCATGCCCTCATAGTGAGGGCAGTCTGTCTCCATGAGAGCTGTCTCTGCATGGGCAGAGAATGCAGATAGCGAATGCAGCTCCCATGCTGATCTGACGTGGGATGTGTCCCTCGCATAAGGAACACTTACGGAACGACATCTTTAAAAAGACGCGGACACGTAAGCGGCTCTTTTAGGTATATTTATATACACAATATTACAATAGCTTATAGGGATACAAAACTCCTGCCGAAGCACTGCAGGGAATCAGGATGCTGAAGCGGCCCGTTCACCAGCGAAGCGTCAAGTGGTGACGCAGAGTAAACATTCTCCAGAACACTGCAGGGGAGCAGAGAGTCTTCTCATTGCCATAACGCTCACTGACACATGTATGTCGACAGCGAAGTAGTAGAAGGCTTCTAGACGAGAGATAAATCGCTGTCTTAAAGGAAGAAAATTCTGAGGAATGTTGTTTGCACGCCCACTTTTATACTGGACAGCTTCGCGCCTAAAAGGGCAGGGCTCAAACACCATAGCCAATCCTGGCGTTATTGTAGAAGGGTTTCAACCAGGTCGTGTAGAAGGACACTCCCCATTGTGTCAGCTTAGTGATGCAATGTCAAGTGAACTGAATCGTAAGGGAACTGAATCGTGGTAATGTGCAACTGTTGCCTTAATCTGTTTCTACACAATCTAACTCTTAAAAATAACTTTTAGTGGTGTAGCGTAATGCAGTCATGCTAAGTAATATTTTTGACTTGAACAAAATAGGATTATTTAGACATATAACCACCTCAAGCAATTTTTTAACCTAACAAAATGTGCTTCCTGTCATGTGGTAACATCTGGATTGTTCTCACGAAACCTGTCAAGAAAATGTCCTAATCCTATTTTTCGCCAAAATCAAAAGACGACATGATATTTTGCACATACTCTATAAAATGAAGCCTTTTTTTAAGGCCATAAAATATTTTTACATTGTGACATTATTTTTATGACAGTTACACACATTTTACCCCCCAATTTTTAATTTTCAACATGACTTTTCAATATGAAAAAAGATGGTCATTGTGATGTTTTCATTACCGCAATAATAAAATTATATATTTTTTAAATGGTTAAGTATTTATACATTATAGCAACACTCCCTTGGTACTGCCTTTCATTTTCACTGATTTTAATTAAGAAATAATATTATACAGTAAAAAATTACTGTGTTACAATAAAGAGAGTCATCAGTGGACACAATGGATATTGTAAAAGTAAAAAGTCAGAATGCATTATGTTAATGAGAATTGGTGGTAAAATATGATTAAAAGTACTGAAAATAATGTTGATGCAAAAAAAAAAAAAAAACAACTCAATGGCTTCATTTTCTTTTTGCAAAAAAATAAAAAAATAATACAAAAAAAATATTATATATATATATATATATATATATATATATATATATATATATATATATATATATATATATATAATGTCATATTTTATATCTATTGATTTGGGGTTAAATATGACCAGGACATTTCCGTCATAGGTTTTGTTAGAATCACTCATCTAAATTAACTGGTTTTATTCAATTCACTGAATACATTACACCAAAAAAAAAAATAAAATAAAAAAAAAAGGGTTAGATCAGGTAGAAAAAGCTTTTTACAGCATATACATGATCACTTTTTACAGCATAGGTTACCTGAATTTTTTTTTTTACACTGATTATTTCTCAAAAAAATTTAAAATAAATAAATAAAATTCGTTTGCAATCAAGGAAATTTGATTTATGCAGCAGCATGTTGAACGGCAGTCAGCTGATCCCCAAACAATCCAATTGTTTCATGCACCACTACACAAGTTACTGGCACACAGTTTCACATTCATTCAAATGCATCTAACACAACATGGTTTCCTGGACAAAACGTACTGTATAAAATTAACCATCAATGCTGACTGTACTGTACTTTTCAAAATCTTTTGAAGTTCAGAAATACTCTTAACAAGGAAACCAGTTCAGAGTCACATCTGCAGGTTTAGACTATTATCAGATTTCCCTACGATTGTAATCTTTAAATAAGCCCCAAATTGTTGAATCTTAAATTACACCATCTGCTAAGCTTTAAAAAGTGTGCCAAGACATGATGTGCATTTCTCGTATTTCAGAAGAACAGCTTTGGATGTCTTGGCCTTGTAACACACATACAATGGTGTCCATGGAAATTACATGTCCCTTGGGAGCAACAGGGGTGTAATTAAGATTGACATGCCCCTTTCTGGCACACGCCCTGTTCAGAGATAATAGCCTCATGGGGAAGTATCCATATCCTACTACAGCTGGGCTATTAGGATGACCCTGTTATAACCCTGTAGACTAAAGCCCCTAGTGGACTGAAAATCACAACGGCAAGTGTGAACATTTCCAGTGAAATCCTGTGCAGTGTTGGTTCAGTGGCACTGGATCAATGGGGCTTGTTGAGCAGCAGCTACAGGTATATAATAAAATCAGCAACCAAATTTGTCATTAAAGACAAATCTACATCGGTCTAGTATTACATCTAGTACTACATCTATTACTGTTTATATTTAGGATTTAATAGTTTTAGTATTGGTAATTATGGTCAGCTGTGTTTGTCAGGACAGTACATGCCATTGGATGGTTCCAAATGAGCTGTCTCTTCTTCTATTTTTACACTTATTGGTTTATATTAAAATAATGTATGTCAAGAAGATTGACAATACAGCATTTTAACAAAACTTGAAACCACAGCCCTAGAAGTTATGGCTTCTGTCTTTATGAATCACAATCAGATATATACTCAGGGTAGATACCATATTTAATTTTTTGTGAATAAATAGGTTGTGAGGGATAGAATATGGCAGAATATTGCTATAATTACAGCCACAAAAAGTAGACAGAGACAAGTTATGGCGTAACATAATTACTTTTATGGAGTGACAATTTACACTAGGTGTAAATAGCACCTGCCACACAGCGCAACTATTTGCACTAAAATAATTATAGATAAACTGTGTCAAGTGTCGCTGCAATGGCATAATTAACCATGTTTATACAACAGTAATAATGCAGTAACCATGATTTATGGTCAAAGCCATAGTTTTAATGCAATTAACCATAATGTCACTATTGTATTATAATGTTAATATAGTAAACAGGTTTAATTTTGTGGTTACTACAATTTTGCTACACAATACCATGATGATACTATTGTTTCTGTAGTAAAAACATGGTTAATTTTTGTAAGGTAAGGTTAGGGTTAGGTTTAGGGGTAAGAGTTGGTGTAGGGTGTCTATGGGACCCTAAATAAACACAATGAACATGCTGCAATGTTACCCCTATACTGCATTTAATAAGGGGTGCAAATAGCATCTAACATGCCTTACCGTGCTGCCTTACTTTTATTATCAGCAGTGCAATCAAGTTTTAAAAGTAACCTTAGAGTCATTAACCTGACATTGTTTGCCCTGTATGCCTGAAAAGCAATATGTATTGGCTGCACCTTCTTGGGCTGTATTGTAAATGTTTCTGTTATACAGGCTGTTATACAGGCTTTTTTAGGCTCTCACCCAAAAGAGTATACTTCATTTTCAATGTATCTCAAAGTCTTCAGATTTGAATAAAATATATATATAAACTATATAAAAATGCAAATTACTTATAAAATTACCATTAGAGTTAATTTACCTTAAACAAATAAGTAGTTTTATAAAGAATAAGCATCTACAGTAGATTTCACCTGGGTCTTTTATGACCCACTTATGTATTAAAGAGGAGTGACGTTACATACGTATGCATTCTAGGGTCATCTCTTGGAATATCTGAAGGCAAACAAAACCAACATTTTTAAAATCTAAGTAGACTTCTCCTTCCCCTTCTATAGTTTTAATTTTAATCTATAACATTTCTGTCAAATCATATCTGTTACTACATTATGTTTTCTCATCTTTTCCTCATCAGCTCTGTTTATAATGTCGGGCCTGTCAGGCCTTATGAGATATTTATTTAGTTGAAGCACCTTTGGCAGCGATTACAGCCTCAAGTCTTTTGGGTATGATGCGACAAGCTTTGCACACCTAGATTTGGGGATTTTCTGCCATTCTTCACTGTAGATTCTCTCAAGCTCTTTCAGGTTGGATGGGGTCCATTGGTGGACAGCCATTTTCAGGTCTCTCCAGAGATGTTCGATTGGGTTCAAGTCCGGGCTCTGGCCGGGCCACTCAAGGACATTCACAGAGTTGTCCCTAAGCCACTCTTGCGCTGTCTTGGCTGTGTGCTTGAGGCTGTTGGAAGGTGAACCTTCGGCCTAGTCTGAGGTCCTGAGTGCTCTGGACCAGGTTTTTATTAAGGATATCTCTGTATTTTGCTGCGTTCAGCTTTCCTTCAATCCTGACCAGTTTCCCAGTCCCTGCTGCTGAAAAACACCCCCACAGCATGATGCTACCACCACCATGCTTCACCACTGGGATGGTATTGCGCAGGTGATGAGTGGCACCTGGTTTCCTCCAGACATGATGCTTAGAATTGAGGCCAAACTGTTCAATCTTTCGTTTCATCAGACCAGAGAATCTTGTTTCTCACAGTCTGAGAGTCCTTTAGGGGCTTTTTTGCTAATTCCAAGTGAGATTTAATGTGTCTTGCACTGAGGAGAGGCTTCCATCTGGCCACTCTGCCATAAAGCCCAGATTGGTGGAGTGTTGCAGTGATGGTTGTCCTTCTGCAAGTTTTTCCCATCTCCACACATGATCTCTGGAGCTCAGCCAGAGTGACCATCAGGTTCTTGGTCACCTCTCTTACCAAGGCCCTTCTCCCCAGATTGCTCAGTTTGGCTGGGCGGCCAGCTCTAGGAAGAGTCCTGGTTGCTCCAAACTTCATCCGTTTAAGAATAATGGAGGCCACTGTGCTCTTGGGAAACTTCAATGCAGCCGAAATGTTTTGTAGCCTTCCCCAGATCTGTGCCTTGACACAATCCAATCTCGAACTATCTCTATCTGTCTCAATATATATATATATATATATATATATATATATATATATACTGTATATATACACTGGTGGAAAAAAAGTTTCGAATAATGTACAGATTTTGCTCTTATGGAAAGAAATTGGTACTTTTATTCACCAAAGTGGCATTCAGCTGATCACAATGTATAGTCAGGACATTAACAATGTGAAAAATTACTATTACAATTTGAATAAAATGTTCAGAACTTCAAAGAGTTCTCATAAAAAAAATCCTCCATGTGCAGCAATGACAGCTTTACAGATCCTTGGCATTCTAGCTGTCAGTTTGTCCAGATACTCAGGTGACATTTCACCCCACGCTTCCTGTAGCACTTGCCATAGATGTGACTGTCTTGTCGGGCACTTCTCACGCACCTTACAGTCTAGCTGATCCCACAAAAGCTCAATGGGGTTAAGATCCATAACACTCTTTTCCAATTATCTGTTGTCCAATGTCTGTGTTTCTTTGCCCACTCTAACCTTTTCTTTTTGTTTTTCTGTTTCAAAAGTGGCTTTTTCTTTGCAATTCTTCCCATAAGGCCTGCACCCCGGAGTCTTCTCTTTACTGTGGTACATGAAACTGGTGTTGAGCGGGTAGAATTCAATGAAGCTGTCAGCTGAGGACAAGTGAGGCGTCTATTTCTCAAACTAGAGACTCTGATGTACTTATCCTCTTGTTTAGTTGTACATATGGCCTTCCACATTGTTAGAACCAGTTCTCCTTTGTCTTTGAAGACTGTAGTATACACCTTTGTATGAAATCTTCAGTTTTTTGGCAGTTTCAAGCATTGTATAGCCTTCATTCCTCAAAACAATGATTGACTGATGAGTTTCTAGAGAAAGCTGTTTCTTTTTGCCATTTTTGACCTAATACTGACCTGAAGACATGCCAGTCTATTGCATACTGTGGCAACTCAAAAACAAACACAAAGACAATGTTAAGTTTCATTTAACGAACCAAATAGCTTTCAACTGTGTTTGATATAATGGCAAGTGATTTTCTAGTACCAAATGATCAATTTTGCATGATTACTCAAGGATAAGGTGTTGGAGTGATGGCTGCTGGAAATGGGGCCTGTCTAGATTTGATCAAAAATGACTTTTTTCAAACAACGATGGTGCTGTTTTTTGCATCAGTAATGTCCTGACTCTACTTTGTGATCAGCTGAATGCCACTTATTATTTATATATTATGATTAATTCGATTAATTAATCGGCATACCATGTAATTAATATTATTAAAATCTGTAATTGGTTAACAGCCCTAATAATTTCCTAAGAATATAAATAAAATTTTTCACTGCCTAAAAACTTGTCCCTCCACCACAAGATATAATGGTTGCTACAGCCCTGGTTTTGTTACTTCTATGAAAAGTCATTTTGAATTACTGAAAATGTAAATATTGACTATGTCAAATCAAGATATCGTGCATACATACAAATATGAAATATATGTTTACAAAATTATCAAGAAAATTAAAAGAGAAATGACAGATAAAAATAGACTACACTGTGTAACTTTTGGCCCTCTAGCGGTTAAAAAATAAAACTGCATGCGTCTTGAGGAAGAACATTGTTTTGATTGTGGTTCGGCTCTGCTCCTCTGCACGGATGAATGTGGTTCGAGGCACCGGTGTACACATGAATACAGGTCATCTTAGCAGAGCGTATGGACAAATAAATTAAAAAAAAAAAAAAAGAAAAGGAAAAGACGGATATCTGAAAACATGTCATCTGAGCAGATAAGTGCCATATCTTATGCTGTTGTTTTGCCTTGTTGGAAACATTGATGTTTTGAAATAAATGACGTTACAAAAGTTAGGCAATGTTTGTTAACATTAGACATAACGATTGCTAGTCTGATAAGGTCAAACTATGTAAAGTTTTTATAAATGCATGATATTCTGGCCAAATAGACCACGGTAGTAACTAATTTATAGATTGTCATTATACCAAACAGTGGTCAAGATCATTTCAAGACTCACATGTCCTTGGCAAGCCAAGAACTAAAGGATTTATTTATTAATTATTGCCATTATAAAGAAAAATATACACGTGTGCTAGCAAGTTCTGCACCGATTTCAGTATAATTATTGTATTTCACTTCCCACACACAGATGTGTGTGTGTGTGTGTGATTACACAACTATTCATAAACCATATCAATAAAATATCTTGCCTGTTCTCTCTGGATCACTTTTAAATCCTTTCAGTTGTTACCACCTCTGAAAAATATTTCTTAGTAGGAAAACAATTCCACTATACTAAACACAGATAAGCACATTATAGTACACAAATAGACATGAATTCTTCTGTATATAGTAACGTAAGGTGAACATTACTACACTCATATCAGCTATACAATGTTTAAGAAAACAGTTTATGTGGCTGCAATGTTGATCAGACCTTATGCAGACTGTTTACTGAGACTATCCCTTTATAAAAAAAATAAAATAAAAAAAAAACACTTTATAATAACTTTCAATCATAAAATTAACTTTAAATTCATCAAACATTATTACATTTTATAAAACATAGCAAATATTAAAACATACATAATGGTTTGAATGAAAGTTACGCAACTTCTTTATGAAAGTGGCTGAATATAAAGGGACGCTTCAGAGAGTGACAATTTATCAGATCTGTTCAACATACCGAACCTCTCGGAAAAACCAGAACACTTTGCTTTGACAGGCGAACTGGAATTACTGGATTACACATACCACTGAGTTCGAACAGTTCAGTAGGCAGAGCACGGATAAGATGAACCATCTCCTTCTGTAAACTGTGAATTGAGCCGCAGTGTCCCCTCCGTTCAGGTGAGACCGGACATCTCTATTCGGGCTCCCGACGAGCGCTCCGGTCTCCGCGCTTACATCATCCATGATGCCAAAACTGAACCAGAACCAGACGAGATCGCATCATAAATGAGTTAAAAAACTCATGGTAACTAAAGCCGTCCTGAACTTTGTATCCATTGTGCGGAGAAAAAACAACCCTAGCAGTAATCTACATAAAACAATTATCAGATGTCAAAACTTATGCGTTCCAGTTTCCACTGATGTGAAAAGTCAAGAGATGGTTTACTT